>NW_021703781.1:77967026-78055434 GCF_005190385.1 Monodon monoceros
GGGTGTGGACCTATGTATATGTTTATGTATATGCATGTGTATGTGTGTAGGAAGGGGTGTGGACCCATGTATATGTTTATGTATATGCATGTGTATATGTGTGCAGGTCTATGTATGTGTGAGGGGGGGTGGAGGGGTTTAACTAAGAAAGACAAAAGTTGGCTGGTACAGAACTGGAGCAAAAAAGTCAAGGAGAGATTGTGGCAGCCATATCACGGAAAAGCTTGGAGATGAAAAAGTAAAAATAGCTTCCATTGTGCTCGCTTCGGCAGCACATATACAAAAACTGGAACAATATAGAGAAGATTAGCACGGCCCCTGCGCAAGGATGACACACAAATTCGTGAAGCGTTCCATATTTTTTGTTACACGGCAGAAACTAACACAACACTGTAGAGCAATTTATACTCCAATAAAGATGTTAAAAAAAAAAAGAATAGCTTCCATTTACTGAGAACTTTCCATCAGAGGGATGTTACTCACTTGGAATCTGAGGCTCAGAGAAGGTACCAAACCACACAGCGAGTAGGTATTTATCTCTTGCACCCCATTCTCAAACACACAATTAGCCTGGGTAAATATTAGTGGTTAATATTTCTGACCCTTCACCCTCAAGAATGCGAGATAAAGGATGTGTCCTGTGGATGTGTGCTTTTTTAAACACTTGTTTGAATGACCTTTTCTAATCCAGCACCTACAACCCTATAAAATAAAACCACTCTTACGCTCTTGAAATACTGTACTTACAAAGGCGAGAAGATATGCTGATATATTTCAGTGAGATTTTTGGTTAGAATTGAACCCTAAGAGCTTTCTAATTAATTTTTATCCCATTCCCCAGGCATACAGCTAATTGAAATTTTTCTGTATGTAAGGTTCATAATTATTACTAAATGTGAAGTGTTGGCAGAACAACTTAATCGTAGAAAATTCCTGTTTTACAATTTCTTGAATCTTGCCTACCTAAATGACACATGTGTGACTCACACCTTCAAATAGAGTGCCTTTTCTAATGAAGGTTGCGCTTCCTAAAATACTCTCCCTTCTGCTCGCCAGAATCCCACCCCTCTTCCTGGCCCAGCTCTTTGAATGTCCCCTCCCTGCTTCATCCTCAACCCTCCTACCTCCATCTGTCACTCACCCTCCCATAAGATTTCAGACAACACTGTCTAAAACTGTATTATAGCAGCCAAAATAGCAAAAGCAAATACCACTGACTCAGCAGACACGCCTGGATTCATGTATTCGTTCAGCAAACATTTATTGTTATGTGGACCTGGCTCCATGCCAGACACGGGGGTTACAAGAGTAGACAGACAGGGGCACCAGTGTTATAGTTCACACTCTAGGGGACAGCGACCTTTTCTTATCTTCCATCCTTACCTCCACCTGGCAAGGTAGGTGAATGGGGAGGACTCCATACAGGTGACTGGAGGGAGGGTGTGCTCGTTTCTGATTTGGGGAACACAAAGGGACAGGAGGACAAAGCAGAACAGCAGTGTGACGGAGGCTCTGAAACTGAAGAAAGACGGAAGTCCAGGCTTGAAACGAGTTGTAGGAGCCATGGGCTCCCATGTTAAGTGACTCAGAAATGGTGGGGGAAGAGCCTCATGCTCTGTGGCTGTCAAATGGCCGCTCTCTTGGGGGAAACGTTCGGGTTTGTGTTCCTCCGTCCAAGGTGACCTGCTGGGGACTAAGACAGGCCAACAGGTGTGGTCAGAGAAAACAGGTGAGAGCAGATTTGCAGAAAGCTCAGAATATGCAGATGACATGAAAGCTCAGAGGGGTGCTACAGTTTGGAATTGAGGGGCACCCTGGCCGATGGCCCTAAGATTGAGTGGGGCGATGACTTCTCAGATGAAAGCAGTCCTAGTTTAGACAAAGATGCTCAACGTGGAAAAGACAAGCTACCCGTCATTCCTCAAAGTCTCGTTACCCTGAAAATGGCATCGCAAACTGTCCTCCACATCACACATTTATTCCCTTAAGTGGTCAGGACACCAAGGAGAGGACAGTCCTGTGCGGATGACCCACAGCCCTAGTGCCTGGACCCGAGGTCTCCCCAGTGTAAAGGTACACCTTGTAACTTTCATTTTTCTCTTCCTATACCCACTCATTCATATTTCCAGAATGCCTGCCTGGTGTTGGGGGTGCAGGACAGAAGCCCCGCCGTTCACATTTGGATGGAGGAGGTATGTACACGAAGGACACAGACCCACACGGAAACATTTACAACACAGCATGGCAAGTGCCTGAGCCCACGGCCAATGGGGGCTGACCGTGGAAGTCACAAACTCCAGGGCTTCATCTCGCCAAGTTGAAGGCCACACCTTGGCAAACCCTCCCCTGCCCCTGCCCCCCACCCACCCAAGCTTTAAATTTTTTTCAGTTTAGGAGACCCAGCAGTCTCCTTCATAACCTCCACATGGAGGTTTTGAATAAACTATTCAGAGTCAGAAAATTCCAAGCTTTCTTCCCTTAAACCTGCCCTCCCCTCCAGATAGCATTATTTACAGAATTCATTATAAAATGTACGGCAAATATTGTACTACAACTTATCGCTAAACTAAATTCATTACATGTTTTTCCCTTTTAAGCTTCTTGGCTATTTATCTTCACTGTCTCGATGACTTCTGGTTCTTATTTTCTTGACACCCACATTGTCATTTTCCTGTTTGGGAACAAAAGTATAACTCTTAAGTAATTTAAAAGAACAATTTTTGTAACCGACTCTGCAAAAACCCCGATCCTTTCTAGGTGTGATGCAGGCCTTTAGTCCTAGAAAATTAATCTTGAGGTTGGAAATAAACTTTAAGATAGAGCCTGTGAAAGTTGCCTTAAACTGTTTTTACTATTTAATTTTTTAAAGTTAAATACTGTGTCCTTTGATAGAAAGGTTTGTAAGCTATTTTTAAGTTCATACATCATAAAAGGAGAAAGAAAATTTCCACACAAATACATACATTTTCACTAATTTTCATAAATACCATTCAGAAAAAGTGAATTCAAAGGTATAATCAGGCTGAAATATTTTTTTTCTTTTATACACAAAGACATTTATTTAAGACCTTTATTAACAGGTGCTTGCAGTTAGTTGACTGTTTTGAAAAAAATCAAGCTGTAAACTTTTATTACAAATAAAAAATGAGGTTCTTAAAAATCTCAACTTGACCAGATGTGAAACAGATTAAAAACCAGAAGACCCAAAAGGTTTCGGCCTGGTTTTTTTCTCAGACCAAAATCTTTTGGGTCTTCTAAACAACTGAGGTGTTTGAAGGGGACCACCCCTCAATGCTACGTGAGTGTCAGCAGAGAGCACATTTGGGACGGGACAAAGGACACCAGACTGCCTCCCGGGTGGGAGCTCTGAACAGTGCTACCCACCTAAACACACCTCCACCTGCTCTTCATCCCAGCTTTCCAAAGGGACGCCTTCGAAATCAGGCGTTACCCCTCTGGAAGTTTCATTCAATCTCTAACCAGGGACTGAAGACAGCTGCCTGGAATCTTACTACAGGGTATGCAACGAGCAGTCAGAAAACACTAACTGGATAAATCCCTTTTCCTTCCTTTTTTTAAAAATTTTTGGCCACGGCAAGCAGGATCTTAGTTCCCTGACCAGCGATTGAACCCGAGCCCCCTGCAGTGGAAGCTCGGAGTCTTAACCCCTGGACCGCCAGGGAAGTCCCATCCCTTGTTTTTCCTGAATGATGACTTTATAATGTGAATTTACTATTCAAAGTGGAATTCCCAAGCCAGATACACTTGAATATAGAGACACAAAATGTGGCTTAGATTCATGCCTCTTACATTAGTCTAACCAGGAGCTGGTGGCATGTTATTACATATCATGTGTTGTGTCTGCTCTAGCAACATAGGGCAAAAATCATATTGAAACATTCTATGCACTTAAAAAAAGAGAAACAGGAAATTACTTGCCTTGTGGAGGCTGTTGGCACATCTCCTGGCACCCCGGGTTACTCTCTGCTCGGATTCACTCTCCGAAGGGTTTCCTCGAGGGTGGAGAGAAATCTTCCTGGATCTCAAACCCTTGAAGTCTGAGTATTCCGTTGCTTCTTTCTCTTCCTGCTTCTTCAAGGGGATTTCCACTCTTTCCTGCCTTGCTGTCTCCTCTGTTGCATCAGGCAAAGGCTTCTGATTCTGCTTCCCAGATCTCAAGGGCCTCCTTCTGTCTTGAACTTTGCCCCCAGAGGTAGGATTCTCGGCTGCATCTTCTGGGCTTTGTAGCTTCATCTCTTGGGAGGTCTCCGTGGACTTCTTTTCACTTCTCTTTATTTTCATCTTTCCTGCTGATATAAGAGACCCAGGTCTTTGCTCCTCTATATTCGTTTTAGTGGGGCGCCTGGTACGCAGGGACATTCCCTAAAAAAATTCAAAAGACATCCACAAAACGTCAAGAATGAGGAATACAAATTTTAAAACTCCACATGGAGAAAATCATTCGAAAGTGAACTCAAAGGGGGATTAATTGGAAAATTTTCCATTGGTTCATTTTCTAAGATGCCAGTAATCTAATCGAGTCAAGGGAGTGCCTGTCACTTTGTTCCAATGGAGGAATCACCATTTCTAATGATAAACCATAAGTAAGGAATTCAGTATAAATTCCAATCACAATGTCTGAATGTCATATACGTCAGTCTGATTACAACAAGCGTTAAAAGGGTATTCCAGGAGAATGCCCCATTATTCAGGTAGTAAATGAATTCCTAATCCTTTAACAATCATTGATAGAGAAGGACAGGAAAATCTCAATTTCTGGAATCGAATTTACAAGCTTCTCTATCTGACAACCCTGACAGTTAAGGTCTTCCCAAGACACACGCCCCGTGAAAATTGTTCTAATTGTTTCAATACTGATGCAGATACTACTTCTACCCAGCGCTCCAGGTCTCAGTGTCTGAAACAAGGCAGCACTGAATTGCCCACTTTTTCTCGGCACAAAGTTCCACACCTTTGAAGATGAACACAACTCAGTCACTTCCTGAGAAGTTCTTGGCAAAATGTGTAATAATAATTTTGACCAGTTATTTTCCCAAATTAGCCTATTCTCTCTAGAAGTCCCCAAAGGATGCTTTACGAAGGTCTGCAGTTACTCACTGTGTTGAACACAGACCCCACGGGGAAAGGGTACCCACACATACATTCGGGTTATGTACAACTTACAGCAAACGTTATACCAGAATGGAGAGCATCCACCCAAGATGACACGGTACGATTACATCACACCACCCATCACCTTATTTGGAGCGTGCGCGTCTTCTCCTTGTGGATCCGTAGGTTTAGTTTTCATGTCATTGTTGGGCAGGTTTCCCACAGGTTTAGTCCTTTGTGCCAAAATCCTCAGACTTCTCTTCTTCACTCCCGAGGGTTTGGGGGGCTCCCGTCTCTCCCTGGGGGCTGTCCTCTGCTTCTTCTGGAGGGGCTTCTCTTCCTCAGGGTCCTGTGCAGCCATCGTGGGGCATAGCCTCTTCCTGCCCACAACCCTTGCATCTTCTCCCAGTTTCCTCTTGGGGGACGGGGAGATGCAGCTTTCACCTGGTGATTTTACAGGGTCTCTGCTGCCCACAAGGTCTCCCATGAACCTTACTTTAGGGGCCCTGAGGACTCTTCGGGATATTTCTACAGGTCTTCTTCTGTCTGCTGTTTGCTTTGGGGCTCTCTTAACTCCAGAAGCATCGTTTCCCAGTTCACTGGCCTGACCTGGCTTTTGGAAGAGCTCTTTGAAACTGGCCGGATCTTCCAGGGGTTGGGATTTTTCCTTAAATGTTCTTCGCCGACTCTTGACACAAATTACATTTTCTGCTGAGTCCAGGTTCTGCCTTGAAGTTTCCTTAAACACTTTGATATTGTTCTCATCACCTACTGGTTCTCTGTGCATGGTTTCCCCTGCTGTTTGGATGGGCTCTCTGAGTACTGAGAGCTCTTCTAGGTCTACTTTTCCCAGTGGTGACTTGAGCCGCCTCCTTCTACTTGCTGGCCTGGTGACTGGTCCGGCTGGTGGAGGTTGGCAGGGCACTGCAGTGATTTTAACATCACTCATCGGTTCTTTGGCCTGACCTGGCTTTTGGAAGAGCTCTTTGGAACTGCATGAGTCTTCCACGGGTTGGGTCTTTTCCTTAAATGTTCTTAGCCGACTCTTGATGCCAATTACATTTTCTGCAGGGTTGAGTCTCTGCCTTGAAGTTTCCTTAATCACTTTGCTGTCTTCTTCATCACACACAGGCTCTCTCTGCGTATCCCCTGGTGTCTGTGTGGGCTTCTTGGGAGCTGAGGGCTCTTCTACACCCACTTTCTCTGGCGGTGACTTGACTCGCCTCTTTCTACTTGCTGGCCTGGTGACTGGTCCGGCTGGTGGAGATTGGCAGGGCGCTGGAGCGATTTTACCATCGCTCACCGGTTCTTTGGCCTGACCTGGCTTTTGGAAGGGCTCGTTGAAACTGCACGAGTCTTCCACAGGTTGAGCCTTTTCCTTCAATGTTCTTAGCCGACTCTTGATGCCAATTACATTTTCTGCCAGGACCAATTTCTGCCTTGAATTTTCCTTAATCGCTTTGCTGTCTTTTTCATCACATACAGGCTCTCTCTGCGTATCCCCTGGTGTCTGTGTGGGCTTCCTGGGCGCTGAGGGCTCTTCTGCATCCACTTTCCCTGGTGGTGACTTGAACTGTCTCTTTCTACCTGTTCGCCTGGTGACTGGTTCTACTGCTGGAGATTTATAGGGTATTGTGGTGGTTTTCTCATTAGTCATTTGTTCCTCTGCATGATCTGGGATTTGGAAGAGCTCTTTGAAGCCAGCCAGGTCTTCCAGGGGTGGGGCCTTTTCCTTGGGTGTCCTTGGCCTCCTCTTGCTTCCAGTTACATTTTCTGCAGGGTCCAGCTTTTCTTCTGGAGCTTCCTGAGACACCGCAATGCCTCTGTCACCACCGTCTGGTTCTCTGTGTGAGTGTGTGGACTTCCTGAGTGCTGAGAGGTCTTCCTGCACAGCCACTTTCTGGGAAGGTGTCTTGAGACGTCTGGTCATGCTGGTTGATGTAACAACTGGTTCTGGTGGTGGAGATCGGCAGAGCATTTTGGGGGTTCTGTCCTCAGTCATTGGTTCCTTGGCTTGATGTGGGGTTTGGAAGAGCTCTTTGAGGCCAGCCAGGTCTTCCAGGGGTGGGGCCTTTTCCTTGGGTGTCCTTGGCTGCCTCTTGCTTCCAGCTACATTTTCTGCAGGGTCCAGTTTTTCTTCTGGAGCTTCCCGAGACACTGCAATGCCTCTGGCAGCACCCTCTGGTTCTCTGTGTGAGTGTGTGGTTTCCCCTGGCGTTTGTTGAGGCTTCCTGAGAGCTGAGACATCTTCCTGCACAGCCACTTTCTGGGAAGGTGTCTTGAGACATCCCTTTCTACTTGGTGTGTTGGCTGGTTCTGGTTGTGGAGACTGATGAGGTATGTTGGTGGGTCTGTCATCAGTCGTTGGTTCCTTGGCACGATCTGGGGTTTGGAAGAGCTCTTTGAGGCCAGCCAGGTCTTCCAGGGGTGGGGCCTTTTCCTTGGGTGTCCTTGGCCGCCTCTTACTTCCAGCTACATTTTCTGCAGGGTCCAGTTTCTGATGTGGAGTTTCCTGAAACAATTTGATGCTTTTATCATCACCTACTGGTTCTCCCACTGAGTGCCTAGTTTCCCCTGGTGTCTGTGTCATTCTGCATGCTGAGAGCTCTGTCTCTACATCTGCTTTCCCCAGAGGTGTCTTGAGCCATCTCTTCCTATTGGTTGGTGTGACAATTAGCTGTGGTTGGGAGGACATGTGGAGCGTTTTGGGAGTTTTGACAACAGCCCTTAGTTCCTTGGCACGATCTGGGGTTTGGAAGAGCTCTTTGAAACCTGCCAGGTCTTCTAGACATTGGACCTTTTCCTTGGGTGTCCTTGGCGGCCTCTTGCTTCCATTTATATTTTCTGCTAAGTCTAGTTTCTGCTTTGGAGTTTCCTTAGATAATTTGATGCTTTTATCACCATCCGCTCGTTCTCTGTCTGAATGCCTGGCTCCCCCTGGTGTCTGTGTGGGCTTCCTGGGCTCTGAGGGCTCTTCTGCATCCACTTTCCCTGGTGGTGACTTGAACCGTCTCTTTCTACCTGTTCGCCTGGTGACTGGTTCTACTGCTGGAGATTTATAGGGTATTGTGGTGGTTTTCTCATTAGTCATTTGTTCCTCTGCATGATCTGGGGTTTGGAAAAGCTCTTTGAAGCCAGCCAGGTCTTCCAGGGGTGGGGCCTTTTCCTTGGGTGTCCTTGGCAGCCTCTTGCTTCCAGTTACATTTTTTACAGGGTCGAGTTTTTCTCCTGGAGCTTCCTGAGACACCACAATGCCTCTGTCACCACCGTCTGGTTCTCTGTGTGAGTGTGTGGACTTCCTGAGTGCTGAGAGGTCTTCCTGCACAGCCACTTTCTGGGAAGGTGTCTTGAGACGTCTGGTCATGCTGGTTGATGTAACAACTGGTTCTGGTGGTGGAGATTGGCAGAGCATTTGGGGGGTTCTATCCTCAGTCATTGGTTCCTTGGCTTGATGTGGGGTTTGGAAGAGCTCTTTGAAGCCAGCCAGGTCTTCCAGGGGTGGGGCCTTTCCCTTGGGTGTCCTTGGCCGCCTCTTGCTTCCAGTTACATTTTTTACAGGGTCCAGTTTTTCTCCTGGAGCTTCCTGAGACACCACAATGCCTCTGTCACCACCCTCTGGTTCTCTGTGTGAGCGTGTGGGCTTCCTGAGAGCTGAGACATCTTCCTGCACAGCCACTGTCTGGGAAGGTGTCTTGAGATGTCCCTTTCTACTGGGTGTGTTGATTGGTTCTAGTTGTGGAGACTGGCAGAGCATTTTGAAGATTTTGTCAGCACTCATTGGTTCCACTGTGTGATTTGGTGTTTGGAAGAGCTCTTTGAAGCCAACCAGGTCTTCCAGGGGTGGGGCCTTTTCCTTGGGTGTTTTTGGCCACCTCTTGCTTCCAGCTACATTTTCTGCAGGGTCCAGCTTTTCTTCTGGAGCTTCCCGAGACACTGCAATGCCTCTGTCAGCACCCTCTGGTTCTCTGTGTGAGTGTGTGGTTTCCCCTGGTGTTTGTTGAGGCTTCCTGAGAGCTGAGACATCTCCCTGTACATCCACTTTCTGGGAAGGTGTCTTGAGACGTCCCTTTCTACTTGGTGTGTTGACTGGTTCTAGTTGTGGAGATTGGCAGAGCATTTTGGGGGTTTTGTCATCAATCATGGGTTCTTTGGCATGATGTGGGGTTTGGAAGAGCTCTTTGAAGCCAGCCAGGTCTTCCAGGGGTGGGGCCTTTTTCTTGGGTGTCCTTGGCCGCCTCTTACTTCCGGCTACATTTTCCGCAGGGTCCAGTTTCTGCTTTGGAGTTTCCTTAAACAATTTGATGCTTTTATCATCACCTGGTTCTCTGTGCATGGGCATAGTTTTCCCGGGTGTCTGTGTGAGTTTTCCGAGGGCTGAGGCATCTTCTACATCTGCTTTCCAGGAAGGTGTCTTGAGCTGTGTGTTTGTCCTGGTGGGCGTGCCGACTGTTCCTGATCTGGGAGATTTACAGAGCATTTTTGTGGCTTTGTTCTCTGAATCCACTGCTTCCTTGGCATGAGCTGGGGTCTGCAGGAGACTTGGGATGTCCAGCTGGTCTTCCTCAGGCTGTGTCTCCTGCAAGCTCTCGAGGGCGGTCAGGTCTGCTGCTAGCTCACACCTCAGCTCTGAGGCTCTCCTTGGTCCCCTCACGGCTATCGTGTGTTTGGAATTCCCTTTTGACCCCATGTGCTCTATCTGCGCTTCGCTCTCCTTCGCATCTCCCTCCAGCTTCTGCTCTGGCTGTGGTGCTTTCCTCAGACATCTTCCCAAGACGTTCTCAAGAGCGTCAGGTTTTGGGCCTTCGTTTTTACACTCTACACCTGGTGCCTGTGAGCTTCTGAGCTCCATGGACCTTCTCAACTTCTTTGCACTTGATGTTGTCTTTGGTGTCATTGCCTCAGACACTGGAGTTTCCATCTCAGCACCTGCTGTTTTATACACGTTCCTGGGAGTTTTCGTAATACTTTCATTTATTTTAATTTTCATACTCTGGCGTCTTAAGGCAGGGCTTGCAGAACTTTGATCAGACAGCTCTTTTGGTGCATCTTGAGTCCCAGGGGACACATTCTGTCCTATAAGAAATTAAAACATGCATGATGAGTATATTCTGTGCACCGTGCGCCAATGTGGTGTTTTAGCTTCACGAGGTATTTAAGAGCCAATAAACCAGCCTCCCATCCATCTCAGGATACGAGGCTGCCTACGTGGCCATAAATCTGCCTGACATGAACCACACACAATTAAGAACAATGTTTTTGGGTGACACAGAGTGGGGTCATGCATAGGCAGTGGTAAGGGTCTATGGGGATCGGATAAAAGAAAAACATTCCGTAGGCTGCCAGCCAGGTCTCAGTGAGCTGAACACACGCATTTTTTTCATCAAACGTGAGAAACAGCTGTTTCATCTGCTGGACCACCAATGCAATAATATGGATTATACTTAGTGCGCTAAGGGTCCATGTTACACAGGAAACATCAATTCTTTAGCAACAGGAAGCATCTTGAGTGTAGCACGCTGTCCCCTCTATGACAGAAACTCGGTGACCAGTGTAAATGAGAGAGAAACAGACTCACATCTCACTCTCACCCTGCGGCAGGTGCCCAACCAGAGATTAACAGGAGTACCTGCGTGGTGCACACCTGCTGCCTTTCTCTTTGGTAATTGACAGCACTCGCACATCTGAGTAATTTACATATAAGTATGATGAGAGATCATTACACTTTCCTGCTTGTCAGCCTCTTTACTTATGCTAAATGAAGGCCACGTGTACACCCGTAGTTTACGGTTAGTAAACAGGCATATGCCTTTCCATGCAAGTCTCTGAAAGCCAGTGCTACTTCAGCTGCTGATAGAAACCTCCCCTAAGAACAATGGGACAGGGAAGCTGGACATGGTACTTTATCAGGAATATCTGTCGTAGCGAAATAATACAGTAGCTGTTGTGAAAAAAGAAGACCATCTACAGTTTCCACTGAAAAGATCAAAGTGCCAGGGGAAAAAAAGGAAACCCACCAGAATTTTCTGAAGCACACAGCAGAGGTTTTCCTCCTGAATGAGGTACTGGGAGCTCTTCTCCAAGCAAATCCTCTGAATTTGAAAAAGTGGAGGGACACAGGCTCATCCTTTGTGGTTTCTCTTTCACTGGAGTCCTGAACATTTCAGGCAGCCCTGTTACATGAAAATAGTGGAAAAACAGTTAACAGACTGCTCATACCTGCAAATCAGCATGCCTGTCCTCACGTACAACAGAGGAAATGTCGGAAGGCAAACAAGAGATCACTCCCTAGAACTTCTGGGAGACAGGGTCTCACAGGAGAGGTTGATGCATTAGCTGTGGACCCATATTTTGAAGAGGGCAATGGCGAGTTAGACTCATAAATGGCCTCTTCTCTGGCCTTCCTCTTGGAAAGAATGTAATGACGGAAGTTGATGTCCACCCTCTTCTAGAGTGAACTCCAGCTGTGAGCATTGGCCAGAGGACAGAGGCTGCCCTCCAGGGTCCCTCTCCATGCATCCCCAAATCCAGGGCCCTCAGGCTCCTTCGATAAGTCCTAGGTTATGCACTACAAGAGTTTATGTACAAATAAAATGTCCAAATGTTAAAAGTGAGATAGGACTGCCCATTTTTAGTACTGTCAAGTGCTAATATCACCATCTTTTCATTTTAACACCAAAAGGTAGTACTAACATAATCTCAGAAAACAAACAAGCAAATCCATCCAGTTCTCTAAAGGGAAGATTTAAGTTTCTCAAACTCTCATTCTCCTCACTTTTCTCATTCTGACATCAATGGACCAAAACAGACCAGCAGCCGACTCTCTCGGTCTGGCAGCCGTCTGCAAACTGGGTTTGGGAAGCCTGTTCTGAAGGCACCCAAGCCAGGCAACTCACTTAAAAAGCTCATTCCTCCGCCACCGTTCAGGCCTTACTTAAAATATCCAAGATTTAATATTTCATCACATATTAATGTTTTGTCATAAAAGTACTCACACCGAGGGGTGGCCTTTGTTGAGTGTCTAGAAAAATGTTTTGAAGGAAGGCTGAAAAAATTTACCATCCCAGGTACTATTTAAACCTCTACTTATCTTATAAATATTTTTGAGAATTTGTCTTCAATGCTTTGTAACATATATAGTAGTACACTCACACTTGTGCATAATTTACAAGCATACACAGAAATCTGTGTATCTGTGTATAAGCTCAAATTGTTTTTTACTCATGGAGCATGCTATCAGAACTCTGGCTATCACTGTTCTACATTTTTATAGTTTGCTTTTAAAAAGCTAATAAATATGTTGATCCAAATGTGATTCTAATTGGAGGGTATTTTGCATAGGTTTTATAAGTGGTACAACAATTCTCCCATCTTAAAATCCGCCAGGAAATAAAAACTAGGTTCCACCTAATGGATTCAAGTGTCACCTCCCTCCATAGGTGCTCAGAATGGAAACCACTGGTCAAACGACGTAGCAGAAAATCCCAAACCCAGGGTCCTGCCGTGGTTCTAATCCAGTACAAGTGTCAGCAGCTCACATCACACTTTTACTGAAAATAGCAATACTGGCTCAACTATGAATGGCTCAGAGAAGCCTTTGTTTCATGAACCAGCTAAGCTACACGGAAGGAAAAGAAATCTTGAAGCAAAACATCACTCAAACCAATTGCTCCGACTCTGGCAATTATAAGAGCAAGGCTGCTTTTTCACCATGAAGCCGCTGCCAACGTCGTATACCCGCGCTGCTCTCCCAGGTAAAGATGTGCATGTCCTGCCATACCTGCTTCCTACAGGCCACGTGACTCCAAATCGTCAGGGACCTGGCCTTGTTCTCCAATCCAGCACCCTGTTCCTTGAATATCATGACCCTCCGAGTTGACTAGATTGTTTATCCTCCTGTCCCATGCACAGCAGATAAACAAACGTGATACCCACCCATGTGGACCCACACAGGAGGATGAAAGCGTTCTGGTTCCTAAGAGCCATGGCTATGCTTTTACCTGAAAGATCTTCACTAAAGTCCATTGGTTTGTTGACCACGAAGTTGTTCAGCATCCTGTAGGGCCGAGCTGGCCCGTTCACTTTCTCGATGTGAGCTTTCCCTATTATTATGGTACAGGGAGAGTTTGCGTGGCCTGTGCTAAATTGATTGTGAACGATGCCAGTCAGCTTCTGGAAAACAATCAGGAAGTCAATAAAGCGTCAAAGCCTCAATCCACACTTAATGTATCCCTTAATCATATTATGTATCAAAGAGCAATTCACATTGGAACACCTACCTTCGGAGTATTATTGGTTCTTCTTTGCCTTTTGCTCAGGGGTCTTGGAGGTCCACGTTTAACAGCTTTGGTCTGGGTCTGCTTGGTACCAAGTTTTACCACGTCTGCCCACGATTTTGCCACTGTCACAGGGAAAAGATGTTGAGACTTTTCAAAACCGGCACTAACGAGAAAATCAACCTTGAAACCTCTCTGTTGATACAACACTAACCAACTAAATTGGCCTCAGAAGCGCCACTCCTTCTCTTGGAATAAATCATCTGTAAGATGCCATGCTGGCTTCGATCCACGGAAGATCTCTTGGAGGGCAGGTGGCTACTTTTTCTCCGTCCTCTCTTGGGAATATCTGTCTGATGTGGAGATTTGCTGTCGCTGGAGATGGAAGACGCCTTGGATAAGCTACGGCAGCGGTCGGGCGCATCTGGAGAAGCGGCAGCAGCATTAGGAGCTGGAGGCCTCACAAACGCATCCTGCACAGTCGCCTCCAGACAGGCTTCTGGAGAATCTTCTTCCCCTGATGGCTGAGGCTGCTCCTGACAAGATTTAAATGTGCGTAAGAAACCTTATCACAAACATAACTTCTCTGTAGGTTCAAGATGACGGAGTAGGACGTGTGCCCAATCCCTCTTGCGCGAGCACTGGAATCACAACTAACTGCTGAACAATCATCGACAGGAAGACACTGGAACTCACCAGAAAAGATACCCCACATCCAAAGACAAAGGAGAAGCCACAGTGAGACGGTAGGAGGGGCGCAATCACAATAAAATCAAATCCCATAACTGCTGGGTGGGTGACTCACAAACTGGAGAACACTTATACCACAGAAGTCCACCTACTAGAGTGAAGGTTCTGAGCCCCACGTCAGGCTTCCCAACCTGGGGGTCCAGCAACGGGAGGAGGAATTCCCAGAGAATCAGACTTTGAAGGCTAGCAGGAGTTGATTGCAGGACTTCGACAGGACTGGGGGAAACAGAGACTCCACTCTTAGAGGGCACACACAAAGTACTGTGTGCATCGGGACCCAGGGGAAGGAGCAGTGACCCCATAGGAGACTGAACCAGACCTACCTGCTGGTGTTGGAGAGTCTCCTGCAGAGGGGGGTGGGGGGGTGGCTGTGGTTCACCAAGGGACAAGGACACTGGGAGCAGAAGTTCTGCGAAGTACTCCTTGGCGTGAGCCCTCCCAGAGTCCCCTATTAGCCGCACCAAAGAGCCTGGGTAGGCTCCAGTGTTGGGTCGCCTCAGGCCAAACAACCAGCAGGGAGGGAACCCAGCCCCACCCATCAGCAGACAATAGGATTAAAGTTTTACTGAGCTCTGCCCACCAGAGCAACAGTCAGATCTACCCACCACCAGTCCCTTCCATCAGGAAGCTTGCACAAGCCTCTCAGATAGCCTCATCCACCAGAAGGCAGACAGCAGAAGCAAGAACTACCATCCTGCAGCCTGTGGAACTAAAACCACATTCACAGAAAGAGAGACAAGATGAAAAGGCAGAGGGCTACGTACCAGATGAAGGAACAAGATAAAACCCCAGGAAAACAACTAAGTGAAGTGGAGATAGGCAACCTTCCAGAAAAGGAATTCCAGAAAAGGAATTCAGAATAATGATAGTGAAGATGATCCAGGACCTCGGAAAAAGAATGGAGGCAAAGATTGAGAAGATGCAAGAAATGTTTAACAAAGACCTAGAAGAATTAAAGAACAAACAAACAGATGAACAATACAATAACGGAAATGAAAACTACAATAGAAGGAATCGATAGCAGAATAACTGAGGCAGAAGAACAGATAAGTGACCTGGAAGACAGAACGGTGGAATTCACTGCCACGGAACAGAATAAAGAAAAAAGAATGAAAACAAATGAAGACAGCCTAAGAGACCTCTGGGACAACATTAAACGCAACAACATTCGCACTATAGGGGTCCCAGAAGGAGAAGAGAGAGAGAAAGGACCAGAGAAAATATTTGAAGAGATTATAGTCGAAAACTTCCCTAACATGGGAAAGGAAATAGCCACCCAAGTCCAGGAAGCACAGAGAGTCCCATACAGGATAAACCCAAGGAGAAACACACAGAGACACATAGTAATCAAACTGGCAAAAATTAAAGACAAAGAAAAATTACTGAAAGCAACAAGGGAAAAATGACAAATAACATACAAGGGAACTCCCTTAAGGTTAACAGCTGATTTCTCAGCAGAAACTCTACAAGCCAGGAGAGAGTGGCATGATATACTTAAAGTGACGAAAGGGAAGAAACTACAACCAAGATCACTCTACTTGGCAAGGATCTCATCCTGATTCGACAGAGAAATCAAAAGCTTTAAAGACAAGCAAAAGCTAAGAGAATTCAGCACCACCAGGCTTTCTATTTATTTTATATTGGAGTAGAGTTGATTAACAGTGTTGTGTTAGTGTCAGGTGTACAGCAAAGTGATTCAGTTATACATGTACATGTATCTATTCTTTTTCAAATTCTTTTCCCATTTAGGTTATTACAGAATATTGAGCAGAGTTCCCTGTGCTATACAGCAGGTCCTTGTTGGTTATCTATTTTAAATATAGCCATGTGTACGTGTCAATCCCAAACTGTTTAAATCTGGAAGCACCAAACATTTCAACCAGTGTCTGTCAAGTATATGGTAGAGATGGGAGTCTACGTCTCTCACTTAAAAAAAAAAAAAAAAAAAACGTGGCGGGGGGGAAAGAAAGCACCGAACAAATCTTAAATCTTAATTGGGGTATTTCAGGTGGAAAGATGAAAGGAACTTCCTCATGAGTGAGGCTCTTATCTAAGTCTAAGGAAACACCGTCCGTGGGAATTTAACCACCTTTGATCTGCATGGAAAGACAGCCACTCACTTCCGGGAGCCCATATAAAAGGGAAGGAAAGGAGACATACCTCACACGCCCGTTAGTGTGAAAGGAAAATAAAGACTTCCCAGGCCCTCTGATGAAGGCGAGCTGTGGGCCACCACCTTTCTAGAGATCTAAGGTCACAGCCTAGGGTAGGTGATGAAAAATTGTAAATCATGGGTGTGCTGCCACCCAAGATTTTTCTTTTCACCTTGTAATTCTAAAAGGGAAAAACACCAAAACCTTACGGTTCTGTGTCGTGATGCCTCCAGAGTCTTTCCAAATGTATTTACTATAACCCTAGCATGACCACCTGGCCCTGCAAGTGTGGTCAGCAGGAGGCCTCTGCAGAGAAGGAAAGTCCTGAGGACCCACATGTGCTCAGTCACCCTCGGGCCGTGGTTTGGAACCCAGGTGCTCATTTCCCAACACCCACATGAATGAGCTCTCACAGAGACTTTTATATTTTTACTTTGTTATTAGAAAGAAAAAGGTGTTCATTGTCATTCTACTAGTGTGAGGGGTTGGAAAGAATATGGACCAAGGATGTATGCTATCATCAGACCCGAAGGGGGGACCAGTGGGTAAACTCACCTTGATGATTTTCTTCAGGACGGTTGGCGTGTGGGTGACCAGAGACCGTCTTTGCTTTGGTGTCTCTCCTCTTTTGAGAGGTGTGTTGGGAGGTAAGTTTTCATCGAATAATTCAGGTCTCAGGCGACCACCAAAGGAGACCCGCCTCCTCTTCAGGGACACCTCATCCATGTTATCTAGAGGAATGGGCACAGACGTGGAGAAGGTAAAGGAGAACAGCACCATAGGTGTGACTTGTTTCCATTTACCATTGAAGACAAACTTACTGTAAATTCACTGAAACCTGGCACCTCACACACCTTTACTCTCTTGTGATGCTGACGAAGGTGATGCTGCTTCAAGAGCTCAGGAAAGATCCAGGACAAACCACTAAATGCCAAGTCCCAACCTGACAGGACAAGGACTTTCTTTAAACATTGACAAGTCCTGTGCGGACAGAGCTTAATAAAGGGAGTGGCCTGGAGCAGTGGCTCCCACTTCGGAGCAGGGGCATGAAGGGGATGAGGCTTCAGCAGTGGCCTGAGAAAGCTTTTCCAAGAGACTCACACTTGGGTCTCACTCAGACCTACCCAGTGAGTAGAATTCGAGCTGGAAACCTCTCCTGGTGATATTGACAGATGGGCAATTCACGAGTCCCAAGCCCCACTATCCATCTTTGTGAACCACTTGTCAACATAAACCCTTGCCTGAGTGAGGCGCCCCACTTGTAAGACTTGTGGGGACTCCGTGACTGAAGTGCGTGGGTCTGCTTTCAGAGCCGCACACCCCTGCCCTGGGGGCTCCCTGCAGAAGCAGAGCTGACAGCAGGGCACAGCATCAGAACACCTGGGGGCCCCCGAGGAGCGTGGGAGGCCCTGGAGCTGCCACGCCTGCTTCACGGGTCACATCTCTGCCACCCATGGGGTGCCGTTAGGTTACTGGTTTCGCCATTTGCAAAAGGAAGATAACAAAACTCCTGTCCCATGGGCCCTCTTGCTGCCAGAACAGAGGATGGGAAATGAGTGTCTGAAAGGCACGTAAAAGAACACCTGGCACGTAAACCCATGGGGATGGGGCAGGTGTGTTCTAAGAGCCACCCCACATGAAAAGATTTCCAAGGGATTTCCACTGACTTATTCTAGAGGATCAAACTCATAGGATAAAAGAGCTTTTAGTTCAGAATTAAACTCCTGTGGAAAGCAATTATGCTTATGCTTATTCTCCTTTGTTTTGTGGTAGACGGAAGAATCAAATATGCTTTTGGACCACCTTATCTCCTTAGACCCCCTGCTAATTCTTCCCGAATAACCAGCACTTCTTCTGGTTGGTTGGTTATCTGGGTCTTCGCGCAAATCTATGAGTAGAGGATGAATATGTGCCTTTATGTGCCTCACAGCTAATCATTCGTGAAGGAAGGAAGGTCCCACTAATTCATACCTAGACATAAGGTAGGAGTAAACTTGGGGGGGGAAATAAATTTACAGTTAAATAAACTTACTCGTGGAATCACCGAAGCTGCTGCCATCAGCCGAGCTAAGACCGGGTAACCCAGTGCACACCGGATCAGCTGCCATGCCCAGCTTCTCAGGCTTGTTGAGAAAATCGCTTTGAATCTTCCTTTCAGCTTGAGGGACCAATGGAGCTGAAATTGTCTGATGCAGGATCTCTGTTTCTGTTGTCAGATCGTCAACATTTGTAGGATTCCTCTTCCTCTTTCTGGGGCAAAGTTTTTCTGGTGTATTTCCAAAACTCTCAACTTTAACGGGCGTTTGAATACTAGGTAAGAACTTCTTAGGAGGAAACGTTTTAATATCTGCCCTGGAGCCTTCACTTTGATCTAGGTTCAGGGATGCACCACCATTGACAACACTCAGGTCTTCACTCCGCCCACTCCGTGAGGGACTTTGTTGTGAATATCGTTCGGGGGTCATGGTTTGTAGCGTCTCTATCTCTGTGCAGAGGCTGCTGGGGCTCCTGGTCTCCTTGGGCGTCTGAAATGGCTCATCACTCCTCTTCCCCTCAGTCTGGCTACTTCCTTGTTCTCCTGAAGCAGGGTCTGCCTTAATTTGGGGGCTTTGGCCCGATTTGGGTCTGGATTTAAGTGAGACCAGAGTCTCGCTCTGTAAACCACCAGTGCTTTCTTTTTCTGGTGTGCAATGACTCTGTGATCCTGATTTTCTGCGATTCTGAAGAACATTGACTTTTCCTGATTTCACATCTAACTCCACCTTCATTGACTCATAAAGCTTCCTAAAGGGAGACTCATTTTGGTCACTCTCCTTAAGACACTTTCTAGAGGAAAAAGCCTTCAGTTCTCCATTACTGATCCCGAATGTTACACTGGAACCTTCCTGAGAATCCCCAGCAGTGGGAGCTGTTGCATTTCTGCCGTTATCTCCAGGACGTTCTGAGGAATGAACGCTGTTAGGTGTCTTCCCAGCAACAGGATCTTCTGAGTCACCTGAGACAATACCAGCTCCTGTGACATTCTTCCCATGCACCACAGGCCTTCCGGAAGCAGCGTCTTCCGTGAATTTTGAACGGGCACTGGAATCTTGAACTTTTCCATCTTGACAATGAGTTATGAAATAGGAAGCAGAAATTCGAGATTTTCTCAATGATTAACATGGGCAATATTCACATTTTAAAATTATTTCAAATTGTCTTAAAAACCTAGCTTTCCACTTAGCCTACAAATTTCTTAATGTCCAAAATGTATTCTAATGGTGTTCTGGTACTAGATCCATGATGAAAATAAATAAATCACTTTAGCCTCCTACACCTCCTATAACCAACAGGAGACATCCAATGCTATCAATCTGCTCAGAATTAGGGGGAACAACTGAGCATGACAATTCCTCTCTACATGGACCCTCCAACAAGCATATGGCACCCATACATCACTTGTGAGAAAAGTTAACTCAGGTGTCTGCCTATGTCTGTCCCTTCCTTGCCACAAAGCTACATAGAGAACAGATCTTACAGGATCCCAGACAAAACCAAAAATCTACTAACCAAGGTTGGAAGGGAAGCTAGATCTTGAGACCCGACGCGAAGGCTCCTGTGAATTGGCAGATAAGAACAGCAATTTAGATGCCTTTTCAAATACCGACAGTCACATTTACTAAAATGTTCTTCCTTTGATGACCTTCTCTACCCAACTGTTCTTAGAGAACTTTCAGCGACTTTGAGAAACGAGCCCAAGACATTGGGCTGGTACTCATAACACAAGCATTTCTCAGTTGATTTTTTTAAAATATAGTAATAGAATAAGAAACAAACTTGAAGATTAAAATTGCTTAAATTGAACAGCAGTGACTTTTTATAACTTCCTTGAACTTCTGTGAAAGAAGAATCAAAGCTAAAAGTAAACATCATCCACACTCAGTATCTGGGAACCAAGGGCACAGAATTATTGACTTGACACTGTTTTATCAGAAGTTGGCTAAAGGACCCGTGGGTGAAGTGGGGCTCCACTTAGCATGTGTGCTCGTTGCTGGCAGGTACTAAGGGTTTATCTGAAAGCCCAGAAGTTAAGGCAAAAGCAAAAGCAATGCACCCAGAGGCCCTGTACCCTCAGAGCACGGGGCTGGGATGCAGCCCTCCTGCTGGGCCACCTTCACATTCCTTCCCAGGCAGCTTTATAGAGGGTAAGGAACAACTACGGAATAACACAGGTGTAAGATATAAAAGTCCAATATTGTTTCAAAGGAGGAAAAATAATATCCTCTGAATTATTAGGGGTGGAAATCACAAAATATATCCAAAGGCAAATACTTTAACTTCTTCCTTTAATCAATTTCCGATATCTTGGTATTGAATATGCTGCTTCTCAAACTTCCCATGTGAGGGCTCGGTTTCTAACTTCCAATCTGAGGTTGACAAAAGGAATCATATGACTGAACAATAAAAATGAATTAAAATTTAAAACTGTGTGCAAAATACAAGCCCATATTTTTTGTACTATAATATCCAATAGCCATAAAAATCACTGTCAAATAACATGTTCTAAGTATTCAACTTCAATATTTACATTATCACAGTCCAGATAATGAACAGGTCATAGACCACTGGGACCTCTTATCTAACCCATAGTCCAGCTTTTTGGTTGGTTTTCTTATACCTACTAACAAGTTGGAAGCGACGTTGGTTGGTGGGTGGGATACCTCAAAAGCTAGCTTTCCCCCAAAGCTGGTGAGCAGGGTTGACATTAAAGTTAGTCCTCTGGGGAAGCAAGGGCACATGGCAGGAGCAGGGAACTTCAAATGCAGAGCCCACTGCTGATTTCAGGAGTATCTGTGCTAAGACTCTTAAGCCAGGGAATTCCAACCTGGTCAGAAGAGAATAGCTTGAGTAGCTTCATAAAAAGTAAGAAGGATAGGAAGTCTCAGGATTAACCCAGAACCTTCTAAGTCCTACTAAATCTCCCAGGATGGGCCCAGACTGCATTTTAATAAGGTGGGCCATTTGGAGTACGTTTTCTCCACTGATAGACACAGGGCAGTAACTCTCCTCCAGTGTCATGGGTCATTTGTCTGTCAAAACTGGGAAGCATCATTGGTACCTACAACTCTGATGTGATTATTCTGGATGAATAAAGACCAATGAGTACAATGGGACAAAAAATGAGCCGCCAGATCATGTGGTTCTGGAATCTGAGTTCTGCGTCAGGGTTGCCCTAACCAAAGGTTTGCAAAATCATATTGTGGGATACTTTAGGAGACTTTGGGCCCAAAGTGTAACACCTAGTACTCTCATTTTGAATAAAAGAGGAAGGATAGTTTAAATTATCTTAATATATCTAAGTTCAACTTGTTTTACTACCTTAGCGACGTTTTCCTACTATAACTGGTAAGTCGTTCTCCCTTGTGAGAAATCAGTGTCAAAGTGCATATAAATGATTTCATATCATCATGCAAAAGAATCAGAACCCAAAGTTCCATAATATCCCCCCATCACCTGTTCCCATCTTTGTCCTGGAAATTCAGGTGACTTGCTTCCATTCTGATGACTTTCATTTTCATACCTGAAGCGCACAGAATGACAGGCACATATTCAGATTAAAGATTTGTAACCAATGATAAAATTTCCACATCTGACTAATGTCCAAGGAGCAAGGAACAAAGATCAGGTTTTACTCAAGATATTACCTTATTCATGGAAAGAAATCAGGAAAGTGTTTTTATGCTAAAAACTTAGGTAAATTGGTTTCTTCTGGAACACCACGGTCAGAGGTTGGGACCAGATTAAATTTCTGAACCCTGACTAGTCTGTAAGATTCAACAACTTCCCTGAGCACCTCCTGTGTTGGAACCAACTGCACAAGAGAGCAAAACCCGGTGTCTGCTAGTTTTTGTTCGTGGAAATCATCTGATGGCTTGGAAGGTCAACCAAGAAGCTGGGTGGCATCTGACACCTTTATCACTCTGTGACGTCATTCACCACAGGGTAACCACAGAGCTCTACTGTAAGATCACTATGATCTTTTCAGCTTCCCACTTACTCCATCTGTATCTGAACAAAGACAGGCACATTTTAGGAAGACGCAAAGATATTTAGCAAGAGACATGGTTGTTCTAACAGACCTCAGGTATCCATTCACAGAAACTTTTATAACACATACTGAACTCGGGTACCTCGGTGAGACAGCCTGATTCGAATTTAGATGCCATCTACGTAAGCTCTGAAGCAGCCAATCGTCTGGAACTGTTTCTCATGGTACCAGAGTTCTAAGTCAAGCCCTTCTTCCTATGACCCATGTCCTAGTCTTTGTTGGAGGTATTTTGTCATCTCAACTAATCTTAATTTGAGCAGCATCTCATTTGGGGGACATACTTCTGCTCTCCATTCCTCATCAAATATTTCCTGCCTAGAAATAATATTTATTTCTCTATCTAATAAAAAAATACCCTTTAAAAATGAAGGCAAATTCACAAAAAGCACAAAAAAAGAAACGACCAGGATATTCAAATTAGAAAATATCTATTTAATACAAATGAAGGCAGTAATGAAGATGGAGTTCCATTTGGCAGAATGGATGACAAAAATGATCCAACTACATCTGCCTACGAGAGACACAATTTAGAGTCAAAGACACAAATAGGATGAAAGGATAATGATGGGAAAAGATATACCATGCAAACAGTAACCAGAAGAGAGGTGGAGAGGCTGTACCAATACCAGACAAAATAGACTGTAAGATAAAAATTATTCACAGAGACACTGCACATTTTATAATGATAAAAGGGTCAATCCATCAAGATCAACCAGTTATAGACAAAAGTGCACCTAACAGCTGGTTCCAAAAGATCATCTAAACCTTAAGGATTATGAAAGTTGAAAGCAATGTGATTAAAAAAAAAAACAAAAAAAAAACTATAGTATGAAATCTCTCATCAAAATCATTACTAAGGGCTTCCCTGGTGGCGCCGTGGTTGAGAGTCCGCCTGCCGATGCAGGGGACACGGGTTCATGCCCCGGTCCGGGAAGATCCCACATGCCACGGAGTGGCTGGGCCCGTGAGCCATGGCCGCTGAGCCTGCGCGTCCGGAGCCTGTGCTCCGCAGCGGGAGAGGCCACAAGAGTGAGAGAGGCCCGCGTACCGCAAAAAAAAAAAGCATTACTAAAGGTACAGGACATTTCAGAATGATACATGATACAGCTTCATCCACACCAAGAGGAGATAATTCTTAATTTAAACCCATAGTATGGCCTCAAAATATCGGACGCAAAAAACTGACAAAGTTAAAAAACAAAAAGAAAAAAAAAATCTTCAATGCGTGATTTCAGCTTACCTGTCCAGGTAACTAAGAATCAGGGGAAAAATTTACTAGGATTCTAGAGTCAGGAATTTGAATCTGATGGACCTACACAGATAGAGCACTCCACGCAGCAGCTGTGGAACACACATTTTTTCCAAACACCCAGGACAGATTAGTAAAAATGTAACCATATCTGATCATAAAAAGCAAGCTCTGACTCATTTCAGAAACTGGAAATTACTCAAATGTCCATCCAGAATGAATAAATTGTGTATAATTGTGTATGTAACTGTGGATCTTATTTCAGTGAAATCCTTAAGCAGCGAGAAGGAACAAACTGGGATGAATCCATCCATCCCAATCCATGCTATGAATCCCACAACCGTAAAAGCAGAACTCAGTTACTACTTTATGGAGTTTAATAAAGGCAGACAAAACCATAGCAGTTAGAGATGCATGCTTAGGTAGTAGAACTCTAAAGACTTTCATGCTATCAGAAAAGCCACATTAGTGGTTTACTTGGTGTGGGGAAGAAGTAATGATTAGAAGATGCATAAAAGAAACTTCCAGAAATGCTCTGTTTATGACTCGGGTGGTGTATTAGTTCTATAACAAAATGTCACACCCTGGGTGGCTTAAACAAGAGAAATTTATTTTCTCACAGTTCCAGAGGCTGGAAGTCCAAGATCAAGGTGTCGGCAGGGTTGGCTTCCCTGGGGCCTCTCTCCTGGGCTCTGGCCGCCCTCTGCTGCCGCTTGGCACAGTCATCACTCTGAACACCTCCTTCCCTGGCTTCTGTGTCCTAATCTCCTCTTCTTGTAAGGACACCACTCGGATTGAATTAGGACCCAGCCTAATGGCCTCATTTTAACTTAATCATCTTTCAAGGTCCTATTTCCAAAGATAGCCACATTCTGGGGAGCTGGGGGGTCAGGACTTCAGCTTGGGAATTTAGGGGGAGCACAGTTCGGTCCGTGATGGATGATTATCACAAGGCTGGTCACTTCATGGTAAGCTGGGTCATACATCTCGTTTTGTAACTTTCTCTATGAGTGTATTTTACTTTAAAATAAAAAAAGTAAAATGAATGCAGTTTCACAACACTTGCAACCCAACGAACCTCCTTTAGGACCTGGCCACCTTGGCATAGTTACGTGCTCTCTAATCTTTGAGCTGGAGCACACAATAAACCTCACCTGCCATTCCTTCTAGATCCGTATGAATTTAGATAAAGACTGTGTTGGGAATGGCAACCTCAAACATGCTGACATTCACCCGCATCACAGAAGGATCACTGATGGACTGTGAGGCTGGTTTTTGGTGGATCAGAAGGTCTATTTCTTTTTAGCCCATTTCTTACCTACCTGAAAGACCGATCAACAACAGTTATCACATCTCCATGTTTTAGCTGTACAGGTTTATCAAAAGTAGATCCATTTACTTGTGTTGGATTTGTGGAACTGAAATTAAACAATATTGCCTACAAGTAGAAAAGAGAGGAAAACATGTAAACTAATAAATGGATAAAAAGCGAAAAGTTTTAAAAAACAGACTTCCGAAAACCCGCTCACCTCCTGTCCATTGATTTCAATTTTGCAGTGTTGTTTGGACACTACAGGAAGCTGAATACGAATGTCACACTCGATACCCCTTAATTCAAAAGAATAAAGATTTTTTAGATTGCTGCAATTTAAAAAACTTACATCAGTGATTCAAAATAAAACAGCATCTGACACTATGTTTTTTTGTGTTTTTTTTTTGCGGTACGCGGGCCTATCACTGTTGTGGCCTCTCCCATTGCGGAGCACAGTCTCCGGACGTGCAGGCTCAGCGGCCATGGCTCACGGGCCCAGCTGCTCCGCGGCATGTGGGATCTTCCCGGAGCAGGGCACGAACCTCTGTCCCCTGCATCGGCAGACGGACTCTCAACCACTGCGCCACCGGGGAAGCCCCTGACGCTATGTTTGATCTGTAAATGTAATGACATAAAGGAAAAACAAACTGGGCAATGTAAATGATCTTTTCATTTTGCCCCCAATTTTTATAAGTATTGTATAAGCAAATATTTTAAATCATTAAAACTTAAGAGTACTGAAAAATAATTATAATGGAAAATATTAGAATACAAAATTGAATTGCCTTTCACTAAGATATCTATGCTTATAAGATCCAACTAAAGGAGTACTTTACATCAGTTTGGAGAATACTTGTTTGTACTCTGTGCTTTTTTTTTTCCTATAAAAAAGGTTTATGTATGTTTATTGGTAATGCTATGTATGTTTCAAGGTTTAATCATCACCTAAAGTGCTGTTATTTCATGCTAGGACCTCTCCGTGTCTCAGTTTCTTCATATAAAAAGAGGACTCCATTGGCAAACATATCATGGTGTTCTTCAGAAAATTAAATGTTACTCATGTCTGTCATTTGCTTGGCACACAGTAAATGCTCATAACTTGTGAGCTTTTTATTGTTTTAAAACTATATTATTGGGACTTCCCTCGTGATGCAGTGGTTAAGAATCCGCCTGCCAATGCAGGGGACATGGGTTTGAGCCCTGGTCCGGGAAGATCCCACATGCCGCAGAGCAACTAAGCCCGTGTGCCACAACTACTGAGCCTGAGCTCTAGAGCCCGCGAGCCACAATTACTGAAGCCCGCGCGCCTAGAGCCCGTCCTGTGCAACAAGAGAAGCCACTGCAATGAGAAGCCCGCGCACCGCAACAAAGAGTAGCCCCCACTCGCTGCAACTAGAGGAAGCCCGTGCGCAGCAACGAAGACCCAATGCAGCCAAAAATAAATAAATAAACTACACTATTAACTGACAGAGTCACAAGCCTCCTATCATTACAGACACTAATCAATAAGCCACAACAAATTATCTAGACGCAACCTGTCTTTTTACAGAAAACTAACATCAGCAGGAAGCAGCTGAAGGGAGAATTCCCAAACCTACACAGAAACTAATCAAAGACGCCCTTAGCAAGGCTCTTTGGGTCTCTGGTGTTCCTGTTACCATCCTGTGCTTTTACACGTTTGAACAGACCGTATGCCTCCTCTCTGGACTCAATACGAGCCTCTGGAGTCTAAGAATATCCCTTCCTACCTGTACCATGACCAAACACTTACGAGTGGGTTTCTGGATTATAAAATCTCGCATAAAAATACACTTAATCACTACAGTATAATAACAGAATTACTGCTATTTGGTACCAAAATGTTTTTGGTTTTTCCCTTTTGAAGAGAGTGGAAGCTATGGAAAGTGAACAGCTACTTTAAGCCAAAGAAGAGAATTTGATTTTTAGGTATCAGAACATCCCAGCAAGAGACAGAAAAAGACGATCTCATTAGAACTGAGAATCTGTTTGGCAGGAGACAGCCATCAGGAATCACTATAGACCAATGGTGTGATTAATGGTGCCTGTTACGCAGGGACCAGAGTTACTGCCACCACCAACACCAAGGCAACAAAACAGAAGTTCTCAAAACGCAACCAGAAGGACTTTCCTTCCCATTTCCATTTTTCCAAAAAGACCGACAAGCCATGCACAGATTCCTTCCTTCACTTGTTCAATAATATCCCCCAGCAGCCAAGGAATGCCCAGTTTGGAGAGATTTCAGATGAACACAATGGCTTTCTAAAGACAGTCTGAAGTGAAGCAGGATTTGAGAATCCTTTACATTTTTCTCCAGTTATATTTTTATCAAATAATTTAAAAATTTGTGTTTGACTGAAAAAACACAACTATGTAAACATTGTCTTCGAATTCTATTTCATAATAAATAACCAGTAGCACTGACAATACATAGGAAGTCCTGAGCAAACTCGAGGGCTGACTACTCCTAGAGCTGTGTATCTCGTCTGTTAATCTCTGGTCAGTAATATTGAGGGTTTTTTTTTAAGCTAAATTGTCTAAATTGTCCGCGGGTGGGCAGGGCTCACCTTCCAAACAAGCAGGTATGAAGGCTCAGTGGAAAGTGGGGGCCGTCGACCCCGCTCCTTTTAATGGTAACAAGGCGTCTTGTAGGACCCATTTTCTAAAGAGGAATTTTGACTATAATCCGTACCGGAAGGTCAGGCATCAAAAGGTTTGCTGAAGCAGACTTACAAGCAATCCTTTGACTACACGCCACTGACAAAATAACAAAAATAAAACACACAGGGGGTGAGGGTTATTCTAAAGCAAAGAGCTAAGAAGTTACTTGTAAGTGACCAACTGGGGTCGCGTGCACTATTCACCGCTGCCCCTGCCGCCCCGACCCACGCCTTACCTGACCCCGGTGGAAGCCCCAGCCAGGCCCGGGGCTGCCTCCACCACCCAGCGCCCTCCAGAGACCTGCGTCCAGGACGCCGCCCGCCAGGCTCCTGGCTCCCGGGAGTTCCCACCGTGACCACACGCCAGAGCCCAGGACGAGCCAGGCAGGCCAAGGCCGCGCTCCGGCGCTGGTGTCCGCATAGCCCCGAGTGGTCCACGCGGCCTCCGCCCCGCCGGCTGCCCCCGCCCCCGAAGCTCCCCGGCCGCTGCTCACCCAGGACGAGTCTCCCGGGGCGACACCAGTGGTTCCGCCGCTCGTCGGCGAGCAACCCGAGTCCGCACCGGGAGGGGCCGGCGACGCGCCCACCTCCGCTGCAGGGACCGGGCCTCAGTCCTCTGGCCCGCCCCCACCTTCGCCGTGGCCCCAGTCCCCGCTCCTCCCGCCCTCGCCCTCGCCGGTGGCCCGCTGACCCTGCCCAGAGACGTCCCGGAGGTGCCCGGCGTTAGCGGCTCTGGCGCGGAAAGCCGCCGCCGCGCCCTCCAGATTCAAACGATAACACCGATTCAAATTTGGCGCTAAGCGCTGCGATTGGGCGCAGGGGAGAGGAGGCAGGCCAATGGGAAAGGAGAGGGCGGAGCAAACTGGGACGGGCTCTGCGGGGCGGGGCGGGGCGGACGGGCTCGGCCGGGCTGGCTCCGGTGCATCCGCGGAAGACGGCCACCTGAGCGTCCTCAGCTGCCACGGCACCTACGGGTATGAAATGCAACAGGGTCCCTCCGCCGCGAAACCCTTCTTGCCTTCTTTTCTCTAAGGACCAAACACAATTGTACAGTTAACAGTGGTACATAATATGTTACTCATTGCTGGAAGGTTTACAATTTTTAAAAATTCCTATATCTCCCTAAAAATAACCAGGTGTTGTAAGCAGTTTCTTGTGTCTTTTCCCAGTTACACATGCATTATTCTCTTATAAAAACGCACGAAGACTATCATAATATACACATTGTTCTGTACTTTGTATTCTCTGCTTCACAAACTCCGAGTATATTAATATTGAGTACGTCTTCCTCCTTTCTTTTTGATGACGGCAAAGTATTCGGCTTTGGAAACCATAATTTATTTAATCTCTGCTATTGCCATACATATAGGTTTACAATGGTTTCCTTTTAGAAAAAATTCTTTACTTAATAAACCTGCTGCACTACAAAATGGATGAATTGTAAAATAATTAGCCACAGGATTCCTCCACGTGAGTGATGGGACAGGGGGAGGGGAGAGCTTCTGCAGGCCCTCCTGGTACGAAGTGAACTGGGGATGTCCGCCGCCCTCCAGCTCACTCCACACCTTTGGAGCTTGGCTTTCCTTGATCGGGAGCTGCTGTTCTGGGGACCCGAGGGTCTCTTTGATCCTTGCAGGAGATCCATGAGGTCAAAACCACCTTTGTAATAACAGACAGTCCTTGCCCTTTTCACTCATTTCTCGTGTGTGGAGGGTGGCATTTCCCCTGTGCAGAGCAGATGTGAGAATACAGCTGTCTTTTATTAAATCAGGTATCACAGAGATTTGCTGTGATACTTGATTTAGTAAAATATATATTTTATATAAAATATAAAATAATGCTGCTCTTTTCACTAATTTGTTTTGGATAATAGAGGTATTTTTCATTAAAAAAAGATGTTTCTATGTGAAACATGAAATAGGTTCATCATTGCTTTAAAATTAATTGATAAATGAAATTTTAAAAAAGATTCAGTTAATAACCTACATAAACAAAAACTCTTAGTGGTCCTCAGTGATTTTTAAGAGCGCAAAGGGACCCTGAGACCAAAAAGTTGGAGCCTTTCTATTCCTGAGATACAACGCAGAGATAGATTGCCTACAGCAATGTGGGAAAGCACCTAGAAAAACAACGTGAGTGTGTAGAATTCCCAACTCCTAATCCTCTGTGACAAAGCTGATGTGGGTTGGGTAGTGTAGATGCCTGGATACTATTAACCTTCTGGGGGATTAGTTTCATTTCCTCACTTTTACACTATGGGAAAATAAAACTAAAATAAGATTAGAAAGGACGTGGGGTCCTTGATCCCTGGATTCCTTGAAAGGACATTGGATTCCATGATCTCTGTCCGGGAATGGCTTCACTTCAAGTTGGAGCACTGGCATATCCACAGGCAGATGACAGCGCAGGGCTCTGCCAGCATATCTAGATCCCCAAAAGATGCTGAGTGAAATCACTACTTCAAAGGGGAACTGACATAGAAGGAAACAATTTTATTGGAGAAGGTTATGACCTCTAGGTGTATGATATGTGAGTAGTTGAACTAGATAGGTAATTGATAATCTCTTATAAAAGATTATTCCTTCCATTGTCAAAGATTTGAGTAACTAACAATTTGAACCTTTCAATTCTGTGGTCTTCATAATTCTTGGACTCCAAGGGCCAGACGGTGCCCCTGGAGAGAATCTCACAGACCCTCTTTCCTGGAGGTGAGGGGTGTGTCATTATTGAAACTCCTGGAACCACTTTTCAGTATGTGGTTCTTGCAAAATGAAAGGAAGATCTATGAGTTTAGGTTTAGATATTTGAGTTGCTCGAGAACAGAATTTCAATACTCTAATAATTAGTTCAGACAAGTTTCTATCCTATAGTAATTGTGTTATTTTTTTACTGTAATAAAATCTTTAGAGATGATCAATGATTATTTATATGTAGTTATTAGAAGATTATAGAATTCTAGGTGTATATCTATCATTGGGAAAGCCCTCATTACAGCCTTAACTAAAATTTTGCCTTTGAAACATTGGAAATTTCTGGGTAGGGAAAGGTAATTTTCCTTGAGATCGACTCTCTTTCTCTTTTGCCAGTTTTAAAAAAGTGTCCTTTACATATGTCCACTCATAAAGGAAGTTTTGCTGTGCAACGTATTGAAGAGTTCGTGATTGGCAAGGCTGAAATATTTACTTTACAAATACAGTACACTGACAAGCAACCAAGTTTCCAGACTCAATGGTTCCCGCTGGGTGATAGACTCCAAATTGAGGAAGACAGGGACCCTAGGTACAAAGGTGAGAGAGGAACCCTTTACAAACCAGTGCATCAAGCAACCTGAAGAAAGTACAGGCCAACTTGGAACACTTATTGCTAAGAATAGAATAGGGACCCCTAGAAATTTGAAGCTAAAAAGTTATGAGTCCTAACCTCCTATACTAATACTGTAGGAAAACCCTGTCACCTAAGTAATAAAGAAATGAATTGCAATGGAATGTCCTAGACATTTATCATAACAAAAGAGAGAACAGTGAGGAGAATAATTTCCCTAGAGAACAAGGGAAGCATGACAGGAAGATATAGGTTTACAAAGAGGCCTTCAAGTATAGAGGCTACAGAAAACTTGTCTTAAACATCCTTACTTGGGGTGATCAAGCTTCAGATAACCCCAAACTGAAGATACCTTTAGTAAGTTTCAGTGTTGAATATTAAATATAAACGTAAATCCAGAACTAAGGCTATGTGATGGTTTTAAGCAAAAGAATATCTTTTGTAGAGGGTATAAGCTCCGATAATGTAGACGTAACACAACTAATAGTGAATGGGGTGGGGTAGAGGTGAGGGTATATGGAAAAGAAAATAAGCTCTCTGATTGCCTTCTAGGTATGAACTGGGAGTAAAAGAATATTACTTCAAATTAAATATTGTGTCAGAGAAGGTTTTAGCTAATTATCAAGAAGGCTCATATTAAGACACCAATGGGCTCAAAAAGAAGGGACAAAGATATTATGTAAAGCTGTCAGTGTAAGTGCAGCCATTAGACCATAACTACAAATACTCTGAAATATCTAAGCATACAGAAAAGAGAGATAGAGAATACAGATAACATAGTGACAGACTACATAGGTATATCAACATATATTTTAAAATATAACAAGATTGGTATCAAATACATCAATTGATTCAATAGCTTTAAGTGGCCTATTCAAACAAAAAGATTTTAATATTTCTGTAAACTGCTATGGAGTAATTGCCTCCAAATATTATCAAGTGCAAAAGATAAAGTGGGAAAAGTTGCATATAGCATGCTACGTTTATCTAAAAAATGGGCTTATGAATATCTATGCATATTTGCTCTTATTAAAATGAAACAATATACATATAGTTTACATATGTATATATACGTATATAATATATATATTATGATATACATAATATACATATAATGTGAAATACATATAATGTAAAAATGGAGGAGGGAGCACAGGGAGAAAAGCTAGATTTCCCTGAACTTTCCTTCTTTGATAGATTTGACTCTTGAATCATATTAATATTTATATAAATATAAAACCAATTGAATCAAAGATATAGAAAACCCTAAAGTAGAAATTAAAGTGAAACTAACATTCAGGCAGCAACAGAGCCACACAAAGAGCAATACTTTGAAGTCATTTAAAACACAATAATTGAATGGTGCATCCCTTGATAGCCATTCCCCAAGGATATAAATGAACTGAAAAATAATATCAAGCAGTTTTCAATAATTGCATTGGTGGTAATATTGATATCATTATTCTGAAGTTATTACAATGGGAGAAAGCAAATAGGTAATTACGTGAGTATCACTAGAGAGTTTTTCAGCCTAAGAAAAAAGGCTATAAATGTGAAATCAAACAGTGAAGTGTTCTGTGGATACCCTGCAAAGAAGGGACCCTCCCCTCAAGTTTGATTTGTGTGTAGGGCCTGATGGTGCCGCCTCCGTCCTCCAGAGGGTATGAAAGTCTCATAACTCAGATAACTGAGGTCTCCGGGGGAGCAGGGCAGGCCTCTCACCAGGTCTGAAATGGCTTGTGAGTGTGAGTAAAAGAACCTGGCTGGGGTTTTGCTGTGGTCAGGAGGCGGGGCCGGCATGAGGGTAAGCTGGTGGCGGGGGCTTGCTGGTTAGAAGCAGGGAGCATCTGGCCCTTCTTATCAGCTCACTCAGACGTGGGGTCAGGCAGGGGAGGCGGGGGAGGGAAGGAAGGCAAGGGATGAGGCTTAAAAGCTGTCAGCAGTCAAATATCAAAAAGCAGAGTTGGATTCCTTGTAAGTAGATTTTGAATTGGGAATGGCAGTATGAATTCATGGTATATATTTCTTTTAAAATGTGAACGAGAAGACATATTTCCTGATATATTCCCAGAAAGACCTAGAACTTACCCAATAGTCATGAGTGTCCTTACTTCCTAGATTGTGGTCTCTCAATACTGTTTCCTACTAAAAGAAAACCAAGTTTCCTGATAGAAATGGTAAATCCTGTATCAGGTGCAAGAACTGAGCAGGATAAGCCTGGAATGACTTGTCACACTAAAAAGCAAGGAAGGAGATGGGGCTTCCCTGGTGGTGCAGTGGTTAAGAATCCACCCGCCAATGCAGGGGACACGGGTTCGAGCCCTGGTCCGGGAAGATCCCACGTGCCCACAGCAACTAAGCCCGTGCGCCACAACTACTGAGCCTGCAGTCTAGAGCCCGCGAGCCACAACTACTGAAGCCCGTGCGCAGCAATGAAGACCCAACACAGCCCAAAATAAATAAATAAAATCAATAAGTAAAAAGCAAGGATGCCTCTCAGAGACTACTGGGGTCAGGCCTAAAGGAGCCAGGAGCCGCTGTGAAGAGGCCTCCCATGTCCCAAGTGGGGAAACTTTGATCTCCAGCTAAAAATATATTGAATAACTACAGGGACTTGAAATGCACAAAATATATTTAAATTCCTCAAGTTCACAATGATTCCTTCAGAATAAAAAGAAAAAAAAGAAACTCACTGGACACCTTCAAAAGGTATAAGGAAACCAGTCCACTCTGGCAAAGCAAGGGAGAAGGTCAAGCTTTCATCTGCCTTTCTTCCAGGAGCTGTGCCTCAGTGCAACCACACAGCTGATTAGGGAGAGTTTCTCTTTATAGATGCATCCAGTAAGTGACGGGAGAAGGGAAACTGTAAAAGAGTGTCACCATGCTTCAAATCCTTCATGAAAAGATAAATCCAGGCAATGATCGTCAAAGGCTACTCACATCACAGAAAGAGGCCGAGCGTTGAGTGCAAACCGAGAGCAGTAGACACCTGGACCTCCAAGTGGTCTGCAAAGAAATCAGCTGGAACGGGATTTGGCCTCCAGATGGAAATACCAGTGTCCGGGAGACACAAGGGAGAGGGGCAAGTAAGAGGCGGAGGTAGAATCCAGATGTGGGCAAGTCTGCAGGACAAGGAACTGCTTTCTTCAGTATACTGCAAGGAACAACAAAAACAAAACAAAACAACAACAACAAAAAGGGGGCAAAGGAACCTATTTAAAGGAACAGATGAGAAGGTCTTGGACATCAACCATGATGGAGTAAACTGGTTTTAGACTCACCCTCCCACTTCAAACAATCATAAAATGCAACAAAATAGGTAAGGCACTCTCTGTGGGAACTGGGCCACAGCCAGCTCAGGCTGGCATCCTTGAGAGAAGAAACCACGCAATTTGAGCCATGTGCCTCCTGGCCCCGATTTCTGTGCGGGTGCAGGGAGGTGAGACCGAGTGGAGAGGAGGCATCTCCCCTTGCCGTGGGAGCAGAGACTGGAGATTGGGCCGCTGAGAAAGACGGGTTTGGCAGGCGTGATGCTGCAAGAGGAGGGACTGTGTGCAGAAGGGCAGGCACGCAAACACCTCGGCTGAGGGTCCTTAGCCAGGGGCTGGACTTCTCAAGTCCGGGGCAAGACTCTGCAAGGCCTGGCAGTCAATGGAAAAAAAAATCTGTCCACCTAGATTTCTATATCCAAGGAAAATACCCTGTTTTAAAAAAGGGTGAAATAAAGACATTTTCAGATAAGTAGGAACCTACAGAACTAGAACTTATTCCCAAAACACCAGGAAGTGCAATTTAAAACTACACGGAGATACCGTTACACACCCACCAGAAGGGTTAAAATTAAAAAGACAGAAAACAGCAAATGCAGGGGAGGGTGCCGAGCGCGTGGGGTTCTCAGACATTGCTGTAGGTATGTAAGTGGTGTGACCAGGTTGGAAAGTCTCAGATAGATACTTATAAAGTCAAATATACATCTTTCCCAGGATCCAGCAATTCCACTCCAAGGCATTTGCTAAGGAGAAATGAAAGCATATTGCCACAAGAGGACTTGTGTGAGCAGCTATATCCAAAACCTGGGAACAATCCAAATACATCAACAGGGTATGTCCTAAGAGGCTATGTTACAGTATAAGCTGTGTTATATTTACACGGTGAAATATGGCAAAGGAATAAAAAGAATTAAGTCTTGGTACATAGGACATTGTGACTGAACCTCGAAGAACATATTACATTGGGTGAAAGAAGTTAGACACAGATGGGTACATGTTGCCTGCCCACTTATGTGATTTTCTAGAACGGCAAAACTCCTCTATGATAACAGAAGTACAATCAGTGGTTTCTGGTGGGCTGCATGGTAGCAGGATGGATTGCAAGGGGGCAGGAGGGGACTTTCAGGGGTGATGGAAAGCTTTTACATTTGGATTGATATGTTGATGACGCAAGTGTTTATATTTGACCAAACTCTGAGAACTATACACTTGAGATCTGTACGGTTTTGGGTATGTGAAAAATTTCACCGGAATTCAAAAAGCATTTTAAAATCAAAGGAAAGCAGTTTATGGGCCTTTTTGGAATTGATTTGGAAAAATCCACTGTTAAGGACACATCCATGAGGCAGTGGAGAAACTGGGGCTTTGAATGAGTTATTTGATGATATTAAGGAAATATTTTTGGTGTGATAATAGTACTATTATTGTGACAAAGGTATTGTTATGTTAGAAGAGTCCCGACTGTTAGAGATACACACTACCTATTTATGGAGGAAGAAATAGGATATCTGGGATTTACTTCAAAATAAATCAGTGGAGGTGGGAGGTGGAAATGTCCTGGGGGTATATGGATGACACCAGATGTCCACATACAATTGTTGAAGCTGGGTGATAGGTACAGGGTGTTCCTTACGTTACTCTTACTGCCTCTCTGTATGTGAGGCCGGGGCCTGGACTTGCCTCCTGGGGCCTCGCAGCCTCAGTCCTGCTGCGTCCCCAGCGGGCCTCCCGCGTAGCCCCGCCCCGCGCCCATCCCTTAAAGAAGTTTCTGTTAAAATGTTTAAAGTACAGTAATTGCTAGCATTTCAAACAAAAATCCAGCTTTTGGGCTTTTCTTGAAAGCAAAACAAACAAACAAAAGCAGTCCACCCGCATCAGGCCCAGTCGCCTTCCGCCATCTGCCGGAGCCGAGTGGCCGGAGCGCCACTGGTCCGAGGCGCTTCTGTTTGTCCCACCCGGAAGCGGAGGGGACCCGCCGGCCCGAGCCCACGCGGCCCCTGGAGCGCGAAGGCTGGGGCCGCAGCGCCATCTGGCGACGCAGCGGGCCCACTGCGCCCTTCGGGTAGAAACGCAGGCTCCGGTGCGGGAGCGCGGCGAGGTCAGCGCAGGTGCAGAACCGCGACGCTGTGACTGGCGCTAACCACCAGTAAGGCCGCTGTTACGAGGCTTTGGAGGGAAGACAGTTCCATGCTTCCGTCTAGCGTTTGTGCTGAGGTAATTGCACTTCTCAGAGTTGTGCTGACCCAGGGGGATGTAGAGCCCGCAGCCTGTGCCAACGCGTGGGTTGCGCTGTATTGCCCGGCAGGGTGGGCCCCGGAGACCCAGAGGGTTCAGTCTGCTCGGTTTCCTGGAATCACGGGTCCTTCTCAAAACAAACCCAAACTGAGTGCTGCCGGAATAGGACTGATGGGGATATAAACCGTTATCAACTGAAAAGCTCTGAATTCAGTTACGTGCAAGTCTGTTCCAAAATACGATGGGAGAAATGGCTTTAACTGTCTCATGAAGCCTTTGGATCATTATTGCAACATGGAGCTAATTCTTTTGAATCATTTACTACTGCTGTAATAATAACTTACTGTCTGAAAACTTTAACCTTTTTGTATAAATTTACTAACTTGGAAACTTTAGACATATTGGCCCAACTAGCCATTATATGTTTTAGGCATTTATTGTGTCCACTGAATGTCAGGCAGTGTGTTAAAAGGATGAATATGACATTCCATGTTGTCAATAGGCACCCAGCCTGCAGGGGAAAAATACCCGAGAGACCTACTGATAGGGTGTGATGGGTGTGACACTTGCTATAGCGGATCCTGAGTATTATTTATAGGATTAGAATAGTGCGCCATCTAGAGGAAGATCTCAGTAGTCAGACTTAGCAGTAACCACCCCAAAGATGTCACATTGGGGTATGGATAGGAATGAACCCCATTCTGGTTAAGTTCCACTTCTGTGCTGTTGGGAATGTTCTTCAGGTAAACTTTGGAGAGAGATTGAAGTGAGAGAGGTGTGCGAGAGGTTAGAATCTATCTTCCTGAGCTTACTGCGTGAACTGTTGAGTTAGTTAACATGATTATAATTTTTATCGAGGGTCCGCCCTATGTCAGGTTCTCTGCTAAGCACTGCAGGTTTCTCCTCTGCCCTAGATACTCTGGTTCTTCCCTCCAGCGGCAGGACTGTATGAGGTCCTGGGGTGCAAAATTTAAGGAAGTGCTTGTGTTACGCAACGCAAGTTCCTGCGCCCGATGCCCAGTGAGGCCAAACAAACCGAAAATATCGGGGTTTGGAGCAGAGAAAGGTTTATTGCAGGGCCATGCAAGGACACAGGTGGCTCGTGCCCCCAAAGCCCCAAGATCCTTGAAGGGTTTCAGCAAAGCACTTTTAAAGGCAAGGTGAGGGAGGGAGGGGGTGTGGTTGGTTGTTGCAGATTTCTTGGTGTCGGAATCCTTTGTTCTTAACAGCTGTTCAGGGAGGTCACGTCACGATGTTCCTGTAAACCTGCAACAAGACAAATGCTATCCTCTGTTCTGCAACTTTTTATCTCTGTATGAATGGACTCTTAAAGGTCAGAGCCCTGAGAATAGGTTATTCTGTATATTTCAGGCTATAGACAGCATTCTTGTACCAAAGGTGCAGAGCCAGCATGGCTAAGCACAGGCAACAGAGCACAAAGTTTAAAGTAAAAGGAACAGATCCAACATGGAGTCAGAGTCGTTCGTCCCCATGGCACTTGCTCGCAGAGGCTGACCCTCCACTTGCATGACCCTGAGAGCCCCTCCTTAAATTCAGTGCCCCCCCCGGCCCCCTGCAGCCACATGTGTACCTCTCTCATCTGGCCCTGGTTCCCATTTTCTGAATGAGGAAACAGAGAGGTTGATAATGCTTCTACGATCACACAGCTTGGAAGTTTCTGAGGTGGAACATGAATCCTATGGCTTTGTGTGACTCTGGCATCCTTACACTTAACACCTAGGTTATGTAGTTTCTTCCTGTGGCTCTAGGAATCCCTGGCCATTTTTTAAAAAGATATCTCCACTGTTAGCATCTTTACTTGATTACAAAGCAGTGGAGAAGGGCTCTGGGGTTCACCTCAGCGGGGAGCCTCGGGGGCCTGAGCTGTGAGTCCCTGCTTGGATGGGAACGGTGGGTTGGGACTTAGGTGCCATAGGCAAATGGCCGCCTTAAGGCTGAGCGTACAACCTGGCAGGTGAAGATGTTGCTGAAATTTGGCCTCTGTACACCAGTGCCGGATTAAATCTCAAGACACAGAGTTTTGGGTGAAGTAGAAAGAAGTAGCTTTATTGCTTTGCCGGGCAAAGGGGGCCACGGCGGGCTAATGCCTTTAAGACTGTGTGTCGCACGCTGGAGGCGGGGCAGTGAGGCGTCTTATAGTGTTCAAGGAGCAGGGCGTGATCAGCTCGGGCACATTCTTCTGACTGGCTGGTGGTGAGGTCATCGAGAGTCACCATCATCCACCTTCTGGTTCCAACCAGTCTGAGGTCTGCGTGCATGTGGGCAGCATCCAGTTAACTCTTCCGCCTGGAGGGGGCTTCAGTATCTGCAAAACAGCTCAAGGACGTGGCTGAGAACAGTATCTATAGTCCTTGAGGAGGAACTACAGGTCCTTGACTTGGTTTAATGGCTAAAGTACTATTATTTTTTCTTGCTTGACTGTTTTCCTTTCTTTCTGCATTTTCTCACTTCTCTGATTACATTTATTCTTTAACTAAAGGTTTTTTTTACAGACAAAAGGCAGGCGGAGGACAGGAGTGGGGGTTTGTTCTGGAAAGGCCTCACAGGGTCCTGCGTGGTTACAAAGGCTTCTGCAGCTGCCATGGACGGGCCTGGTTGTGTACAGCAAGCCCGTCCTGTGGGGAACCGGCCCTCACGCTTCTCTCACCACCCCACCGAGGCCACACGTGCCTCTTGGCACTTGTCACAGACTGAAGCTCTATTTTGCGTTGTCACTTAATACAAACACTGATGCTGATCATGTCAGAGGTCATAGCAGTGTCTCCCATCTGTTGTGAGCCGGCCAGGACAGTCCCCCGTTTCCTGTGCTATCTCGTTAGGCTTCGTGACAATCTCGTGGGAGAAGAATCATCCTCATTTGGGATAAAGAAGATGTGGTACATGTATACAATGGAATATTAGTCAGCCAGAAAAAAGAATGAAATAATGCCATTTGCAGCAACATGGATGGACCCAGAGATTATCATACTGAGTGAAATAAGTCAGGCAGAGAAAGACAAATACCATACGATATCACTTATATGTGGAATATAAAATGACACAAATGAACTTATCTACGAAACAGAAATAGACTCACAGACATAGAGAACGGACTTTTGGTTGTCGGGGGTGAGATGGATTAGGAGCGTGGGATTAGCAGGTGATAACTATTATATAGAGAATGGATAAACAATAAGGTCCTACCGTATAGCACAGCAGCCTATATTCAATATCCTGTGATAAACCACAGTGGAAAAGAACTTAAGAAAAGAATCACCCCTATTTGACAGATGGGGACCTGAGGCTCAGAGGGTGAAGTGACTTGGTCCATGGCACACAGGTGGTCTGTGTCAGAGCAGGTGACACTCAGGTCTTTGTGTGATTCTACTGCTCCAGACACCCTCTCTGCAGCCTCTCTGTGTGTAAAGGACTCTCTTCACGCACTAGTACGTGAAGGAGGTGGCCGCTGCTTCACCTCTTTTTCTGTGGTGAGGATGATGCTCCACTAAGGCCTATTCAAAGAGTGTGGACTAAGTGGTGAACGGTGTGGAAAGACCCAAAGGAAGTGCTGAGATAACCATGCTGCCGGCGAGTGAGATTAGGACCAAGGAGAAGCAGAGCCTCCGGCACCAGGGCTGTGCTGTCTGTCCTGGGGTCCACCTGCCTCCGAGCAGACTCAGGGAAACCTGCTCTTTCATTGACAGGACGTGGGCACCTAGAAACTCAGAACAGCTCACTTGGTACTTGTTTTAAAAATAACCTCACTGGGCTTCCCTGCTGGCGCAGTGGTTGGGAGTCCGCCTGCCGATGCAGGGGACGTGGGTTCGTGCCCCAGTCCGGGAGGATCCCGCATGCCGCGGAGCGGCTGGGCCCGTGGGCCGTGGCCGCTGGGCCTGCGTGTCCGGAGCCTGTGGTCCGCAACGGGAGAGGCCGCAGCGGTGCGAGGCCCGCGTACCACAAAAAAATAAAAAATAAAAAAAAATAACCTCATTCTTAACATTTTGGAAATATTATTTTTTCATTAGCAATGTCTGCTTGTAATTGGATATTTATTCCAATGAGAAATAATGACCAGGTTCACTTCTAAAATGTTACAAAAGTGATACACATTCAGTTTTTTTCTCACATTCTGCATAATATCCGTTAAGTCTTCTTCTGGCATGAAAATGCATCTTCGAGGAGCAGCAGCTGTGTTGGAGAGGTGTGGACCTGGGTTTACCATCTCTCCTCACCGCTCATCACTGTGGTGCCAACTTTCACGGGAGAGCAATAGTAATACTGACTTTGGGGGTTTATTTTGAGAATGACGTGAGATAAGATGAGTGAAATGGCTGTTATGGGCTGAATTGTGTCCCCCCAGATTCATACGTTGATGGAGTTCTAACTCCCAGGACCTCAGAATGTGATTGTATTTGAAGATAAGGTGTTTAAAGAGATAATTTATGTTAAAGTGAGGTTACTAGGGTGGGTCCTAATCCAATATGACTGGTGTCCTTATAGGAAGAGGAGATTAGGACACAGACACACACAGAGGGAGGACCAGGTGAGGACACAGGGAGAAGATGCCGTCTACGAGCCGAGGAGAGAGACTTCAGAGGAAGCCGGCCCTGACAACACCTGGCTCTTGGCCTTCCAGCCTCCAGAACCGTAAGAAAATCCATTTCTGTTGTTGGCGCAGTCTGCGGTACTTCGTGATGGCGGCCCCAGCAGACTCCCACACCCACTCTCCCAGGCCTAGTGTATGTTAGGCCCCCGGTAAGTCCTGATTTCTTCTTCCTCTTTATTGTTTTCTTTTGGGAGACACCTGATTATTATTATTACTTTTTAATAACGGTCACCTTAATAGCAATAGTTTTTTTTTTTTGTCAATATATTTTAATTGAAGTATAGTTGATTTACAATGTTGTGTTAATTTCTGCTTATAGCAAAGTGATTCAGTTATACATATATATACATTCTTTTTAAAAAATATTCTTTTCCTTTATGGTTTATCATAAGATATTGAATGTAGTTCTCTGCGCTATACAGTAGGACCTTGCTGTTTATCCATTCTCTATATAAAAGCTTACATCTGCTAATCCCAACTTCCCACTCCATCCCTCCCCCAATCCCCACCCAATCCTTGGCAACCACCAGTCAGTTCTCTATGTTCGTGATTCTGTTTCTCTGTCTGACTTACTTCACTTCGTATGATAATCGGTAGTTGCATCCGTGTTGCTGCAAATGGCGTTATTTCATTCTTTTTTATGGCTGAGTAATATTCCAGTGTGTGTGTGTGTGTGTGTGTGTGTGTGTGTGTATCACATCTTCTTTATCCATTCATCTGTCAATAGACATTTAGGTTGTTTCCATGTCTTGGTTATTGTGAATATTGCTGCTATGAACATAGGGGTGCATGTATCTTTTTGAATTATAGTATTGTCTGGACATATGCCCAGGAGTGGGATTGCTGGATCATATGGTAGTTCTATTTTTAGTTTTCTGAGGAACCTCCATACTGTTCTCCATAGTGGCTGCACCAATTTACATTCCCACCAACAGTGTAGGTGGGTTCCCTTTTCTCTACATCCTCTCCAGCATTTGTTATTTGTAGACTTTTTAATGATGGCCATTCTGACCCGTGTGAGGTGGTACCTTGTTGTAGTTTTGATTTGCATTTCTCTAATAATTAGCGATGTTGAGCATCTTTTCATGGGGAGGCACCTGATTTTATTAATTCACTTTCTTGAGGTCAGGAATGTGTCATGCTCATTTTGGCTTTGGCAATGTCTAACACACTCCAGGTTTACAGCATGAGTGAATCCGGGTGCTGTTTCTCAAAGTGTGTTCTGTGGCACAGAGTCCCAAAAGACTGCATTTGAAAAAGGGTCCCGTGGTCAGATGACTTTGGGAAACACTGTGAACCGGCTTGGGGAGGGGACATGGGATTCATCAGGGAGGGGGCTACGTCTGTGGTCCCCAGGAGCCCACCGACAGGAGAGCAGAGGCCTTTCTTGTGGGTCTGTGACTCCTTGTTGCAGGGGCGAGCCTGTGGTGACTAACTCGACACTTGGCAATCACACGTGCGACTGAGATCCACTTGTGAAATAATGATTGCAGTCATCTAAGGAATCCGAAGATTCGCTTCAGTTGATGAAACTTGAAACTTGATGGAGAATTTTCCAAATAGCTTTTTAACCCTGGTTTGCAGGTATTTTCTCAATACCTATTCATGACCTTATTTATAACTTGGGCAATATGTGTTTCTTATAGATGCAAGAACGTATCATTGGCTCCAGATGTTATGGAGCCATCACATACATTTATTTCATAAAATATCACAAGGTTCACAAACCAAGATGATTTGATTTACATAAAGCAGGGTAACCCATTGTTTGTTTGAGGAGTTTGTTTCCTAGTTGAATTTTGGATCACCATGACCCGATGATGTCTTCCTGTTTATGGTGGGGAAACCCTACAGGCACAGCTTCACAACTCTACTGCCTTTAGCTTTCTAGGAGTGATTTACTTGCATTGCTCCTATGTGTTATCTACAGTGGTCCAACATTGTCTAAGTTGACTTGGAATTCAGCAAGGCTTGATTGCAGTTTCCCTTCTAAATGGGCCGTAGATCTGTTCAGATATCACTGTCAGAAAACTGCGCTCACAGACGTGTGTTGTTTGATGCTAATTACGTTGTATATGTTTTAATTAATCTACACATTTTTAAAAAAAAATTAGGGAAAGCCAGTAACTACCTCACACTCTCCAGCTTTTCATTCTTTTACTTTAGAGGCAATTCATATTCCTGCTAGCACTCACTGCCCGTATAGCTGTGGCCGCATAGGGAGAAGCCTCTGGGCCTTTGGTTGCTGAAACACTGGAGAACCTATGATTGGTGGCCTTGGCTCAACTTAAGGGGGCCGGGGGGTGTTTTTCATGTGCTGAGGCTCCTTCACCCTTTCCCCAGCAGTCCTTGGACTAGCCCTGGAGCTGGCCTGGCTAGCACCCTGTCCTCCTGGAAGTTAAGCAAAAAGAAAGAAAGAAAGAAAAGATTGGCATTTATTGAGTACGAAATCTGGGTCAGGCATCTGCTAAGGTCTTTACTGGGATCATCTCATTTTATCTTTACAAAAACTCCATGAGCAGGGTTCTTTTGTAGAGGGTCATGATCATAAGTATATACTACATTGCAGTGGTTACGCAGCTCATGAAACAACGATTTAAATTAAAAAAAAAAACAATGTTGTACACGCACCTGATTAAAAAAAACAAAATAGTTTTACAAGGTTTGTTGAAAGGCACACATCCCTAACTCAGAGCTCCCCTGTCTATGTCACCTCCCTCCCATGACACCTCCCCCCGAGGCCATCCCTTTTGCATTGTACCGATGTATTCCGTGCTGGCACGACTCCTCCTGGGCGTCTCAGTTTTAAGCATGGTCTTTTCTCTGTGAAGATGAGAATGCACCCCTGTCCCTACCTCTACGCCTACCCTACACACTCATACCCTTATGTCCACCCGTCCACTTCCTATACTTACCCTGCAATCCTGATTAGAGCCGTGTCCGCCATCACAACTACATAAATGCTGTTCGAAGCTCAGCCACGTAGTAAATTATGGTCACTGTTTATTGCACATTTTTTTGTTTTGTTTTCCCAGGAGTCAATTTTCTTTAATTTTCTCTCCCAATCGCTCAGTGTGGTGCATTCATCACGAGGTCATTTGTGTTAACCCTCAAGACCTCTGGGTGCCTTCCCTACTCTCAGGTTTCCTTCTTGAGGAAAACCTCTCCCAGAGCTCCTGTCCTGGGCCATCCAGTCTGCACTGTTTGCTCCTGACACCTGTGTTCCAGAAACGCTTTTTTTCTCTTTCTGACTCTCAAGCACACCTGCTGGTCATCTCCTAAGAAAGGCTCATGGGAAGCCTGGGTCTGAAAAATATGGACATAATTTCCCTTGAGAACTTTGGTGGCTTCTGTCCACCGTCTTTGGCTCCTGGTTTGTTGCCTGGTTTGTTGCTAAGGTTCTGGATCCTTAGATGGGCCTCTTTTTCCTTTTGCCTCTTCCTCTCTGGAAGTTCGAAGGATCCTTTGTTTGTCCTCAGAGCTCTGAATTTTCACCATAATGTATGTTCCTATGGGTCCAGCTTCATCAGTTGTATTGGGCTTCTCGTAAGCCCCTTTCATCCAGAATTTTGTGATCTGGGACATTTTCTAGAATGATATGTTAGCTAATTTCTTCCCCTTAGCCTTCACAGTTCTTTCTGTCTGGAAACTCCCATTATTTGGATATTTGACCTCCTGGGATGATTCTTTAATTTTCTTTTTCTTTCTCTCCTGTTAACCAATTATTTTTTGCTCTGTGAGATTTCTTTGATTTTGCGCCCCAATCTTTTCGTTGACTTTTTTCCATCTTTCTTATAATATTCTGAGTTGCCAATAACTCTCTTCTGTTCTCCAAACGTTCCTTTTCATGATCTCTGTCTATGTTATACGGTTGTGAGCTCTGGTCTCCTCTCTCCGGGCATATTAAGGAAAGCTTTTCCCTTCTTCACACACAGTCTCAGTCTCCCTCAACAGGCTTCTTTCTGTGCATTTGTTTTGGTCACTCTTTACTGGGTGGTCTGCTTTCCTCTACTGGTTCCTGTCTGCTCCCCTTTATATACACATGACATAATGCCCATGGCATCTCTGAGTTCCTGGGGCTGTGGGCTGGGAGCTGGGCAGTGGGCTGGGTCACCCAGGTGGTGGGTTGTAGCTCCCACCCCATGTCAAGGTCTGTAGGTCTTTCCTCACGGGTGGTCGTGAAACAGAGCAGGACCCTGTGGTCCTTGCCCCCCATGTCCTCCGCCTGCCTTTTGTCTGTGGAGAAACTTCAGCCGAAGAAAAGGTTTAATCAGAGAAGTGAGAAAATGCAGAAGCAAGGAAAATCAGTCAGACAGGACAGAACAATAATAGTTTAGTCATTAAGCAAAGTCAGCTTCCTCCTCAGGGGCTGTAGATCATATTCTGAGCCACATCGTGTGAGCTGTCTTATAGATACTGAAGCCTCCACCAGGTGGAGAAGTGAACTCCATGATGACCAGGCTGTAGCCACGACATAAGCTGCCACAGTTCCGAGAACTGGCCTCAAGGAAATGGGAACAAACCGACCCTGGAACTGAAGATTAATTATATTGATACTTAAAACAATCAAGATGATGCTGGTCAGGATGAAACTGATGGCCAATTTCAACATGACTAAGCTGCCTGTGCTGTTTCTGCATGGAGCCCCCTTCCTCAGGCTACAAAAGCTCTTGCCCGGATTGTCAGTGGGGTCGACTCAGCCCTCCCCCATGGTTGCTGGCCTCCAAAATAAAGCAAACTTTCCTTTCCACCAACCTGGCCTCTTTATTGGTTTTTGAGCGGCGAGCAGCTGGACGCCACTTTCGGTTACATTCGGATCCCCCAGAGGATATTCCCTGTGTCCCCTGCCTAGAGGGGACAGGCCTTGCTGCCCAGTGGGAGAAAGGCTGGCATCTCGGCATCCGTGGGCTGTGTGCACTTAACCCCTCTGTTCCTACAGGAACTCCTGTCCTCACCTGGGTCCAGTGACCGCTGGCCCAGGGACCTCTGTTATGGACCTCTGGCCTCCCCTGGAGGGGGAGGTACAGTGTCCTGGTAAGCAGAGTGGGACAGGGACTCTCGCTGCCTTGTGACCTGCGTTCAGTACCACTCCCACCCTTGAAACCCCTCCCTCTGCTCCCAGAGGCCCTTGTGCCACCAGTGCCCCAACCTCTTGGGTTCTCTGGGTAAACCAGGGTAGCTTTTGGCCTTCTCGGCCCAAGTTCAACTTTCAGGGCCTGCTCAGTCAGTTACCACCTGTCCACCTGCCTCCAGCTTTTCCAGAATGTTCTTGCAGTCGTCTTTCCTTTTCTTTACACTTGTGTGAGAGGCTTTTATCTTTTAACTTTTGCCTTCGTATAAGACGAACACCCTTTCTCTCCATCTGCAGCTGTAGATCTTTAATTCTCGTTGCAGAGTGATGTTCCTTTGTGTGATGAGCTCACATTGTCTTTGTTAATCCCCTTGTTGATGACAGTGGGTCATTTCTGATGGTGGCTACTGCGAGCTTGTCGCAGGCTGCGAACGTTCTCGTGCGTACCTTTTGGGGCACATGTCCTTGTTTCTGTTGGGTATGTATTTAAGAGGGCAATTTCTAGCAGGCATAAAAGTCTATGCTTCCTTTAGCAGACGCTGGCTGACACAACATTTTCCAAAGCATTTGTCCAGTTTTCACAGCCACCAGCAGCACCTGGATGACCCCATACCCTATTTGAGCCCTTCTGACGGGTGTCACCATGAGCTCACTGTGTTTTCAACATATTTCCCTGTCTAATGATGACATTCAGCACACTGTCATATTTTTGAAGGCCTTTGGCTGTTCTCGTTTGTGAAGTCCCTGTTCAAGTTTTTAGCCCAATTTTCCATTGGATTGTCTTTTTCTGATGAATTTGTGTTTAAAAATATATTCAGAATGTCAGTACTTGTGATATAGATAAAGGCAGACATACATGTATACACATATATGTATATACACACGTGTAATCTTCTACTCTGTGGGTTGGCTTTTCATTCTCTTAATGGCGTTTCTCATTTTAATTCCAATTGTAACACAGTCCTGTTTAATGATTTTTCTTTGTAGTATTTTGGGGGTCTTGTTTAAGAAATCCTTGCCTCCTGTAAGTTGGCAAAAATGTTCTCCTAAGTTTTCCCCTAAAAGTTTTATTTTACCTTTGTCTGCAATCCATCTAGCATTGGTTTTTGTGAATGGTTTGAGATAGGAGTATGTGTGTGTACTATATATATACTATACTATATATATATATATTTATATAAAGATATAACATAAATATTATAAAATATAATATGTATTACATATAAATATATAATATAATGATATATAATATAAATATATATATATAAATAATATATATTAATAAATATATTTTCCCATTTTTCTCCAATGGACATCCAATTGACCTAGCACTGTCCTTCCTCCTCTGCATTGATGCATCACTTTGCCCTAAATATATATATATATATATTTTTTGTTTGTTTGTTTGTTTTGTTTTTGTTTTGGATCTCTTTATTTCTGGTAATGTATGTCCTCCAGGTTTATTCTTCTTCAAGGCTGTCTTGGTTATTCTGCATATATTGAGTTTATAATAATTTTTAGAAGACTGACATCTTAGCAGTTTTCAGTCTTCAGTCCAGAATCTTGGAATCTCCCTTCATTTATCATTAGTCTTCTCAGTAGTGTTGAGTTAGTTGGAAAGTTTTTTGAAGGTCTGCACACACACTTCACTCACTGCCCAGTCATTCCTTTTTTAACCCTTCAGCCCCCATGTCAGCCTTTCACTAACAGAAACCCATTCTCAGAGATGGCTCTCCTTCCTTGTTAACAAACCCAGTAAACTTTTCTAATTTTGTGTCCCTGTAGACCCCTCTGAATTTTTAACACCGGTGCCTCCTGGTGGATTTTGACTTTCCTTAGTACCACGTGCCCCTTCCATTATGACAAGCTTACAGTGAAAAAAAAATTCAAGTTCACATCTCCATACTTTGAATTCCAATTTTGTTCTCACATCTAGCCTCTTTAAAATATTAATAGGGCTTCCCTGGTGGCGCATTGGTTGAGAGTCCGCCTGCCGATGCGGGGGACACGGGTTCGTGCCGCGGTCCGGGAGGATCCCACATGCCGCGGAGCGGCTGGGCCCGTGAGCCATGGCCGCTGAGCCTGCGCGTCCGGAGCCTGCGCTCCGCAATGGGAGAGGCCACAGCAGTGAGAGGCCCGCGTACTGCAAAAAAAACCAAAAAAAATTAATAGATTTTATATTTTATGAATATTTTGGGGTCTACAGAAAAAATTGAGTGGAAAGTGTAGTTTCCCATATTCCCCCTCAACACCGCTCCCCCCAGCCCAGTATCCCCTATTATTAATGTCTTGCATTGATGCAATACCTTTGATACAACTGATAGCAAATCTTGATACATTATTATTAACTGAAGTTTATAGTTTACCTTAAGGTTCACTCCTCGTGTTGTACATTTTATGTGTTTTGACAAAGGTGTAGCCATCAGTACCAATAGGATAGTTTCACTGCCCTAAAATGCCCATGTGCTCCGTCCATTCATCCTTCCCTCAAACTCCTGAATCACTGGAAACCATTGTCTTTTTACTGTCTTCCTAGTTTTTCCTTTTCCAGAATGTCATGTAGTTGGATTCATACAGATTCATTTCTCTTAGCAACATGCATTTGAAGTTTCCTCCATGTCTTTTCATGGCTTAATGGCTTGTGTCTTTTTGTCACCAATATTCCATTGCCTGGATGTCACAGTTTGTTTATCCATTCACCTATGGAAGGACATCTTGATTGCTTCCACGTACTGGCAATTATAAACAAAGCTGCTATAAACTTTCATGTGCAGGTTTTTGTGTGGACGTAAGTTTTCAACTCATTTGAGGAAATACCAAGGAGCGTGGTTGCTGGATCAGATGATAAGAGTATGTTTAGTTTTTAAGCTGCTAAACTGTCTTCTAAAAGTAGCTCAACTGCTTTGCATCCCCACCAGCAATGAATGAGAGTTTGCTCCTGTAGTTTCATATTCTTGTCAGTACTTGCAGTTGTCAGTGTTTGGGATTTTAGCCATCCATTAGGTATATATGGCATCTCACCGTTGTTGTTGTTGTTTTTTTTAAGATTTTTATTTTATTTATTTATTTTTTGGCTGCGTTGGGTCTTCGTTGATGCGCGCGGGCTTTCTCTAGTTGCTGCGAGCGGGGGCTACTCTTCATTGCGGTGCGCGGGCTTCTCATTGCGGTGGCTTCTCTTGTTGCGGAGCACAGGCTCTAGGTGGACTGACCTCAGTAGCTGTGGCACGTGTGCTCAGTAGTTGTGGCTCACGGGCTCTAGAGTGCCGGCTCAGTAGTTGTGGCGCACAGGCTTATTTGCTCCCTGGCATGTGGGATCTTCCCAGACCGGGGCACGAACCCGTGTCCCCTGCATTGGCAGGCGGACTCTCAACCACTGTGCCACCAGGGAAGCCCAAGGATCTTATTTTAACACCTAGAATTTTGGTTTTGTTTTTGAGCCTTAAAATGTGCAAAAGCTTGACTTTGAACTTCCTCCAGAGCCAGAATTTGTGTCGTTTTCTTTATTCCCCACATGTCTGTCTCTTGTCTTGCTATCCCATCATGGCCTTTCCCTTTTCTTCAAAACCAGATGAGGGCAAATAACCCTGGGGTGCTGCTGTCAGCTATCTCTCTGCTAGGCCCACTTCCTTGTCCCTGTCCCAGATTCTGGCCCATTCAAGGCCCCACTTTGGCCTGACTCTGGATTTCACAGGTCAGAAGTTCATCCTACAGATCACCCCTGGGGCCAGAGGCAGGCAGAATCATCATTTGTTATGGAAATGACCTTCCATTGCAGAAGCCCTGCGGCCTCCTCCTTGTTCATAAAAGTTTACATTTCTCGCGCTCTGTGATTGGCTCCGACTTGCTCCTCGTTGCTTGGGTGATGGGTGTAATACCAAAGCGGGAGATGACGAAGGACAAGGCCATTACCTGAATGGTTGCCTGTCTGGGTGAGGGCTGTGTGACCAAGGGAGCGGTGTCTCCCCTACCAGAGTAGAAACCCCTTTGTTTTGCCACAGGAAACCTCAGGTGAGGTGCAGCTGAGGTTGAATGACTTCAGCAGTTATCTCTTCATCATTATGCCACTTCTACCGAGGCCATCTCCTCTGTAAACACAGACAGTGACATTTTAAAATAATTAATTTTATTTTTGGCTGCATTGGGTCTTCATAGCTGTGCGCAGGCTTTCTCTAGTTGTGGCGAGCGGGGGCTACTCTTCGTTGCGGTGCGCGGGCTTCTCATTGCGGTGGCTTCTCTTGTTGCGGAGCACGGGCTCTAGGCGCTCGGGCTTCAGTAGTTGTGGCACGTGGGCTCAGTAGTTGTGGCTCGCGGGCTCTAGAGCGCAGGCTCAGTAGTTGTGGCGCACGGGCTTAGTTGCTCCGCGGCATGTGGGATCTTCCTGGACCAGGGCTCGAACCCGTGTCCCCTGCATCGGCAGGTGGGTTCTTAACCACTGTGCCACCAGGGAAGTCCTAAGACAGTGATTTTATAATTTGCTCTCAGGCAACTGAGCGTTTGGGGGCTCTTTATCTTCTGCCTTTTTACAGCAGCTAAATCACAGCCGGGGTTTTTCAGAGCTCGGCAAACGTCATTATTAAAAACAAAAGTTATTAGTTTCAACGCCAAGCAGTAAATCAGTGTGAAACCCTTGCTGGCTCCCTGAAGGAAGGTCTCTGTCTCCTGGGTCCAGGAGAAACACAGCTGACCTTACAGTGGGGACCACTGGGGTGGGCCTGCCGGGTGAGCACCCTCCTGCCGTGTGTGCACCTGTTGCATCTCCAGGTAAAGTAGGAGGACCACTGAGTGGGCTTCTTCGATTGGAGCCATCAGGCTTATGGACACTATTCCCCCTTCAGGTCCTGCAAATTCACAGATAGAAAAATAGAAAACAGAAGAAACATAGAAAAGGGAAATGAGGCTAGAACAAGTTAGTTAAAACCATTCTCACCCCCCCCATTCCACCCCCCGCTTTCTCCTTTATCCTCTTGCAGAACCTACTCCTAATTCACAGGTTTCTTTGCTCCTTCGTGATCTTCCTCACCTTCTGCAGTCCTTGGTTTGTACTGATGATTTGCCCTTTCAGGGTTTGCACAGCGTACCGCTTTCCTGTTAGCCCTGAGCACAGGTGGGTGCCTGGTAGGTCCACAAACCATGATGGTTAAAGAAATGAGCAAGAACATGGGTGTCCAAATCTCTGGATGACCTTGGCCTCTCCTGCTGGGTGCTCTAGAACTCTTCCACACAAGCTGTCTTCGAGGGGACGGCAGTTTTTGTTCTCTCTGGACCCCAGTTTCCCATCTTCAAACCTTGATGTGGTTAAAAATTTTTTTGCTTTATCTATAAAGCCCTTTATTCAAACCAATCAAAGCAGGGGTGTGTTTTGAGGGGGGTGAGGTGAGTGAGGGGACAGGAAGCAGACCCCAGCCCTGGAGCCCTGTTCCACCGTGGAGACCCCCGGGGGTCCTGGGAGCACGTGCACAAGCCGCTGGTCTAGGTAGCTCCTAAGATCCTTGGCAGGTCTGCACTCACTGGCCTCCTATGGCTTTCCGTCCACAACCTGGCTCATGAGTTCAGCCTCAGGCCAGCTGCTTCCTCGGACTCCCTGTGTTCATTTGAGGGGCCGCACTCACCCGGGTGCCGTCTTTCCAGGCCCAGCCTTCTGTGATTCACAGTGGGGCCCTTGGGAGGGGCCTCTCTGCATTTCCAGTCTCTCCCTCTCATCCCGCTGTCACCCCGCCAGCTGTCACCCGCCCTCACAGCTGAGGGTCTGGACGGTGCCACAGGCCTCTTTCCAACCCCTCTGTTTTCTCTCCTTCCAACCCCTTGTCTTTCTTCCATTGCATGAGGCATGAACATAACTGCCAGGCTAAGCCTTTTAAAGCGCAACTTTTGCCCGTCACTTTCCTCCTCAGAAAGTCTAAATGCCGCACTGCGCCCCGGTAACCGGGAGATAAAGCCTCTCTTCTCGGCACGGCATCTCGGGCTGAGCCAACTCTGGTTACCAGCGATCTTCCCAGTTTTGTCTCTTAGGGTGCTCGGCCGCCACCCTCACCTGCGCCGGGCTGGCTTGCGGGTTCCCTTGCAAACCGTGAGGAGAAAGGAAACAGGAAGAAAGAAAGATACACGTATAAAAACAGAAAGGAGACGAGATGGAATTTCCGCTCCTCCCTTGTCTCTGGCCGGCTCTCCCAGCCCCACCCCCCTGCTGGAGGACAGAGACATCCCACCCCGCCACTCACTCCTTCTACCAGAGGTAGAGAGAAGGAAGGAAGGAAGAAAGAAAGAAAGAGAGAGGGAGGGAGGGAGGGAGGGAGAAGGAAGGAAGGAAAGAAAGAAAGGAAGGAAGAAGGAAGGAAGGAAGGAAAGAAAGAAAGAAAGAAAGAAAGAAAATCCCTTAGAATAATGGCAGAATTGTGGTGATTAAATGAGCTGATAGATATTTAATCATAATTCATTAAAAACCTCAAAGTATATCTCAGTGATTCTTGGTCTGCCCTATATAGATTAGAATATGATGTAAGGGATGTGGGTATATGCACCTGCTCATTGGAAAGGAACGGGCTTTGGAATGAGCCTGACCAGTTTGCAGTTCTGGCTCTGCCGTGAGCTGTGTGGCCTCTTGTGAATTGCTGAAGCTCTCTGAACCTCGTTTTCCTCACCTGTGAAAGAGTAAATAAAGCCTGCTTCTCAGGGAAGCTGTGAGAGTGAAATTAGTCAACTTAGGTGGACCTTACAGTCCACGATGGTTTCACTTCCTACCCCACTTAAAGCAAAGCTCCCTCTGGGTCTCTGCCTGGAATCCCCCCTGTACTGTTCTTTGGGACCCACAAATTCCCAGGCTCTGAGCCTGGATGCGGAGGGCCGGCCTTAGGGAGAGAGAAGGTAGAGCAAGAAAGTCCAAGGGAAAAGCAGGAATTAAAGCTAATGAGGGTCTCCCTGTGCAGCTTGGGCTGTAGGGAATCCCATATGCGGGGCGTGGTCATGGGCCACAGCTCCATGATTCAGGGAACTTCTGGCTGCCAACAGTTAAGGCAGGATCTGGGTTTTATGTGAGGGGAAAACACGAATCTTAGATCACTATTTGCTTATCATTTGTAAGATAACATTATTCACACTCAAAAGGAATGATCACGTGTATTAATTTAAAAGCTGGCATGTGGAATAAGTAAATTAGGGGATTCTTCTTTAAAATGTGTACAACATTTTGAGTCTGACACAGAAATTCTACCCCAAACTCCAGATTATTTTTAGAAACTGATCTAATAAAATGAAGAATTAGAGAGACCACCCATAACAGCTTAAGTGATTTGACAAGCAACGTACATGGTATCTTGTTAAGTGAAGAAAACACACTTTCTAAAACAAGAATGTGTAGGATGATCCTATTTTATGGAAAACAATACAAGAAAAATATAACATATATAGACAGCAAACTATCTGGAAAGACATATCTGACTGCATTTTTTCTTCTTTTGAATTATTTTTAGTACTTGGGTTGAGTATTCCTTTGGTAATAAGAAACAGACAAAAAAAGTCCTACTTTTATGTAACTCTTGGGAGAAATACATGCTTCACCTGTAAAGTAGTCATGCAAAAATAATCAAACTCCGTAGATGCTGTAGATTCAACTACCAACTCCCAAGAAATACAGGGGATGGAGGACTGTGTAAAGGGGACCCACAGGAAAGCAATCAGCCCAATACAAACAGAGGGGAAGGCTATGGGCTAAGCCACTGGCTTCTGTAATAGATAAAGAAATTGATGAGAGACAAAGATGGAGACAGGAGGAGGGGAGGGGAGAGAATTTAGAAATTAAAAGAGGCTTAAGAAATGCACTGGCCAGTTAACAGCACGTGAAACTTATTTGCATTTTGACTCAAACTGTAAAAAGAAGTTGTCATCCAGGAGATTTACGGGACAATCGGAAGGTGGACCTCTGACAGGCTATGTAATGCTATTAAGGAATTCTTGTTAATGTTATAGGTACATGAAGACCGACTCTTTCAAGATGGATCCCAAATATCTCCAGTTGGATGGCCAGGCTGTCCAGGATCTGCTCCCCAGTAATAAGGGGAGGAGGGGAGCAGGTGGGGGTCCCCCAGGCAACAGGACCGGCCATGAGCTGCTGAATATTGAAGCTGGATGGTGGGACCCGGGGTTCACGTCACTGCCATATTTACTTTTGTGCCTGTTGACATTTTCCTTAATAAAGAAGTCTGAAGAAGCTGCTCTTGGTTTTCTCGAATGACTCAGACCAGCTCCCTGGACTAGAGGTTTCTGCTCACCTTTCTCTGGAGGACCCTCCAGTGCCCCTCCTTTGCCGCTTCCTCTCCTTTTCCGCTTAATTACCTGGAGAATTCTGGGGCTGGACTCGCTGGAACCTTGGCAAGTTGCTTCGAGTCTTTCCATTCTGAAAAGATTTCTCTGTTGAGTACCTGAGGACCACAGCTTTCCGAGCTGGGAGGCCTCCTCGTCCCCCATGGCTGTGCCACGCTAGCCACTGCCACCAACGGTGGGCAACAGGGCACCACCTTTGCCATTCAGGTACGTTACCAGCTAAACCAAAATTATTAGCCTTAATACAATTTTAAAACAATTATTGAGCTAACTGGATGCAAATTAAACAAAATGAACCTATAAATATATGTGTTTTTCAAATTAGTAATTGGATTTTTTCATGATCTTTGGCGTGACATTGATAAGCTACCGCTCATAACGGTCTAATTAGGCAATATGTAAACTTTGGCACTTGGTTCTGTCCTAGTGGCTTTTTCAAATGATGTTTGTAAAATTTGCAATTTCATATTACAGATTAAAAATTAAAAACTGCAGGAGGCTAACATTAAAATGAGAATTCATTTCAGGGAAAGCCCTGTAGACAAAATTCACCCTAATAGAATTGTGCATTAGGGGCCGCAAATCACGATGTATAGTTACACAAGGGAAGCCTTGTCAAAGCCAGTATTGTTGGTCTGTAGTTCTATTCACAGTATTAAACCCATCAGCAAAGCCACTTTGGGGAAAATGTGAACATTATCAAAGAACAGTAAATTAGCAAGAAATTAAAGCATATACCCTTGCATTTCCAAAACAAAAGATCCCTTCATTAAAAACCTTTCATCAGTGGTTTAATATTCATAGCAGTAATTTGCATAACTAAATCAGTTTTCACTGATGAGAGACGACCAAAGTTTTTTCACTAATTTCTTTTTTGAATGAGCTCTCTAGTTTTTTGATTAAAATTTCACACCAGTAGTTGAACAGAATTGAATCCACGGCTTAGCCATATTTGCAAGTATCATCTTTTAAAACACCAGATTAAATGTTACTTCTTAGGAAGGCAGGTATTGTTGAAATAGCTTTGTTTACTTTAACTGCATATAGTTTTCTCTCCTTGAAATTTGGGTCTTGAGTAGAAAAGGTTGACAGGGACAGAATCAAGTTGATGGCGTTCGGACTTGTTTCTGTTTTTATTTCTGAACCTGAGGGTGGGCACTGCGTGAAGGAGCCGCTGCGGCCCGCTAGTTCCGGCAAAGTCATTTGCCTGCACACGTTAGGGATTCCAGCATCTTTGTGAAAGTGCCGTGATTTTCTAGCGCCGCTTCTCCTTAGAAAGGGTGGTGACCTGGTGAGGAGGCCAGCTGGTTAGACCCAGGGGATGAAACAGAGGGACTGCGATTTGCAGGGTTTGGTCCTTTGGCTGTGACACATCCATCCATTTGTCTAGCAGTTTAGTCCAAGTTAAAACTAAAGTCACAGCCTATGTTCAGAGCGAAATAGTGCATGATTATTTTCTTCCCTCTTTCAACGTGAGGGGCTCAAAGATAAATTGGTGCACACTTTTTGGAAGAAGGTAGTCACATGACTTTCATCAGTTGTACGTGATTTTCAGACTTTTTGAAAAATTGTGAATGAAAATACCAGTGGCTCTCCCCAGTGTGGAGCTTTGCTGCTTACTTGAAAAGCCGTACCGTGAAAGGTGCATTGCCCCTTCTGCTGCGAGCAGCATCTCCCCACTTTCTCGGTCCCAGGCAACCCCAAGTCACTGCCTGAAATGTGGCTCAGTAATTCTAACTCTGGGGAGTTGTGGGTCAAAACCACTATCGTCCCAGAGACATTCAGCTCTTACTGGTGAATCGGTTTCTGGAGAGTGCTATATTTTGGGGACCAGTTTTATTTCTTGATACTCAAACCAGGAAACTCAACCATTGACATAAAAATGAGGACCTTAGGAGAAGATTTTTTTAAAAATTAGTTAATTAATTAATTAATTTTGGCTGCGTTGGGTCTTTGTTGCTGCGCACAGGCTTTCTCTAGTTGTGGCGAACAGGGGCTACTCTTCGTTGCGGTGCACGGGCCTCTCACTGCGGTGGCTTCTCTTGTTGAGGAGTAAAGGCTCTAGGCACGCAGCTTCAGTAGTTGTGGCATGCAGGCTCAGTAGTTGTGGCTCGCGGGCTCTAGAGCGCAGGCTCAGTACTTGTGGCTCACGGGTTTAGTTGCTCTGCGGCATGTGGGATCTTCCCAGACCAGGGCTCAAAGCTGTGTCCCCTGCATTGGCAGGCAGATTCTTAACCACTGTGCCACTAAGGAAGTCCCAGGAGAACATTTTTATAAAGTATTTATGATGGATCGTCTTATATTCCTTTCATCCAGTCAGTGTATTTCTGTAGAACCTATTGGACACCCAGCGCTGTGCTTTTATTTCACGGAGATCCTGAAACTCTCTGTGCTGTGCATTCAATAAGTGGCTACACAACGAAATTCTTGTCTGGTAGTTGTATGAAGCCCGGGATGGCAAGTTCCATTCTTCAGCAGGTGAGATTATTTAGGGCAGGACAAAGTCAAGTTAAATTTTTTTCTCTTTAGATTATCAAGTCAGCTTACCTACCCGTTAGCTTTATATAACAGGCTTATATCACTAGCAGATCAATCTGAATATCTTCGAAACTAGGGGGAAACATCCCGTTTCAAGAGAACTTAAGAAAAAGCTTTTTTCCCCTTTGACAGGCCTGTACGTCTCGTTTCATTGTCCACTGCTCTTACACAGGCCTTTTTTTTTTTTTTTTTTTCGGTACGCGGGCCTCTCACTGTTGTGGCCTCTCCCGTTGCGGAGCACAGGCTCCGGACGCGCAGGCTCAGCGGCCATGGCTCACGGGCCCAGCCGCTCCGCGGCATGTGGGATCTTCCCGGACCGGGGCACGAACCCACATCCCCTGCATCGGCAGGCGGACTCTCAACCACTGCGCCATCAGGGAAGCCCTTAAACAGGCATTTTTGTGGACTGGTCCCTATGGCTGCCCTTAGCAGTCTTCTCATCCCTGGAAAGTGAGGGGAGAGAGTGGACATCTCCACTGCTCCTGGAGGGATCAACGGAACAGTGGAAGTAAAGGAGGAGAAAATTGGAAGGCATGTATGTGTCTTGGACAGAGTAATTTGGCTGGTGGCAGAAAAGGCTGACGGAGGAAACGCTGACTGAAGACTTCCTGTGGGGGGGATGGAGTATGTCTCTTGGGAGGGAGAGAAGGCAGCAGTGTGTGTGGGGTGACCCTGGCCCCGCCTCCATAGGATCTGGTCTTGGACAAACCTGTGTGGCCTCAGAGCTTCCCCCTCTTCCCTTCTCTGCAGAGTGGTTATGTCCAGCCTATGGATGTAGAGGAAATCGCTTAGAAAACCACACTGGCCTAAGCCAAGGTGGCCTGAGATAAAGTGAAGTCCAGGCGCGTTGTCCTGGAAACACGGGGGTCCGGGAGACAGGGCTGTGTGTGCAGACTGCCGTCTTGCTTTTCTTTCCACTGGGCTCCTAATTTCCTGGCCGCCTTTGACGTTTCAACGTGTGCCCGCGTCTTCTGTAGAAGCATATGAGCTAGAGACCAACCAGAACTTTTTGATACATGCAAGGGTTATTATTAAATAGAAGTTTTAAATAAAATGCAGAACAAAGAAGGCTGTGATGGGAAGAAAAAGCAGAACTAAGGGAGGAACACATTTCAAGTGTGACTTCAACGGCAGATTAGGGGTCTGGATGGTAACCTTGACCAGGCAGCCAGAAGGGAGCCTGCCCATGTCCGGCCCTGCTGGAGGGGAGCTGGAAGGCGCTGGTTCGCTCAGTCGCCTCAAAGTCCCAACGCTGGTGCACGCTGACAGAGGCCACGTTTGCTTTTGCATGAACGTTTTAGAGCAAGGCTGGCCACCAAGCACTAGGTCCTCTACTGAGCTCTCTCCACTTTCAGGGCTGACGTCCAGTCCCGTTTTAGAGGGACGTATTGGCACAGCCCGTGGCCCAAATTCAGGCCCACGTTGGTTTTCCAGGATTGAAGGAACCCTCAGATCCCAGCACTACCGATGCCTGACGTGTCTAATCTCTGACACCCCGCCAGCTCAGGAAAGATTTCATAATTAAAAATGTAAAAATGTTAATTACCTGAAGATACTTCCTGATGGGTAGCACTAATCAGGAGGGAAATTGATGGTATTGAGACAGGGAAAATTATTAGATTAAGCAATATTCATGGGAAATGTATCTCATAAGAACTCTGTGTGCAGTCCTGCCCGTTTGGTGGTATTTCTACGTTATGTTTTTTGGTAGGAGGACATGCACTAAACTAAAAGAGAATTTGATGAACTGCGTTGGTCAGAAAGCAAGGTATGTCTTCCTGGTCAGAGAAGTATTCAGAGACTCAGCAACGATGCAGGGAGGAGTCGGAGGGAAGGACCGTACAGCTTTGATACTCTTGTGGCCTCATGAGAGAGGGGTCTCGTGCTGGAATTTGGCGGGGGGTCCTGCTGAAGGTCTTGGCTGGGCTAGTTGGTGAGTGGGTTGGATTGTGCCCAAGAAGGGTCTGTGGGCGCCTGTGCTCACGTTAGGGGGGTGTTTCTCCAGCTGGTGTGTACCCGGCATCTCAGAGGTGCATCGTCTGTCCTATCGGGTGCCCTGACTGCCTGGAAAACTTCTGTCAAGGTCCAGAGAGCAAATAGTTTCAGTTTATCCAGGACTATAACTTCCGTCCCAACTGCTCAGCTCTGCTGAGGTAGCTCCAAAGCAGCCACACACAGTTCACACACAAACCGCATGGCTGTGTTCCAATCAAACTGCATTCACAGGCACTAAAGTTTGAATTGCGTACAATTTTTACGTGTGATGAAGTAGCTTCTTCTTCTTCTTTTTCCATCATTTTAAAATGTAACATCTATCCTTAGCTCGTGGCCCGGATCAGGCCTGCAGACTGTAGTTTGCCAGCACTGGCTGTGTGAGACTATCTTAGAATCTTCATTGGCACATCTCCTCCTTGATCAGTTTCATGTATTTTAAACTCTAGAAATGGAACTTTCCGTGTTAGTTGAACAAAACCACAGCATTAATGAGAAGGCAAGAACTGAGAAGTCTTGGTGGGTCCCAGGTGATAATTTAAGTTGAATAATAATTCAAGTCTCTTTTGAATTCTGGCATTTAAAAAAATTTTTTATTGATATATAGTGGATTTACAATGTTGTGTTTGTCTCAGGTGTACAGCAAAGTGATTCAGATACATCTATAGATACATATACAGATACATATAGTCTTCTTTAGATTTTTTCCATTATAGATTATTACAAGATATTGAGCATAGTTTTCTGTGCTATGCGGGGGTCCTTGCTGGCTGTCTAGTTTATACGTGGTCGTGAATTCTGGCATTCTGTCTGCTTGGTACGATGCATTGTTTAGACAAGAGCTTATGTGGATATTCATTCATTCAGTGATTTACGTACTCATTCATTGACAAAAGAGTCGAATGTCTCCTTGTGTATCAGACACAATGTGAGGCCCTTGGAGATGCAGCTGTAAGAAGGTTAGGCAAAGCCCCTCTGTCCTGGAGTTTACAGCCTAGGGAGGCCGACTGACATTTAGCAATACCTGCACAGATACCCATGTCATGATGAGTGTGTCACTGTTATTGTAGCAGTGCCTCACCTGTACCCCTTGCACCTTCCAGCTACCAGTGTCAGCCTGTCTGTCTGCTGGCTCTTCCCTCCATGCCTCCTCCCCCACCTGTGGGAAGCCCTGTGGGCTGCAGCAGGTGTGCACACCTGAAGTGCTGAGGAATCGATACCTCATTCGATCTCACCCAAGGACTTTAGGAGCAGGTGTATAGATACCCCAGCTCCCTTGGCCCCTGAGTGGGGAAATGCTTCTGTTTTACGCCATTTCTTAGAGTTTCCTCCATGGGATTAATCTCTCATCCCCTACACTGGTCACTGGCTTGAAAACAGACAGACATGTGACAGCTTGTGATTAGCCTGTTGGATCGGGGAAGCAACATTTAAACTGAGTGCTGGCAGAAGAAGTGGGATCTAGCCCAGGAGGGCGCCAGGGGTGTGCATGTGATTGTGGGAGGACCCTGAGTAGGTGGAAAGAAGCCGGGGGGTCTGACCACCCACCTGGCTTGACACTGTGCCAGGTGAGGGGGTACTGAGACCCCTGGTCTCATGAAGCCAGAGGTCAACTGGGGTCAGATTCCTAGAGGAAGAATCTCTGGGATGTGTCTTGATCTTTTAATTTTCATATTATCTTCTGATTCTCTCATTTTGCCCAATGACAAGCCCATGAGTGTTGGGAGGGAAAATATTCTATGTGTGTAGAGAATGAGCTGCAGAAAAGTTGAAGGAGCACAAAGCCAGTGGGGCTCTGGGCTCTTAGATCCCTGGTGTTTCTCCCTCTGTGATACTACCGATGGTGCCCAAGGAGGGAAAACCATCTTCTGCCAAACTGGGGATACCTGCGTACTGCACAAAACCATTCAGAACACCCAGAAGTAGACCGCAGTCAAACCCATCGGGAATCCTACCACCCATTGGTAATGCTTTGTGTGCAGTCTTCTGCACTTTTTCTACAGACACACATGGTAACACGTATATGTGTTTTATAAAAATAGAATCCAAGGAGATGGCTATTCTTCTGAAACCTATCTTTTCATTAGTATATGTGAACAATGTCTATGTCAATAATTAGACATCTAATAATCATAATAATTTCAGATGGGTGTACTGTATTCCAGGACATGGATATCCTGGGATGTATTTATACATAATTTTTGCTATTATAAACAAGGTTGCGACGAATAGCCATATATGTTAAAGTGGGCTGACGTGTCCAGCAGTTCCCGTAGGCTCAGTGCATGGACTCAGAGCCTGCTCAGAGCTGCGTCCACATTAATTGATCCTCTAGTTTATCCTCCTCCTCCAGTTGGGTGTAAGGGTGCTCCGTCCCCAACCTTATCAGTTCCAGATATCACACATTCTTTGATTATTAGTAACTTGTAATAGTACGGCTTTTGAATGCGCTCAGTGTTGCTTGCCAAGCCCTGAGTTTGATGCTTTTCATGCATTGACTGTTTGGTTCCCTGTGGGTGGCAGAATAATGCCCTCCCAGAATGTCCATATCCTAACCCTCGAAACCTGTGAATATGTTACCTTTCATCATAAAAGTTTGCAGGGGCTTCCCTGGCGGTCCGGTGGTTAAGAGTTCACCTTCCAGTGCAGGGGCTGCGGGTTCGATCACTGGTCGGGGAGCTAAGATCCCACATACCTCGTAGCCAAAAACCCAAAAACCATGAATCACAAGCAATATTGTAACAAATTCAATAAAGACTTTAAAAATGGTCCACATCAAAAAAAAAAAAAATCTTAAAAAAAAAAACAAATGGGACTTTGCAGATGTGCTTATTATGTTCATGATTCTGAGACAGAAAGATTATCCTGAGCCCAGTGTAATCACAAGGGCCCTTAAAAGGTGGAAGAGGGAAGCAGAAAGTCAGAGTTGGAGAGAGATTGGAAGATGCTCCACTGCTGGCTTTGAAGATGGAGGGAGTGCCGAGGAATGCAGGACCCTCTGGAGGCTGGAAAAGACAAGGAAACAGATCCTCCCCTAGAGGCTCTGGAAGGAATGCAGCCCTGCTGACGCCTTGATTTGAACCCAGTGAGACTCTCTGGGACTTCGGACCTCCAGAACTGCAAGATAACAAGTCGGTGTTGCCGTAAGCCACTAAGTTTGTGGTAACTTGTTACAGCAGCAGTAGGAAACTAATACTGTCGCACGTGATGCCCTGGTGAAAATTCTGCTCTGATCCCCATTTTATAGAGAAAACTAAGGTTTGCTTACTGCAGTTAAGTAATGGGCCTAAATGAAAACAATAAGATTCTTTGTAATTTGCAGCACATCTAACAAGAGGCAAAGCTGCATCTGGGGCCCAGGTGTGTTTTTCTGAAAACGATTATCAAATAGACTTTAGGGTGTTTCCTGCTACCAGTCTGAGCGGCTAAAAATGTCATCTCATCATTCAAATTTGCATTTCTTCAACGTTATCTTTTCATGTTTATTGGCCATTTGGTTAATTTTCTACTCATACCCATTCCTATTGATTTGTAGGAGCTTTTCATATTTTCAGCATAAAACCATTGTCAGGCAAATTATGAGTATATATTTTTATATACTCATAATATATTTATATATCATAATATATTTTTTATATTTTTGTTGTTTATCTTTGTTTAAAGTGTATTTTCTTATATCAAAGTTTTTTTTTAATTTCTTAATTTTTTATGGTAAAATCTGTCCATCTTTTTTTTTTTTTTTTTTTTTGCGGTACGCGGGCCTCTCACTGTTGTGACCTCTCCCATTGCAGAGCACAGGCTCCGGATGCGCAGGCTCAGCGGCCATTGCTCACGCGTCCAGCCACTCCGCGTCATGTGGGATCTTCCCGGACAGGGGCACGAACCCGCGTCCCCTGCATCGGCAGGTGGACTCAACCACTGCACCACCAGGGAAGCCCCTGTCCATCTTTTTTTAATGGTTTATATTTTGGCGTTATAATTTAAAAAGACATTTTCCACTCCAAGATTGTATAAATATCCGTGTTTTCTTTTAATAACTGAAGGATTTATTTTTTATATTTAAATCTTTGACTCCTGTGGAATTTATTTTGGTGCTAAGGGTCTAAATTAATTATTCCTTTCCCTTTTCTGAATTTCCATAAGTTCCTGGATCTGTGTCTCTAGTGTCTGTACTGTGATCCATTGCTCTGTCTTTCCTGCACCAGGACACATAGCCTTAACCCGGTCACTTGATGAGATCCTCCAATATATGAAAGGCCAGGGTCAAGGTTGGGGGCATCAGATGTGCTGTTCCTATTGTCTTATTTTACATTTCCAATTTATGAATAGTTTACACCTATGTCTCTTTGTATTGTGCTTTGTTGTTTCATTTTAATATATATTTTGTCTTATTTTTTCTCTTCCTGTTTTTGTTTTTTGCCATAACACTCAAAAATTTTTTTTGTTAATTTAAAAAAAAGAATTCTTCTGGTAATTTAGAAGCTGTACATATTCATTTTCTAGGCAGATAGCAGCTACGCTCACTCTATTTTTAAAAAATTTAAAATAGCATCACTGGTTTGATTATTTGGTGGTTATGAAAATGATACATGACTATTAAAGTTATCAGAAACTGTCTGAAAATGTAAAGAAGTGAAAGTCACCCATCATCATATCACCTGGAGAGGACTACTATTAGCAGTTTGTGGTATAATTTATAGACCGGATGTCTAAGTAACTCTCCATTCACGTTGTTCGGTGGTGTGTTTTGTTTCTGTAATAAATATCCAGGACGTCTTTCCATGCACATAAGTTAAACTACATCTCCATCCTTAAGAATAACATAATATTCTATTGTATTAATTTATCTATACTCCTATTGTTGAATATTGAGTTTGTTTCCACCTTTTACTATTATAAACAATACTGCAATGGGCATCCTGGTTCCATTATTTCTTTACTGTGTGTTTTCAATTGTTTGGTCAAAGGTGTTGATATTGGAATGGCTTCTGTCCTATGTTGCCAAATTACCATCTCAAGAGACTGTGCTATTTTGTATTTCCACCAGCAATATAAAAGCGTCTCATTTGCCCTACACCCTAATCAACATGAGCTTTATTGGTCTTTTTGATCTTTGTCAGGTTGGTGGTTAAAAATGGTATCTCATTATTTTATCTTTAGTTATTTATTAGGTTGAACATCTTTTTGTATTATCCATGAATATTTCTTTACATTTTGAATTTGTATTTTTCTTTTTTTAAAAAAAATATTTATTTATTTATTTATTTATTTGGCTGTGCCAGCTCTTAGTCACGGCATGGGGGATCTTCATTGCCGCGTGCGGGATCTTCTTTGCGGCATGCGGGATCTTTAGTTGCAGCATGCGGGATCTAGTTCCCTGACCAGGGACCCCTGCATTTGGAGTGCTGAGCCTTAACCGCTGGACCACCAGGGAAGTCCCTGAATTTGTATTTTTTTAATTTTAATTTATCTATTTTTGTCTGCATTGGGTCTTCATAGCTGCGCGGGCTTTCTCTAGTTGTGACGAGCAGGGTCTACTCTTCGTTGCGGTGCACGGGCTTCTCATCACGGTGGCTTTTCTTGTTGTGGAGCATGGGCTCTAGGCACATGGGCTTCAGTAGTGTGGCACGCTGGCTCAGTAGTTGTGGCTCACGGGCTCTAGAGCGCAGGCTCAGTAGTTGCAGCGCATGGGCTTAGTTGCTCCGTGACATGTGGGATCTTCCCGGACCAGGGCTCAAACCCGTGTCCCCTGCACTGGCAGGCGGGCTCCCAACCACCGCACCACCAGGCAAGCCCCCTGAATTTGTATTTTTCAACCAGGTGAAGAATGAAATGGTGTCAGTGGATGTCCCTCCTGAATGACACTTTTACATCCAAGATCCCACTACTGTGGGCGGGGGTGCTGAAGACAAGATGAGGAACCCACTCTGGAGCTTGTCGGGAGCTTAGCTGAGCTCTGCATCTGATAAGCCAAGCCTTCTTCCAAAGGATTTGACCCTGGATTGTCTTCTTGGCTCTGATTTGGTACTTTCTGGAGATGCCATTTTTAGTACCATTTGCTTAGCTCCATCTGGCCATCTGAGAGTAGATTCATGGGACTGCTTGGCCAAAATCTAGGATGCCAGGTTCCAGCTAAGATTGCCCAAAGCACAGCTCCAATTACTGCAAGAAAAGAGAACTGGGCAACAGTGACTTGTCTAAGATCATGTGTCTGGTGTGACAAAACCCATGCCTAGAACCCAGGTTTTCATTCTCTTTCTCTTAGGTTATGGTGTCACACCTTGGGACTGCCAATTTTCACTGTCTAATCGTTATCTCAAAGTCTGTGTTCTTAACCTCAGTCTCTCCCATGTTGCACTCATTCACTCACTCACTCAACAAATACTTACTGCACCTGTGCCAGGCCACGTTCTAGCACTGGGTTTGAATCCAAGCTTCTTACTTCCTGATCCTGTTCAAGATACTTACCCTTAGACCTCAGTCTCTTCATCTCTAGAGTGGGAGTGAATTTAAGAGCACTGTGTGCACCTCATAGAGTTTTGTGAAAATCAAATGCCATGATGAGGGGAGGCACATGGCACAGGTAGGATGAAAGCCAGCTTTTGTTTTTAAGAAGAATGACCTTGGCTACCTCATGGGGGAATACAGTGATATCTCTGCAAGTCTCCTTGAGGGCAGGCTGCCTCTATCTGCCTTCTCCTGCAGGAATGAACCCCTTCCCGTGGGGTCCTGATGAAAGGGCCACACACAGTGGTCTCCAAGACCCTCCAGCTATAGCATTCTTCAGTCCTATGAAATCTGGTCTCTGCTCTAAGTTGGGGTGATAGGGGCTTCCAAGTTCAAGTTCTGGCTCAAGAGACTCAGCAAGTGTCTTCTGGAGAAATCGGGACTATGGCTTGCTGTTTTCTTCCGGGCTGCACACTAAAATTTGAGAGTAGCTGAGCAGTCGAGTTTGACTTTTAAATAAGTTATGCTGCTTCTCTTTCTCCCTCTGCCGTCCCCAGGCTCAGTTCTCCCTCTTGTCCCAAGAGCCCACCCACCTGAAAATCAAAAGATGAGCTCCCTGCAATCCTGGGAGATCTGCTCTGATTGAAGACTTGCAGAAGAGCCAGAGTATCTGGGGTTTTGGAATAAAATTTCTTCTTCTGCCGACAACAGATTCGCGTCTAATCAACACTCTTAATTAAAAAAAAATCTCAGGTACTTAATTTGATTTGCTTATTTGCATAATATTGGAGGACAAAAGAAATCTGCTCCACAGCCTGCATTTCTGCTGCAGGCCAAGGGCTGCCCCCTCATGATCTGCCCCATAATCGGGGCTGGCCTTGGGGGAGACAGAGGGCTCCCTCCTGTCAGTGCAGTTCAGCTTCTGGGGGTAGGGTCGGGGGGAGGGCTGCTCCATAAGTGAGAAGTTTCCGGAAATGTCTTTGTAGGAAAAAAGCTTTTGTCCCACATTTCAATTGCTGGTTTAAAATGCCAGACTCTCTGAAAGTGGACCCCTTTCACCTATGTTGTGCCTGCAGTATAAATGGAATGCAGTGTCAGGGGCTTTAGGGAAGGAGCTTGATGGGGAGAGGCAGTGGGGATGCAGAGGGGGCACTGGAGGCAACTTGCCTCCTTTCACATCCTCACAAGCCATGGGTGACATTTGCTGCTTCTGTTGGTCTATCTAGCTGTCCTCATTGGAGTGCCGTATAAGCTTCTAAGGGTAAATGTTCACAGAAGATTAATCTTAAGGACCAAATTTCAAAACCAAAAGGAATGGAAAGTTCCACTTGAACAGTATTGACTTCAAGCATCTGAGTTAAGTCCCACAGGGTCCTACCTGCCCAGGACTCACCACCGGGTCTCAGGTCAGATGGCCAGGCAATGTACTCGCAGGCCAGCAGGGGGAGCCCCAGAGTCAGGAGGAGAGCCAGACAGGCAGGCAGCTTTCAGCACAGAACAGAGACTGTGAACTCAGGAAAAATTTATCTGCTGAAAAAAAGGCAACTTTAGGAATCTGCACAGCTATTTACATTACATATTCAACGCTGTTCAGAAATGAGGTAAAATCAGGCTATCAGAACTTTGAGCAAATGTTTGTGTCCATTTTATTATTAAAAATTGTGTTTGATAAGACTATTTTTTCCCTCAAATGGTCTAAGTGCTCACTTAGAAGAGCTCCATTTCACATCTTTTAATTTTGAATTATTCTCTTATCTGTAATAAAGCACCAGTCCAGCCCAAAATTAGTATTCTGGAAGAAGGGGCTTAATGAGCTAAAACATTTCTATCTGGGATAGGGAGAGCATCTTATCTTGCTTAAGTGTTTTAGAAGGAATTTGCAAGGCAAGAGGCAGAATATTTGGTACGACTAAGTGGAAAAAAAAAACAACGTTGGCCTCTTCTCTTTTCCCATGTGCAAAATAAGTGAGTTCACATGGCAATGCCTTTCTGTACAGTAAAGTTCAACATGAAACCCTTGATACAGAACTTGGGCTTTTCATTTCAGGTGCGCTGGGATCTTTTATTAACAAGAGTTAAGGAAGAATATAGCTTTCTTTTTCCAGTTACATTTCTGGCATCGGATGCTCTATAATAGATCAATGTCAGCAGCAGGCGACTTTGGAAATAGCTGACTATTAGCAACTTAATTGCCCTTGAATATACAATGTACACTTGTGCGGAGTGTTCATGGAGAAGGCTGCCAACAGACAGTGAAATTAGAAAAAATGGCCTCTTGGGTTACATCTGTACTGAAGTTTTAAAGAAGGCATAAAAGAAGATGTGGCTGTTAATGGAAGTTTTAGCAGGAATTTCACAACTGTCACTCCATTTCAGGCACCCACTAGGGTTCTCGCTCTTTGTTAAAGGCTAAGGCTAGTTAGTATCTAGTGTATGGATAAACAGGTACTCTGAGTATCATTATCCGAGTATCTGTTAGTCCACTGACTTTTTGAATTATGGATGTAAGAAAGGTCTTTAAAATATACTATTTGAGGGCTTCCCTGGTGGCTCAGTGGTTGGGAGTCCGCCTGCCGATGCAGTGGACACGGGTTCGTGCCCCGGTCTGGGAAGATCCCACATGCTGCAGAGCGGCTGGACCCGTGAGCCGTGGCCGCTGAGCCTGCGCGTCCGGAGCCTGTGCTCCGCAACGGGAGAGGCCACAACAGTGAGAGGCCCGCGTTCCGCAAAAAATAAAATATACTATTTGATAGTAATGGTTTCATAAGAAAGGATATTTATTACACGTGTTTTATAAAGTTCTGAGAATTATGTCTGGGCTTAAAAGTCACTACATGCAGCAAGGCCTCAATTATATAACACGTTAGATTTTGAAACCGAGTATCCAGAACAATGCAAGTTGGGAATTTGAACAGCCAGATATGTGAGGTCCATTTATACCCTCAGCAGCCCCAAGTAGATATCCTGTCTGTAGTGGGACAAGTAAATGCAAACATGTTCATTTGGGTAAACTATAAAAAAAAGTTAATTTAGAAGGCTGGTCAGTGTGCAGATTTTGACAGAAGATATTAAGTGAGATTACTGTTCTACCTAGGCTATTAAGTGGTAATGGTGTTGGCCATGGATAGTTATGGGGACTAACATAAAGTAATATTATAATTCTAATAAATATCCAAGGACGTGGAAAATGAGAGTGAAAAAGGAAGAATGGCTTGAGCCAGGAGGCAGTTGAACTGTTTCAGTTGAGACGGTTTCAACAGCTGAGTCGATCATTCATTTTGTAGAAAGAAATCCTTGTTATGCTTCAATTAAAAAAACTTTTTTTTCAAATTAGCATACAATAAAATCGATTTTTTGAGTGCGTACGTCTATGAATTTTAACACATTGCATAGATTCCTATAACCACCACCACAATCAGGATTCAGAACAGTTCCATTACCCCCCAAAGCTGCTTCCTGCCCTTCCGGAAAAGTCTCACCCTCTTCCTCTCTTAACCCTGGAAAGCCACGGATCTGCTCTCCATCCCTACAGTTTTGTCTTTCTCTAAAAGGCAAATGAATGGAGTCAAGCAATATGTAACTTTCCGAGATCGACTTCTTTCACTGAGCAAAGTGCCTTTAAGAGTCATCCAGGATGTTGTGTACACTAGTAATTTTTTCTTTTTTTTTTTTTTTTTTGCGGTACGTGGGCCTCTCACTGTTCTGGCCTCTCCCGTTGCGGAGCACAGGCTCTGGACGCGCAGGCTCAGCGGCCATGGCTCACGGGCCCAGCCGCTCTGCGGCGTGTGGGATCTTCCCGGACTGGGGCACGAACCCGTGTCCCCTGCATCGGCAGGTGGATTCTTAACCACTGCACCACCAGGGAAGTCCCCACATACAGATTTTTGTGTGAATATAAATTTTCATTTCTCAGGAGAAAATATTTAGGAGTGGATATTAAGTGTATGTGTGAGTTTATAAGAAACTTTGAAACTTTCCAGCGTGGTTGTACCATTTCGCATTCCCAACAGCAACGTGGGAGATGTCCAGCTGCACAGTAGGGTTAGGAATTTTTACTTTATTTACATTTTATACCCCATTCTAATAGGGGTAGAGTGTTTATTGTTATTTACATATGGTCTTTAGTAAAGTATCTGTTCAAGCCTTTGCCCATTTTCTAACTGGATTGTATTGTTTTACTCTCAAGTCTTGGGAGTTTGTATGTATCCTGGATCCAAGTCATTGTTGGATATGTGATTTATAAATATTTTCTCCCAGTCAGTATTATTTTTTTCATTCCCTTAAAAGTGTCATGCACAGAGCAAACATTTTAAATTTTGATGAAGTCCAATTTGTCAGGTTTTTTTCATTTATGGATTGAGCTATTGGTGTCATGTCTTAAGAAGTCTTTGCCTAACCCCCAAATTTTCTCTTATGTTTTTTTCAACAAGTTTCAGTTTTATGTTTTACTTTTAGATCTGTGTTCCATTTTGAATGATTGATGGTATAAGTTGGGAGATTTAGGTCAATGTTCTTTTTTGTTTTGTTTTGTTTTGCCTATGAATGTGTCCAATATAATTTGTCTTTCTACCTTTGCCAAAAATAATTTGGCCATATTTGTGTGGGTCTATTTTGGGTTTAATATTGTTCCATTGATCTATTTTTCTTATCTCTTATTAATATCACACTGTCTTGATTGCTATCGTTTTATAGTAAATCTTAAAATTGGGTTGTGTGTTTCCTCTGATTTTTTTTCTTTTTCAAAATTATTTTTTCTATTGCAGTTTCTTTGCCTTTCCACAGACATTTTAGAATTAGCTTGTTTATGTCTTAAAAAAAGATTCAGTCAAGATTTTGTTTGGAATTATATTAAATTTAGAGATCATTTTGGAGAGAATTGACATCTCCTCTATGATGACTCTTCCAATCCATTACATGTTATGTCTCTCTGTTTATTTAGGTATTCTTTGCGTTATTCCATCAGCATTTTGTAATTTTTAGATTCTGTACAGATTCATGTGTAGATTCAGTATATGTTTTGTTAGATTTATACGTAAGTATTTTATTTTGAAAGGAGCGATACGTAAGTATTTTATTTTGAAAGGAGCTATACGTAAGTATTTTATTTTGAAAGGAGCTATTGTAAGTGTTTTTCACATTTAATTTTGATCTCCAATTTTTCATGATTTGATTTCCAATTGTATTTCACGTAGAAATACAATTGATGTTTTGTGTGTGTATGTGCATTGACCTTGTAGTTGGAGAATTTTCTAACTTCACTTACTTGTTTTAGGAGTTTTGGGGTGTGTGTGTGTGTGTGTGTGTGTGTGTGTGTGTCCTTTGGGTAGTCTATGTAGAAAATCATATTGCCTGTGAGTAGGCGCAGTTTTATTTCTTCCTTTCCAATCTGTGTATCTTCTGTGTTAGTCTACTCAGGCTGCTATAACAAAACACCACAGACTGGGTGACTTAACAAAAAGTTATTTCTCACAGTTCTGGGGGCTGGAAGTCTAAGAGCAAGGTGTCAGCAGGGTGGGTGTCTAGTGAGAGCTTTTCCCTTGGGTTGTAGAGGGCCTCCTTATGTGCGCTCACATGGCGCGTCTTCAGTGTCCAAAAGAGAGAGAGAGAGAGGTCTTTGGTGTCTCTTATCATAAGGATATTAATCCTATCGGGTTGGGGCCTCACCCTTACGACCACATTTAACTTATTTACTTCATTAGAGGCCCTGTCTCCAAACACAGCTACACTGGGAGTTAAGGCTTCAACATACGAATTTTAGGGGAACACAAGCATTCAGTCCACAACATCTCTTTCTTCCTTTCTTTCCCTTCCTTCCTTCCTTCCTCCCAATTTTATTGATCTTTTTAAAAAAAACATCTTTTTGCTTCATTGATTTTTTTTCCTATTATTTTCTTCTTTACAATTTCACTTATTTCTATCCTTATTTTTATTGTTTCCTTCCTCTGCTTGCTTTGGATTTATTTTACTCTTCTTTTTTCTAGTTTTTTAAAGTCAAAGCATAAGTTATTGATCTGAGGCCTTTTACATTTTCTAATATAAGCATTTAATGCTATAAATTTCCCTCTGATCCACTCCTTTAGTGCTATAAAAAGAGGGTAAATGCTAGGATGTCAAGTCATTTCCAAGAAATCAAATTTCAGGCTGTTTTTTTTCCTGCCAATACAATTAAAAAAAGAAACCCTCACCTTGTGTACCTACAGGATTAGGCTGGAGAAGGGTCCAGCGTCTGTCAGATGTCCTGTACCACATATCTGTGTTTCTATGGCACAGTGGTAACCTTGAGTTTTGAAGAAAAGGTTAAATAATAACCTGTAGTTTCTGTTTGCTATGTCATGGAATAAATGCTTAACACATTTTAGAATGAGCTCCGTCCGGTCCATAGAGCGTCATCAATTTGACTGACTGAGTTCATGATTCAACACCCCTCATGGCTAGGTGACTGGTGTGTTACCGTGCTTCAGTCAGAAGACATTTCAGACCCATTAGAGCTCCCAAGAGGACTCCTGTTTGTGAGAATTGTTCTGAAAGAAATCCAAACTATACATAAAATTCTATTTCAGTAATGCATTTAAGAAGAAATGGTGCAGGAATTAAGTCACTGGGGCTCTTACCTTACACTCTCCCTGAAGATTTTCTTTTTGGGTCCTCCTTGGATGAGCCCAGGCTTCTCCTGAGCTCCACATCGATTCTTATGAGCTCTGTCCAACCCTGGTGCTTCAAACACTAGCTTCTTTGTTCCCCAGAGATTTGGCAGCAGCCAATAATTTTTTTGGGTGGGTGAATTTTTTCATTATGGTAAAATAGACATAACGTGAATGTTACCATTTTAACCATTTTAAAGTGGCATCAGTGGCATCAAGCACATTCACATGGTTGTGCAACCATCACCACCCCTTCACCTCCAGAGCTTTTTCATCTTCCCAACTGAGACTCTCCACCCATTACACACTAACTCCCCATTCCCCTCCCCCAGCCCATGGCACCCATCATTCTGCTTTCTGTCTGTATGAACCTGTCTCCTCTAAGTACTTCATATGAGTGGAATCAGACAGTATTTGTTCTTTTGTGTTAGCTTATTTCACTTAGCGTAACGTTTTCAAGGTTCATCCATGCTGTAGCCTGTGTCAGAATTTCTTTCCTTTTTCATGACCTACTAGTATTCCATTGTTTGCATAGGCTGCATTGTGTCTGTTCTTTCATCTGCTAATGGACATTTGGGCTGTTTCCCTTCTAGCTCATTTGGTAGCAAAACATTCTGAGCTTCCTTTTGGCTGATGAGCACGTAGCAGGAAAGTGCCTCTGTAGCCCTTAAGCTAGTGGATCTTGGCTCTGACTTACTGGATTACTGATCTTGCTTTGACACCTTGTTATACTTATGATACAGAGTTGTAGCTCTCTATATGGGATGGCAGGGGCCATACTGGAAAATCCTGGGAAGTTTTTCAAGTGTTACTTCTTTTTCTTCCAAGCTGCTTTCCTGTGGGAAAATAAGGAGAATAAATGGGTCATAAGTCTGAGTTATGTTGGGTGAAACTTTTTTTTGAGAACCAACATTGTAGACTCAGAAGCGTTTCTGCAAGTGGTTCCTCGCATTAACCCTTGGAGTTATGATAAAAGAGTTTTTATCTTGGCTGGAAGTATTCAAGCTTGTTATTCTTTAAATTTCTATATTCACTCTCTGGGGCTTCACTGGTTTTCTTAATATGTTATTTTTAGTGCACTCTACAAACTTTCCCTCGTGTGGTTCTGTTTGGATTGGCCTGTTTCTTCAGAGTGGAAATTATGTGAGTTATTTTGAATTGTGATTGGGTGCTACAGGAAAAAGGTCAGAGATATCTCATCTTGTTGCGGGGGTGGGAGAAGCAGGATTTTGACAACTATAGATAGGGGTGGTGGGCATTTCAATTTGGGGGGACAGAATTAGCAAAGGCTCGGAAGTATGGAGGTATGGGACTGTTTAGGGTTGCCAGAAAGAGGGAGAAGTAGCAGAGGAGAGAAAAAATACTCTATCCTCTAGAATTTCTTATTTTTGTCTGGCTTGAATGTCTACCTCCACCTACCTACACTCAGCTGAAGGTCAAAAAGTCCTCCCCAAAAGCCCCAAGCAAGGTTTTTCTCCAATACTTTGTCATACCTCTGGGATATCACACACAACTTTGCACAGGAATGGACCTTTTTCTCTCTTTCTCGTCATCTGGGATGGGTAATTCCTGTCCTTCCTGAAAAGTTTTTGAGGTCCTCGGGCTTTTTTCTCCTGGATTCTCCAGATCCTATCAAAACATCCGACACCATTATAGTTTGAAAAGAAACGATTCTTAACTGACTGATGGACAAAAGCACTGGAGAACTATTTCAGGCGTACAGCCATTGAAAAGGCTCTTGCGGATGAATGTTTGAAGAAACGAAACAAACAGTATCCATGGAGAACAGACTCTAGCATATGATACAGCATATGTAATTTTGTAACCATCCACTTACCTTCTGTATTCAGGTACAGAAAGTGTTGGAAGGCATCTTTACCAAATTGTTAATGGTTGCTACCTCTGACGGAAGTTCTGGATAATTTCACTGTGTATTTTGGGGTTTTGCTAAATGATTTGTGCCCTCCTCCCTGCCCCACAATAGACTGTGTTTCATGACTATGTTTTTCTCTGTCTGTTGTGGAACAGAGGTCTGGCTCTGAGTTGGTGTTTGTTGAATGCATAGTCAGTGAATGGTGAAAACAGACTAGTCGAGGTTTAGAAATCTCTAAGGGGCTTTACAATTATTAAGACAATGTGAAAGACCTTTATAGCTTGTAAAATTGTATACAAAAACAAACGTGTTACAATTATTGTAATTGTGAAAAGATCTCCGGGTGCATTCTAGTCCTTAGGGTACCCCTCTGGCTGGCTAGAGGAGCCCCTTTCAGACTTTGCCTTGGAAACGCCCCTTCCTGGAAGTCTGGGGCAGGTAACCCGAGCTCGTGTTTAACTCAGATTTATTTTACTTCAAGTTGTCCACTTTTAGAGCTAATTTAGCAACACGCATGCCCTTTCTCAAGATTTTTATCAGGTGGTGGTGAACTTTTAATGAATATAATAGAAAACATTTTCCCATCCTTGGAAAACGGAGGGAGTCTGAAATGCATTTTGACCTCATCAGCTTCTTTCATCTGGTGTCTGTAATGTTTTATGAAAAGCACATGGCTGCCCGGATATATCTTGATAAAGAACAGTTTTTGTGTTCCATTAAAAAAAAAATCAGAGAACTGTTTTCAATCTTGAGAGATGATGGGGGTGCAGTGGAGGGCGATGGATGATCTGTCTACACCGCGCCCCGGCGTCAGGGCTGGTGAGCTGAGCTGAGTCCAGTTCTCAGCCCCGCTCCCTCCTTACAGAGGCGGCATGGCGGTGCTGTTGGGGGGGGCCTCCACCTCGTCCCCACGAGGGCTTCACAGGCTTCACACCTCAAAGCCAAGTGTCTTCGGTGACGAGCGTGAGGCGGGAGAAGCACGATGGAAAGGAAGACAGACATTTGTTCTCGTCAGTACCTGCTAAGGGGGATATAGAAGCTGTTCTTCTGGCTTTTTTCAAAGAGTTTTGCTAAATGGGAAGTTTAGAGGTAATGAGCCCTCTTGCCAATCAGCTCAGAGTCCTGAGTCTGTGCCCTTTAGTCGCAACGTAATTATTTTTGCAACAGATATCTATTGTATAACCACTAGGTACCAGCCTTGCGCTAGGTGCTTAGGATATGGCTGTGAACAAAACGGTCAGAGGCCCCTCTCCTCCTGTAGCCAGCACGGGCTCCAAAGATAAACTAGGACCATCGTAAATAAACCGGAGGGCACACTGGAAGACGATGGTGTTAAAGAAAGAAGGAAAAGGTTGAACCCAGCAAGGTCAAGTGTGCCAGGATGGAGGGAGCGGGGCTTGTGTATTTAGAAGGACAGCGGGGAAGATTAAGCAAGACAATCGAATAGAACAATTAAAAATACCTGCTGTGTGACAGGCAAAACGCTGAGGCTGGCGTACATATCCCTAGTCAGTGAGGATTATCAAGCTGAGAAGCGTGAGGTCTGATGGCTGGTTCCCAGCTATAGCTTGTGCATCCCTACATGGTGCCCTGTTGGCTCCCAAGCCCTGGCTCTTCACCCAGCACTCTTTTTTTTTTTTTTTTTGTGGTACGCAGACCTCTCACTGTCGCGACCTCTCCCGTTGCGGAGCACAGGCTCCGGACGCGCAGGCTCAGCGGCCATGGCTCACGGGCCCAGCCGCTCCGCGGCACGTGGGACCTTCCCGGACCGGGGCACGACCCCGTGTCCCCTGCATCGGCAGGCGGACTCTCGACCACTGCGCCACCAGGGAAGCCCCACCCAGCACTCTTTGCTCCTGGAATCTCCCCTTGGTCTTGCCTTCCAAAACACTACCCTTTTGCCTTTTCCCCTCTCTGTCCATTTCCTCTTAACTCTTTCTGGAGTTCCTCTCTGTCACCTGAGTCTTTGAATGTTGCAGTTCTCTCTGCTCTGATTCCCCTGGATAATCTATCTCACCTGCCCCATGGCTTCTACAAGCACTGAGAGTTGGTGATGCTCGATGGTCTCTGAGCTGTATGTCCTCAGCTCCAGTGCCATCCACCCAGCTGCCTTGGCAAGTCCAAAACTGAACGCCTCAAGCCTGTTTTCCCTTGGGAATTTTGTATTTTGGTAAATGATATATATATATATATATATATATATATATATATCTTTAGCCTAAAAAATAACATCGATGTCTAGTTCATTTTATGTTTTTGTTGAGTGCTATTTTAATGGCTGCATAAAAGGCCCCTCCCACCCCCATCTGTCTATATAACGGTCCTGTAATTAATTTTACTAATTCCCTGTTGCTGAACATTTACACTGTTTCTGAGTCTTTGCTCCCATAAACAATCGTGCAATAACCAACCTCATTCAGTATTTAAATCTTTCTGTTTTCTTGACTCAGGATCGGCTTATAAATAGAATCAATTTTTAGCTGATTTATTGTTTCCTTAGGATAAATTCCCAGAAGGCGATTTGGTGAGTCAGAGGGTATGAAGAATTTGAAGATGTTGGTGGTTGTTCGTTGCCCTTTTTGTTTAATTTCACGTGCGCACACGCGTCTTCGGCATTTGGTGGTCTTCTTGGTTGATTTCATCTGGGAGCGTGTTCTCGGCCTTCCCACCTTGGGCTTCACAACCTCGGGCGTCTCAGGGCTGGTCATGCTTCTGGGACTGTTGCAAGGGCTGCTCCTTCGTAGGTCGTGCAGGTAGAACTACTAGTTGTGTACATTACTGGTAACCTTGAGTTTGATTGTTCTCTTGCAAGGCTGAGAACACATGTTGATCATCCCAATGAAGAGCAGGCCCATATGCAATGGAATATTACCCAGCCATAAAAAAGAGTGAAATAATGCCATTTGCAGCAACATGGACGGACCTAGAGGTTATTATACTACGTGAAGTAAGGCAGAAAGAGAAAGACAAATACCATATGATATCACTTATATGTGGAATCTAAAAAATGATACAGGTGAACTTATTTACAAAACAGAACTAGACTCACAGACTTAGAGAACAAACTTATGGTTACCAAAGGGGGAAAGGGGGGGAATAAATTAGGAGTTTGGGATTAGCGGATACACACTACTATATGTAAAATAGCTAATCAACAAGGACCTACTGTATAGCACAGGGAACTCTACTCAATACTCCATAATAACCGATATGGGAAAAGAATATATATGTATGTATATATATTTATATGTTTGTATGTATAACTGAATCACTTTGCTGGGCACCTGAAACTAACACAACATTGAAATTAACTATACTTCAGTTAAAGAAAAAAAAAGAACAGGCTGAGGGAACAGCAGCGGGAGGGGTGCCCCGAGAGCAGGCCGCCTTCCTCTAAAGCTGGCCTGAGGCAACAGATTGCCTCATGGAAGCAAGGGTGGTGCCCGCGCGGGGTTTGGGAACTCCAAAGCCCGGCCCACCAAGCTGTCTCACCTCCAGGGTCACAATTCGGGCGGTGGCATGGCAGGGATTAGAGCTGCAGGAACTCACAGCCTGACTCCTCTCCAGGGAAGGGGATCTCTGGGCTGGGAAGCCAGCCCAGGAGCTGGCAAGAGTTAAACTTGAGATGGGAGGGAGAAACGAAGCTGGCCCGTGTCCCACTGCACGAACCCCTGGCAGCGAGCACACTGCTCCCCCCGAGCCCAGGCCTCAAACGCTGCCTCGAGGCCCTGCCGTCGGGACAGGGCTGCGGATCCCCTCCCTAGATGACCACTGGGCCCTCCTCGCCCACCTGCAAGGCCAGTGGTTGCAGGACTGGGCTTATCTCTGTGAGATTGCCTCTCTGTCCTAAATGACCCCACCCTTTAAAAATGTGGTATAGATAATGTACCACAGAATACTACTCAGCCATAAAAAAGAATGAAGTTTTGCCATTTGCAGCAACATAGATGGACTTGGAGGGCATTATGCTAAGGGAAATAAGACAGAGAAAGACGAACACTGTATGATATTACTTACATATGAAATCTAAAAAATACAACAAACTAGTGAATATAGCAAAAAAGAAGCAGACTCACAGATGTAGAGAACAAACTAGTGGTTACCAGTGGGGAGAGGGAAAGGGGGAAGCAAGATAGGGGTAGGAGAGTAAGAGGTACAAACTATTAGGTATCAAATAAGCTACAAGGATATATTGTACAACAGCGAAAATACAAGCCAGTATTTTATAATAACTGTAAATGGAGTATAACCTTTAAAAATTGTGAATCACCACATTGTACACCTGTAACTCATATAATATTGTACATCAACTATACTTCAATTAAACAAAAACAGTGACAAAGACGGCGATGTTTGCTTGTCACCTGCCCCCATACCACCCGTCTCAGCTCCCATCCCTGGCTGTGTTGATGCGGTGGGTTTGTCATTCACTGGGTCACGGGAAAGTGCAGTGACCAGCCCTCCTGGTTTGCCTGGAACCAAGGACGTTCAGGGCTCAAATCGGAACAAGTAGGTCATCTTATGGGGACGTAACCAAGCGAGAATGTGAACTGGTATTCTGAGTCATTCAAGGATGACTGTACCCTGTGACAGTTGGCTAAAAATAACTTCATTCCATTATTTATTGAACAAATGTGAGGCCACATACTCATTTTCAAAGGGAAAATGCACTTGGATTTTACTATAAAATTGCTGAATTGATGGCTGTAGAGCAGCCATTCTCATCCAGGGCAGATTTTGCCCCTCAGGGGTCACTCGGCAACATCTAGACGCATTTTGGGTGGTCATGATGGGGGCGGGGGCTGGTCATGAGTTGCCGGCATCTAGTGGGTAGAGGCAGGGATGCTGCCCAACATCCTATAGTGCACAGGATGGCCCCACTGCAAAGAACCATCCCACCCAAACGTCCACAGTGCTGCGGGTGAGAAACTGTTGGGGGGGGAGGGGAGGGAAGGAAAGGTTCCGCACTAGAAATGCTAGGATGCTATCATCCCTCTTCAGCACGTAGACAGCTTGACTGGTACAGGACCTTCTTTCTCTTTCGACACTGATGCAGGAAGCTCGCTGGGTGACTAAGGTCCAATTAGCTTTATCATGAGCAGGGTCTGGGGAGGTTACAGAATAGGAAAGCTGGGCCTTCTTTGCATGTCCTAGAAGATTCTACCGAGGAACTGCGGCAAAAGGCCATTCCAGTGAGCTGAGGCTCTTACAACTTCTGTACCGGAGACATCGCCACTCAGAAGGACCAGCTTATTTTCAGGGGGTTCGCCTGGCACCCTACATGGTGTGAGTTCCAAGGGAGCTGTTATTGCCATTTTCAGAGATACTTGCATTTTAAAAAGCTTTCTTTTTGGAATAAAAAAGAAATATTTTACACTCATAGAAAAGTTGCAAAAATAATACAAAGACTCCCTGTACCCAGAATCCCCAAATGTTAACATTTTACCACATTTCCTTATTGTTCTCTCCACTTTACAGACATGTTATGATTTTTACCACCTAAGAGGACATGGCAGACCTGACGCCCCTTTATCTCTAAATCTGTCAGTGTGTGCTTTATAAAAACAAAAACATTCTTTATGAAACTACAGCACAGTGATCAACATAAGGAAATCAGCACCCATGCAGTATTAGCTAGCCCACAGGTCTCAAAGGTTGTCCTGCTAACGTCCTTTCTAGCAAATTCTCCCTCCAGTTTCCCCTGCAGTTCAGTCGAGGGTCACACATCTCTGAGTTGTCCTGCAGCAGCATCTTGGTTGTCTCTGTCCTTTATGACCTTGACAGTTTTGAACAACACAGGACAGTTGTTTTATTGAATGTCCCTCTTTCTGGGTTGTCTGATGTTTCCTTGTGACTAAATCCAGGTTGTGCATTTTTAACGAGGGTACTAGAGATGTGAAGTGATGCAGCCCCTCAGGGCATCAGTCAGACCATGAGGAAATTGATGTCTCTGTGCCTGTTTCTGGCCACATGAACTCTCCCCTGGTTGGGTTTCTCTCCTGTGAGGTTACTACTTCCCCTCTGTAATTATTAGGTATCTTGGGGGTGGTTCTTTGAAGCTCCATAATTATCTTGTTCTCATGATACTTTCACTAGGTTTAGAACCCACTGATGCTTCTTGCTTGAAACAACTATTATGATGATGGTTGCCCAGTGGTGATTGTTTAGAAACCCCATCCTTCCTCTGCATTTAGTTAGAATTCTACTGTTAGGAAGACCTTTTCCTTCTCCCTCTTTACTGTTTTTAAATTTATCTGTATCCATGGACTCATGGATTCTTCTTTGTTCCACGGCCTATAGCCCATCACGATCGTTATTTATCCTGATGCTCAAATTGTCATAGATGGCCATTGGGAGGTGGCTCCTAAGTCCTCTGGACATGCCCCCATTTGTCCTTAATTTTGGCACAATATGGTAGCCCAGGCTCATCTTGTCTTTTTCCTGCACCAGCCTGGAAACCAGTCATTTCTCCAAGTGGCCCTGCTTCCTTTTATTGGAGAATGGTATTTAGAAGCCAAGATCTGGGCTCTGGGTGTGCCCATGGCAACTATTTTCTTTGAGACCCTCTCATGAGCAGACAGAGGTAGAAAATGTGTATGTGTGTGCATATCTATCTATCTATCTAACATCTATCTATCATCTACCTAACATCTCTCTATCATCTATCTAACATCTATCTATCTATCTATCTATCATCTACCCATCCATCTATCCTGACACCTCCAATTCCAATCCAACACCATGGGGTTCATTCTAACCTCCCTCCCTTGCACTTTTATAAATCTCTTTTCCAACAGTGAAAAACCTGGCTTTCATTATTCACAATATGTTTACTTTTTACTCAGTCCTACAATATCCATAAAATAGTTTTAGAATTGCTAACCCAGGCCACTGTGAAAACCAAATCATATAATTGGCATTTAATCCTTTTTTTTTTTTTTTTAACAGCTTTTTGTTTTGTTTGTAGCCTGAAGTGCTAGGTGTGGACGCAGTGCCGTGTTCAAAAGTTCCTCAAGTTGGTTCTTCTCTCTTCAGTGTGCTTGTGTCCAAAATACATTTAGGTTCATCTGTTTCTGTTTGCATTCCATTTGGGGTTTTTTCTTCTTTCTTAATTAAAATTTTTGAGTATCTGAACTAGCATGGCTCTAAAAGCCAGAGCCGTACAAGTATCATCCTCAGAGGAGTGTCCTTTGTCCCTTCCCTCCTCCCTGTTCCCACCCCCTGACTTTTTCTACCTTTTCCCTTTGGGTACCAGTATTGTTGGGTTTTGACTTATCCTTCCTGTATTTCTGTTTGCACAAATGAGGAATATACAAGTATATTCTATTTCCCTCCTTTTCCTACAACGGTACATATACCTTTTTTTTACACTTTCCTCTTTTCACTTGACTAAATACCCTGAATATCACTAATGGTTCATGAAGATCTTCCTCCTTATTGTTACATCTTCCGAGTGGACCTGCCGTATTTTACTCAGCCTCCCTCTTGTGTGTGTCCATTAAGTTGTTTCCAATATTTTGCAATGTAATGCTGCCATCAATAGCCTTGTGTCTCTCTATTTCGTATTTTTGGAGGTGTACCTTTAGGCTAGATCCCAGAAGCTGGATTCCTGAAGCAAAAAGTAAACACATATGAAGCTGTTTTAGCTATTGCCATATTCTCCCTCCAAAAGGGTTTTACCAATTGGCATTCCTGCCATCAACGTACAAGGTGCCTGTTTTCACCAGCAGAACGTGTCGTCGTATTCACTAATCTTTACCTGATGGATGAGAATTTCTCCAGTTGCATCATCTACTGAGGGTGTGGATGGGCTAAGAAACAGGTCCCCGGATTTCATGTGCCATGCTCCCCAGGAAAGGGAAGAAAGCACCCCGAAACCTGTGCTGTCAGCACCTACCTTCAGGGTGCAGAGCCTTTGCTGATGCCCGAAGCACAGGAGCCTCCCCAGTAATGCCCGGAGTTTCTGATTTGGAAGCTTCTCTCTGGCTGCAGGGTCCCTCCTTCCAACAAACGGCTCCTCCAGGTACAGGTGTGTGAGGGGGGAATCCACTGCACTCTGGGTGGCGCCATCACCCAAGGAGAACCTTTGTCTGCCGTGGCAGAGATGGGCAGAGAGCTGGAAGCATCCACTGGCGGGGGGCGGGGGGCTTCTCCCAGGTTCTGTAGTCTGGGGAGGAAGGAAGCTTGCTCCCACCAAGGGCCTGCTCGGGGGGTCCCTCAGACAGTGCGCAGCTCTCCCAGCGGGAGCTCAGTGCAGGGGACCAGGCTTGGCTGCCCAGAGGGGCTGGAGGGCTGCTTTGTGCTCAACTACCTGCCCTTCCTAGTAGACACGGGCCCACAGAGCTGCAGCCAGAGGGACAGATGGTAAGGTGGGGCAGCTGGGGTGGGCTTGTGTGCCAGGGATGGACATTCCTCCCCCCAGGAAGAAGGAAACAAAAGCAAAAGTGCTTGGACATGGCTGCAGCACGAGGGTCTGGAAATCTTAAAGGAAGAGCCTTCCACTTACAAGTATTTCAAGTAAGAAGCAGAGGAAAGTTATAAATCCAATGCTTGTCATTCTCAGGAAGCTGTAAGGACCTCGATCTCGATGAAGCAGGTTTGCGGTGTTCCAAGCGAGGACAGTAGGATGTGAGAAGTGAACAGAACCCTACATTTATGGGGAGAATTTAGCCTTCCTTTCTGGTCTCTAGTAGAACAAGTAGGCAAGAGACAAATTAAGATGTAGAGGATTCAAATAATGTAATTCATAAGGATGCAATGATACAGGTGTTGATGAAACCTATAGAGATAAGTTGTTTTCAAGTATTCATTAAAAAAACCCCACAGTCATTGTGTATTGTGTGTACTCAGAGAAAATCTCAGAAAGTTCTCAGAAGTAGAAGAGGACCAGGTCACATTCTCTAGTTAGGATTCAATAAAACTAGAAATTATGGATATGTGTTTGACCATATATCCTTGGTTTTTAATGCCCTTTTCCAATGAGAGGAACCAGGGCTCCTTGGAGCAACAGATGATTCTCGGACTGAAGCAGAAACACACAAGATGAGCCTGGAGCACCTGGAAAGGTCAGAAAGTAAGGAATTGCTCGAAAAGCATAAAGATCAGGGTATGTTAAAGGGACACAGGAGCCAACTGAAAGAGCCCCCGTGGTCAAAGCTGGAACAATTTGAGCAAAAGAATAATGTACTGGATGATAACTCGAAATATAAAATAAATATCCATGAGTCTATACTGATATAAATAAATGATCAAGTAAATACACAAATGGAGAAGAGGCAAATGTCCCGTGCAGAATTCCAAACAATTTATGTAGATGCTCTGCCTTCAAGGAGGTGGAGCTGAACACCCCCCTTCTTAAGTGTGGGCTTCCTTCGAACCATGCAGTCTGGGAAGGGGTGGGGGGAGTAGCTTTTCTGTGGAGAAACACAGCCTCAGCCAGGTGGTCACGGGCAACCTCAACAGTCGTAAATCATGTGAACAGTATGAACCCTTGAGGTAGTGTGATGGGAATGGTAGTTTACCTCTGGGGTTTGCTCTAAAACTCAAAACCCCAATCTAATAATCAGAAAACCATCAAACTCACATTGAGAGACATTCCACAAGATACATGCCCAGTACTTCCCCAAGCTGTCACCCAAACAAGGACGGTCTGAGAAACTGTCACAGTCTAGAGAAGCCAAGGAGATGGGGTGAATGAGTGTAATGTGGTGTCCTGGGTGGGGTCCTGGGACAGACAGAGGACATTAGGGGAAAACCAAGCAAGCCTGAAGAGAGTATCGGTTTCAGTTACCATCATTGGATCAATGCTGGTTCATTATTTGGGCCAACGTACCATATGGGTGTTAGATGTTAACAGTGGGGGAAATGGAGTGATGGGTATCCTGTTCTATCTGTGTGACTTTCCCATAAAACTAAAACTACGCCAAATAAAAATTCTCAAATTCTAAAACATCTAAAAATATTGTTAAAAGTTCCTTTCACCTACTCTCTCATTTCACTATCCCGGTAGTCCTGTGGTGTGCCACTCCTCTGCAGATGGAAGGTTTGATCAGAGAGGGCTGATGTGTTTTGCCCGAGGCTCGAAGGCGACTGGATGACCAAGCAGGACTGAAGCAGGGCAGCCAGGTTCCAGAACCTTCCCTCAAACATAATTGCTCCACAAATACTTGGGGGAGCGAGCAGTGAGGACGCAGGCTCGTTTCTTCAGGACGGTTTATGGCATCCAAAGCTGCCTGGAACTGGCCGGTCTGGTCTCCGTGCTCCCGCAGAGACCTCCTGGGACTTCTGCTGGAGTAAAGATCAACTGCTTCTTGAAACACTGAAAATAATGTACCGGGAAGCTGGAGTGCGAAAAAGCAGAAATGAAGTTGTTTTCCTTCCTGAGTTCATGTGCAACAATGAGAAGCTTGATCGCACTTTGGGTTTAACAATTTCTCCAGTTGCCATAGAGGCATTTACACATCAATTCCGCCTGCCCTTGTTCCCTTTGACTGACAGATGTCAAGTCTGGTCCGGGCGACGAGGCCCATGCGGCTCCAGAGCTGGCCACCAGAGGGCGCGCTGCAGCTTCCCCTGCAGCCAGGCTGGGGCAGCGGCCAGCAGGTGCTTTCCACTGGACTTGGGATCTGCAGGGCATATGGACCCACAAGACCCAGATGAGTCTGTGTTCTTCTTCTTCTGGAGAAAAATCACTTTTTTCCGAGTTCCGGTGAGAATGCCCAGCACGAGCTGGGGCTGGGCCGCCAGCTGGCCAGCTGGTTCAGAGGATAGCAGGGCACCTCCCGTGCCCTTGTGTCCCTTCCAGACGTCTTAGCGCCTCGTGGAGTGAAGGTGGGACCGCAGCTGGAGCTCTGGGAGTGAGCCCCAGTCCTGCCACTCCTGGGGGGTGCGGGCCTTCTGCGCCTGTTTCCTCACTGGTAAGGGGGAAGCACTCTGCCACTTTTCTGTTGGCTAAGTGTCCGAGAAGAGAGGCTGTGTTCCTCTGGTTTCCGCCTGTCTCCCACCGCGCTCTTCTGGGAGCCCCCTGGGGTGGCTGTAGGTGACCCCTGGCCGGCCTCGCCTTCTGAGGCCTCCCTGCCGGGGATGGGTGGTGCCTTCTGTCTCCCCGACCCTCACCGAGGGGCTGAGGGTCCTTTGGCCTGCCCTTCCACAAGGCATTTTCACAGGTAATTTCTACACTTCTCCCAAAGGAGCAGTATCTGGCACATTTACAGTGACCTTATATCTTGAGATTTCCTAAAGTTAAATATTTTGTCCCGTGACCCTCCTGTGCGGGTCCCGGTTCTGTTCCAAGACAGTAAGGAGACCGCCCCACTGTTTACAACTGTGGTGAATTAAGCCCCCTTCACCTCCGCCCCCCAGCCTGTGTCACCCTGAGGCCTTCTCCTTGGCTCACCCTTTGGGTCTGACGGGGAGCCCTTCAGTGACCCCCGCGACTTCCTGGACCGCAGCTCGTGAGGCGCCGCTCCTCCTGAGAAGTCCCACCAGCTCGGCTGTGCCACAGGCAGCCTTGCCATTGCCCTTGGAGCCCAGAGTTCCGGGGCCGGAGGAACCAGCTTCCGGCCGCCTGGACTGCAGCTCAGCGGCATGTGACCTCAGGACGGCAGCGAATTCCTCCCACCTTCCTAATCCCAGCTCCGCTCACCCCAGACGACCCCTGTCTGTCTTGGTGTGGCCAGGACGGGCTTGGGGAGGAGGCGTGGGTGTGGCCCAGGCTCTGCTGCGCTTGCGGGACGTGGGAATCTGCCCGCCTCCACCCGCCTCTGCCTCGCTGAGGCCCTGGGGGCAGTGGGCCCCTCCAGGTGCGCGTGGCTCCTTCGCCTGTTCCCAGGCATCACTCACGGTCAGGGAGGCAGGTGACACCTGGCCGGGACAAGAGGGATGACAAGGAGACAAGTATCCCATCTGCAGAACGCCCCGAGAAATGTTTCTTGCCCCGGGACCGAAGCAGGTGTGATTAGATCTCCCAGGAAGGTGCATATTTCTGTGCTTAATGTAATTATTTACACATCAGTATCAACATCCGGTGTCAATACATATGTGGTGGTGCGTATGGGTGATAAAAAACCTCAGACAGGTGACATATTCATGTGTGGTAAATGTTTAAAGTCTCCCATGTGTTCTGATTAGAAAATGTGTATCACTGGACAATTTAGTTTCAAAGGTTTCTCTCTAAGGTGAGATTTATTAAGGTTTATGAGGTAGCTGCAGAGGTGGGATTGAGTCTATGTGAAAGTCTTGGGGGGTAAAACTGGGGCTCTGCCAGTGACTTTTGCTTTCAGAATCCCATTGATGAGTCAGGACTCTTCTCTGCTATTAAGACGCAGTGATTGGCCCTGCATGAGTTAACAGCTGCGTAGTATTGCCTGAGAGGAACAGGGAGAAGTTTCCTCTTTTCCTCTGATACTTTGAAAAGTCAGCTCGAAGGTTCTGTTTTTCCGTCACAAGAGGTGGCTCGTGTTTCTCCTGGGCGGGGACCAATGGCAGTGAATTCAGACACCTCAGCAAGTAACGAGGTGCGGTTCCGGAACAGACCACTAGATGGTGCACTAGAGGCCGCCGGGAGGGCGGGTGGACCCCCACCCAGGGAAGCGGGGGCTTCATCCCACGGGTGTCGGAGGCCTGGTTTGGTCTGGAAGAAATTTCAAACAGGGTAACTAGGCTGCCCCCTGAAGACCCACATCTTGGCCGCGTTGTTTCGTATCCCCCCATCTAGTACTTCTGCCCCAGCCTCCTCCACTCCAGTGGGGCTCTGTCGAGCCTCGGAGGGCATTCTTTTGGGGCTGTCTTTTGCAGGCAGAAATGCAGCACGTAATTAGAGGGGGTGCCGGACAGTAACCAGGTAAGGAATGAAGGAGGGTGCCTTCAAGCTGGAGCTCTGCTGTGGGTTAGACTGTGTCTCTTCTCCCCCTAAAGATATATTGCAGTACTAAGCTCCAGTAACCTCAGAATGTGGCCTTGTTTGGAAATAGCGTCTTTGCCAGTTTAATCAGTTATGATGAGGTCATGCTGGAGTAGGGCGGGCCCCTAATCCAATGACTGGTGTCCTTATGAGAAGACACAGAGACGCAGGGAGATGGCAGAGATTGAGGGATGCAGCCACAAGCCCGGAGCCTTCAGAAGTTGGAAGAGGCAGGAAGGACCCTCCCCTAGAGCCTTCAGAGAGAGCACGGCCCTGTGGACACCTTGATTTCGGCCTTCTGGCCTCCAGAACTGTGAGACCTCAAGAGTCGTTGTTTTAAGCCAACTACAGCATGGTCTTTGTTACGGCAGCCCCGGGAAGCTAACACAAGTGCTGAAAACGTAAAGGCAAGGGGAGCCCACTGCCAAGAAACGTTCTGTGTTTTGCTGCTGAGACACGAGATTTCTCAGTAATTGGTCAAGTCTTGGCCTACACCCTGCACCACTTGTGGAAATAGGAGGAAAATCCCAGAGTCCTGTGCCGGAAGCGATGGGGCTGTGATTGGCTCAGCCGGGCAGGTGCAGGGGGTGGACGGGAGCTGTTTCCTTGGAGCGCTGGAGACGAAGCTGGCTGCAGCGACCCTCGCCTCTGCCGGGGCCTGCTCTCTTTTCTGGTTTTCAGAGTTACTTCCTCCGAGGACGGATGTAGTTGAACGGTGGGACAGCAGGAAGACTTCTATTAGTATTTAAAATTCAGCCCAGGACTCGGGCACAGGGAAACTTCGGAATTCATGCAGTGTGTTGTGAGCACTGCCGGAGTGTACAGATGCACAGCTGATTTCTACAACTTATCTTGGCAAATAATGCCTCCAAGGGGCTCCGGGATTCAGTCCTCACATCCCGCTGTATCAGAGCAACAGAGGGAAGGAAAAGGATGCCGCGTCCAGAGCACTCAGCATCGCCTGGCGGGAGGTGGTCCCACCCGACCCCACAGGACCCCAGGGTGGCTCCGGGACTCTTCCCGCTGAGGTGATAACTGAACAGAGATGGCAGGGCCTCGCTCTCACCCCGGGGAGGCAGTTTTTGAAACGTGCTCATTCCTCTGAAAACACAGGAGAGGCGTGGGAGCCCCTGGCTTCTCCCTGGACCTTGTTCTCCTCCGGAAGAGGCCAGGCCAGGCCAGCGGCCATTCCAGGGAGGCCAGGGCTGGGGCTGCACCACACCTGAGTTGGGAGAATCTGGCTGTCGGGGGTGAAGGGAAGGTGACCGTGTCCCTGGTCTTCTATTTCTGGATCAGAAACCACGTTCCTGGGGGATCTTAGCCCACTTGCAAACACCCCTGCCTCTCTTGGGAGCCCAGGCTGGGTCCCGCTGCTCCTTTCCGGTGGACGAACCATCTACCAGGCAGGGCGGGCGATCGACGTTCTCTTGGAAGACAGAGCCAGGTAGTCAGGTGTGAGCCTCCAGACCTCAGGGGAGCAGGCATTGTCTCCTTTCCTGCAAGGAGGGGGCAGCGGTGGACGTCATCACGGTGGCGGTGAAGAGTGTCCATCTGCTGCCCAGGCCCCTCCTCAAACCTCAGTG
>NW_021703781.1:78055444-78122275 GCF_005190385.1 Monodon monoceros
GTGAAGAGTGTCCATCTGCTGCCCAGGCCCCTCCTCAAACCTCAGTGTAATTACGGGCCTGCCGGTGTTTGTAGATTTCTCAGCTTCCGGTAAATATTAATGGCTTGCTTTTTATTCATTTAGCTTATGTTTTTGAAAGATGGCCTCAAACAAAAAGATCATATCTGTACGTTGTGCTTTAATTTATTTTCACCTTTTTTTCTCCTTTGGAGACCCCTAGTGTATCATCACTTTGTTTACCACAAATTAAACCGGGGCTGACTGTTTACCAGACTGTAGGCCCCTGTGCATTGCTCGGCACTCTCCTCTTTTTTAATAATCACAACCTGGGATTCATTTGCAAGAGGCCCTAATCTGCATGAGAATTACACAATTAACTTTTGATTAACCACCTAGTTCTTTCTGAAACCGCAGTGTATAGGATACTCTGCATTTAAATAATTTTCCTTAAATTGGGAGCAGGTCCTTCATTAAGCTGGTGAGTTTGACTAAACAACAACATTTGGGATAATCAGGGTCAAAACAATAGGCAAGCCGGCAGGGCTAGAATGTCATCTTTAAACATAACATTGGAGATAAAGGCCCCCAGATTGGGCCTTATCGAAACACAAAAATATCAAAGTGCTCTCTTGTCTGTGGCACAATGTGGAGGCCCCAGCGATGTCGGGCGACCATTGTCTGGTGAGGCTGCTGCAGGATTTTCATTCAGGCGCCCGGCAAACACACGTTGCATCACGCAGAGGACTTATCTCCAAGTCTGACAATAATTATCAGGAAGAATGTACTCAGGATGACTTTTTTTGTGATTTTTATGCCTCCCCAACACAAGGAAGGGGAGATAACAGCATTAGGAGAAAGGGGAGCGTCTCCAAAGATTCTCCCTGGAGCTGGTTCTTGGATTAAATTTGCTGTGCTACTCTGATGCCGCTGAACAAGGGGGAAGAAAGCCTGCCAGCCTTCTATATCGGGTAATAATAGACCTGAACACAGCCCTCACCCAAGATAAGATCCATTGTCGGGAACAAACAAAGGAGCCCTATTAAACACCGCTGCAGGAATATCTATGAGCAAAGTTTGAAACCCTCCTTTTGTCTCCTCCTCTCCTTGCTTGTTCCTTCACCTGGTTCTGCAGGACATTTCCTGGGACTCCCAAGAGAACGTGACCGGAGCCTCTGGGCAGTGAGGTCATGGTCTTGGGAGTTATCAAGGCCAAGGTTGCCTTAAGATTTCCAAGCTCAGGGTCATGCCCTTTGTTCTGTGGGTCCCACCCTTCTCATTTTTGCTTATTCCCCCAAGTCCAGCCGAAGAGACCTTGATCTCAGATATTGAGAATCCTGGGAGACTTGGCGGTGGGTTGAAAAGACACAGTCATGGGCTTCCCTGGTGGCGCAGTGGTTGGGAGTCCGCCTGCCGATGCAGGGGACATGGGTTCGTGCCCCGGTCCGGGAAGATCCCACATGCCGCGGAGCGGCTGGTCCCGTGAGCCATGGCCGCTGAGCCTGCGCGTCCGGAGCCTGTGCTCCGCAACGGGAGAGGCCACAACAGTGAGAGGCCCGCGTACCGCAAAAAAAAAAAAAAAAAAGAAAAGACACAGTCGTTCTGCCTTCCATCCACCTTGGTCCAGCCAGCCTTCCCCAGCCTTCGGAGTCCTCAGGTAGCTATTTGTCCTTAAAAAGAGCTGGTCTGCTTCCTTCTCCTAGCGGGGATTGGTAAGCAATCAGTGTTATACCGATGCAACATCCCTGGCAAAACAAAAGTCCCGTGCTTCCAATTAGCTGCTTTTGCGAAGCCATCGCCCTGAGCTGGTGAGCCCACGGCATCGGTCTTAGTCTCGGCGTCCCAGGGCCGGTTGGTACAGCCTCCCTCCAGCCTCAGAGTGAGGAAGACTCTGCAGTACGTGTTTTCTGGTTAAATTGACATCAGATGACCAGTTTTGGTTTTTTGCTTTTTTCCTTCAACCAAAAAGAATTGCCAGTGGTCGAGATTTGCTCAGTATGAGTTTTGTTCAGCTCTTCCTCGCCATCCACCCTCGCGAGCCTTTCCTGACCTTGTCTTGCTGCGTGGGTCTGGATCGGGGTAGAGGTTATCGCAAGACGTCCTCCCAGCATGCAGGACGGAGGCAACAGGCTGTGGGATGGGACCTGTGGCCGCTGCAGCCCCAGGAGCACGGGAGCCCCTGGGTCTGAGTAGCCAGTGGAGGGGTGGGTGTGGGGAGGTGACGGGCACAATGGGAGCCTGGGGTGCAGCTTCCCTGCGTGGGAACCTTGTCCAAAACCTGTTGGCAAGTGCGGTGAGCGAGCCGGGGAAGCCAGAGTGGAGGGCTGTTCACCCACAACCCAGGGCAGGCAGCATCGGTGCCCTGCTCGGTCTCTTCAAGCCCGGGGCTGCTGTCTTGACCCTCAGGGACACCCACCTCCTCCGGGACGGAGGACCCAGGCCTGTTGCTGGAAGCCTCAGACCTAAGGGAAGCCAAGCACCCCACACCTGAGGGCATTTCCACCGAAGCCAGAGGAGGAGGGGTCAGAGGACCAGTCGGCTCTCCCTACCTGCTTCCGTTCCCTCCACCCCAGAAGCCTGACTTTCTGACTTTCACAGGCCGACAGCCAGGGCTCCCTGAGGCCAGCAGCGCCGTGCCCTCCCCACCAAGGTTGGTTCTGTGGCTGGGACCTTTCTTCTCCAAGGGAGGCCAGACTCCAGGACAATCAGGCCCCTGTGGGCGGGAGCTGCTAGGCTGCCTCTACCTGCCCAGCGCTCCATCCCTGTGATGCGCAGAGACAGGGCATGGCGGGCAGAAATCATCTCTAGCCACACTTTTAAGAAAATCAGGAAAGCTGTGAAGTTTGATCTTCAAAACACTCTTCCTGCGAGTGGCTGAAAATATTCTGAGATTCAGAGGAATGTAATGCTCAAAACAAGCTTGATGTGTAACTGGATTCTCGGGAAGCTGGGCACCAGGTGGATTATCAAGCTCCAGCTTATCACGTGGTCCAGTTTTGTGGGCCTGAGCATGTGTCCACTGGTTGGGGTTCTTTCACCTTGGGGTGTTTTTTTTTTTTTTTAGAGTATCTGCTTTTTTTATCCCCTTTAATTAATTAATTAATTAGTTTTATTTTTTGGCTGCGTTGGGTCTCTGTTGCTGCACGCGGGCTTTCTCTAGTTGCGACGAGCAGGGGCTACTCTTCATTGTGGTGCGCGGGGCTCCTCATTGCGGGGGCTTCTTGTGTTGTGGAGCACGGGCTCTTGGCGCACGGGCTTCAGTAGTTGTGGTGCATGGGTTCAGGAGTTGTGGCGCACGGGCTTAGTTGCTCTGAGGCATGTGGGATCTTCCCAGACCTGGGATCGAAACTGTGTCCCCTGTATTGGCAGGTGGATTCTTAACCACTGCACCATCAGGGAAGTCCCTTGGGGTTGTTTTGAGCAGTATAATGCAAGGGCAGCTAGGGAAGTGCATGCTACCCTACGGGTTTGCTAGTGAGCACGATTCACCAGGTGCAGCTGGGAAATGCCAGCTAGAACTGGCCTTGACCTACACAACCAGGGGGTCGGTTCCCAGGCACCTAGTGGGTGGAAACACTCACGGCAGAGGATAAGGTAGTTGGACACTGAGACTAGTTCAGAAAGGGCTTTGCAGATGCATCCTTTCAACCCGTCTCCATCTTATGTTATAAAAAGTGAAAAAATATAGGAAGGGCAAATTGGGGACTAGGAAAGTTACAGTAATATAGCTTCTCAGCTAATTGATTAGCAATTATGGCTAGTAATATTGTTCATTTTAATTGTGTTCCATCTCTATTTTGGTAATAAAGGTTATTGTTTTGGATTATGACTTTATCCTCCTATACTAATTACTAACTTGTGAAATTAAAGTATATATTTTCACGTCCTGAAAAAATTCACACCACGTCCTTATATAATAGCTTCCTTTTCTGAACAGCTCAGTTGTTTGGTGGTTTCATCTTTAATATCCGAGAAGGGCTCAGTTTTGGCAAGCAAGCTAAATGATATTTGGTTTACTTACCAAGAAATACAAGCTTACAAAATGATGTGTTAAAGGGAGTGAAAGAGACAGGAGACATTGCCAGAAATCTGAGATAGGACAGAACACAAGTGGATTTATGTGGAAAACTGATTTTTAATTTTAAAGGGCATTTCACCCCTTATGATCATTTCTGCAGGTTTCGCGGTGGAGGCAATGTGGCGTGAACCACCGCAGAGCCCTTAAATCCTTCCACCAGTGCCTGGCTTCCTCTCTCCTGAGACAAACATCAGTTTGACACATCTACCCCTTGGGATGACATTTTTAATTTTTCACAGACAAATTTCATGTATCCAGTGGCCCATATTTATGGCTTCCATTTCCTCCCCACCTTCTCATCCTGACAAGAGATGAGCAGCACAGGGTGGGCTAGAAGGAACCCTCAAACCTGCACCAGGCCCCTCCAGCCCAACATTTCCACTTGGCCTTCTCATGCCTGCCCCTCAAGGCGCCCAGATCGCCCCTGGCCCCGAGACACCTACCCTGCTCCCGCCCCTGCCCACTGCCCTTAACCTAGAGCTTTTGTCTTTTAAAGTCTCCCTTCTGAAGGACAAAATCTGCTTTACTGCCTGTACACTGGCCACAGCCCATCCTGTGGACATTCATAGAAATCTCCAATGACCAACCCCCAGCAAAGGCCTTTTCTCAGACCTCATGCAGGATCTCCACTCAGAACTTGACCTCATAGACACACCCCTCTCCTTCCTGGCTTCAAATATTTGAATTTCCTATGTACCGTACAAGTACCTGTACACACACTGCCCACCTCACATAATTTAAAACCTGTGTGTGTTATCAGGGTGCTACATACCGAAGCCATAGTCAACAACCTGGAATATTTCCCTGTCCTTTTTCTTTGTATTTATGTAGATTAGGTGTCTGTAAACTTTTTTTTTTGATAGTGGACCAGATATCCCATATTTTAGGCTTCTCAGATCTCTGTGACATCTACTCAGCTCGGCTGTTGCAGCACGAAAGCAGCCACAGACAACAGCTGGGTGAGTGAACCTGGCTGTGTCAGGTAAAACTTTATAAAAAAACAGGCAGCAGGTCGGATTTGGCTGCAGGCTGCCCAGCGCCAACCCTTGATGTAGATGTTTACGTGTACAAGATATCATGTATGTTTGATTCATTTAATGTTATATGGGAACATTTCCTTTGGTTAATCAAATTTGTTTTGGAATATGTGGTTCATGGTTGTACAATATCCTAGTCCAAACATTTGTTGTTATTTTAGTTTCAGAAAGATAGTGCCAATTTATAATTTCACTAGTGGTGCATGAGAGTGATAACCTACCACAGGCCTGAACTGAATCATTAAGGACATAAAGAAAGGCTGTCTAATTACACAGGAATATGAGATCTTAGGTCTCTTACGTCGATGACATTGATGGCACCACCTTAGAGTGGATCGATGTTTTCTGAGATGTGGCCCTAGCCCTACATATTAGAAAGCCATTCCCTCTGCATTTCTCACCCATTTCCCTCCCTATGGTGCTGTTGAACCACCTCCTCTTCATTTTCCAACGGCATTACAGCTGGGAAGGGGTCCACGTCAAAGTCTGGGACGCGGGGGTGAGAGGTGGCGTGAGGTGGGCCTTGAATCAGGTCTTCTGACCCTGCGCCCCGAGCCTCACCTTCACAGCAAACCTTCAGTCAGTGGCTCATTATTTCCCACGAAGGTGACTGTCTTTACAGACAGACCCAGGCAACCTGCCCGTTGCACTGTGTCACTGGGATGTGTCCTCAAGACATTGCTGGACGGCTCCACACCCCATATGAGAGCCCTCGCTTCTTTGTGGTCCTGTTTCTTGCCACGTGCATCCTCAGGGGTTACCCTAGAGATAGGGTCACTCCAAAATGTCCCCAGTGCTGATTTCCTCATAAGCCCGGGTACCTTCAAATCCAGCCTCTGGCTCCTGGTCCCTTGGCCCCTCCTTTTCCTTATATTTCTTAGAAATGCATGTGAAGCAGGTATCACACAGCCACAGAAACAGAGAAAATGCAGCTAGACTAACATCCCTTGAAAATAGGCTAGGTAGGTTTTGGGCTTCCCTGGTGGCTCAGTGGTTAAGAATCCACCTGCCAATGCAGGGGACACGGGTTCGAGCCCTGGTCCGGGAAGATCCCACATGCCGCGGACCAACTAAGCCTGTGCACCACAACTACTGAGCCTGAGCTCTAGAGCCTGCAAGCCAAAACTACTGAGCCCACGTGCCACAACTACTGAAGCCTGCGCGCCACAACTACTGAAGCCTGCGCGCCTAGAGCCTGTGCTCCACAGCAAGAGGAGCCACGACAATGAGAACCCCGCTCACCGCAACTAGAGAAAAGCCCGCGCACAGCAAGGAAGACCCAACACAGCCAAAAATAAAATAAATAAATAAATAAATAAATGAATTTATTAAAAAATAAAATAAGATAGGCTAAGTAGGTTTAAACAGCCTTCCTATTTTTCTTTTTTCAGCAGAAGCAATGGAATTTTTGCACAGTTACCTCTATCCTGGAGCATCTTACATCACGTCCTCTTTGCGATGAACCACTTGAATGACAGGCTTTAGGATGGTGCCCAGAGGTTAAGCTGGCACTGATATCAACCATCCGAGCTACAGGCAAGAAAGCAGCGCGCTCTGCTCCAGCCTCCGTCTGACTGCTGAATTAAAAATGAATCGCATTCCTAATAAATGTAATCGCGCAAATTCTCTGAGTGAACAGCACTGAGAGCAGGAGTTGGCATGAGCGAGAGCTTCGAAGAGAGCTCTGCCCACGGCTTCTGCATCAAGACACTCCTTCCTTCCTTTCTGGAATATTGGAGGCACAGTGGCAAGTATTTGTTCTGATGATGCCCTTGGAAAGCTGGGCACCTCCCTTTTGTTTGGGCACTTTGCATTTGTTAGACAGTGTCTAAATGCTTTGAATCAGACCCTAAACCCATTTTGGAGACTTCATTCCAGGGAATGGCATTACAATGGGCTTTTGTGCTGACGGCCCCAGGCTAAGGGCAGTGGTTCCTCGTGGCCTCTCCAAATATTGTGGTCAGGGACCCACTCCTATTTGAGACCATCCTTTGATTTATTTTTCTCAGCACTTGTGCCAGAACCAACTGTATTACAGGCTGTCTAATTGAGACTTGGCAGCAGACAGGCCAGATCAAAGGCAGCCCAAGCGCAGATCTTGGATCCCAGGCCAGTGAGCACTTAGCGAGGCTCAGAAGCAAGCGTGCCGCCTGTTTCCAGCAGCTCATGCCAACGCTGCTGCCTCAGCATCCCACTGGCTGATGCATGGGCTGTTCTGTCCTCGGTTCCAGAAGGAGCCACTTGTGAGCTATTAAAGACAGCAGTGAAGTGCCGTGGTGACAGTGGTGATTCAGGGAAGGATGCAGGAACCGTCGGGGAAGGCGGTCTCCTTGTTTCCTCTGTGTTATGTCTGTGAGCAGGAGGGGAAATCCCAGCCAACCAGAGGCAGGTGGGGAGGATCCTGATGGGACCAGGAGTGTTAGGGGGATGGAGAGGTCCTGCAGGGAAAGAACGTGAAAGAACATTTGCTAAGTTCACAGGCAATAGACTACAACTACGTTCTCAGATGTTTACTAATCCAAGAATCCTAATTCTTGGAGCCACAAAAACGGAGGGTCAGTTACCAGTTTAGTAATAAGAACAAATAAGCTATTTGATATAAGTGCAGTTACTCTCAACACTGACCTATAGATTTAACACAAAATGTACCAAAATCCTGGCTGCCTTTTTTTTTTTTTTTTTTTTAAGAAAATGACAAGCTGTTTCTAAAATTCATATGTTTATGTGAAGGGTTGAGAAAGCCAAAACAATCCTGAAAAAGAAGAACAAAGTTGAGGACTCACACTTCTCGACTTCGAAACTTAGGACAAGTTGCAGTAACCAAGGCTTAACAATATTGTCTTCCAACCTAGGAATGTGGATATTTCTCTCAATTTATTTATATCTTGTAAAATTTCTTTCAGATGTGTTTTGCATATTTTTAAAATTAAAAGACTATTTTTAAAGAGAACTTTTAGTTTACAGAAAAATTGTGCGGAAATTTGGAGGTCCCATGTACCACCCCCTACCCCCGCCATAGTTTTCCCCCATTATTAACATCTTGCATTAGTGTGATACACTGATGAACCAAAATTGATACATTTTTATTAACTAAACTCTACTGTTTACATTAAGATTCACTTTCTGTGTTTCATGGTTCTATGGGTTTTGACAAATGTATGACATCATGTGTCCACCATTATAGTATCATAGAGAGCAATTTCACCGCCCTAAAAATCCCGTGTACTCCACCTATTCATTCATTCCTCCCTCCCCCAGGCCCTGGAAACCACTGATCTTTTTACTGTCTCTATAGATTTGCCTTTTCCAGAATGTCAAATAGTTGTAATCAAACAGTATACAGCCTTTTCAAACTAGGTTTTTTTCACTTAATATTACACTTTTATGGTTCCACTATGTCTTTTCCTGGCTTGATAACTCATTTCTTCATGTTATTGAATAAGATTCATTGTCCAGATGCACCACGGTTTATCCACTCACCTATGGAAGGACAATTGGTTGCTTCCAATGTTTGGTAATTATGAATAAAGCTGCTCTAAACATTCATGGGTAGGTTTTTGCGTGGACCTAAGTTTTCAGCTTTTCTGGGTCAATACTAAGGAGCACAAATGCTGGATTCTGTGCTAAGCCTGTGTTTAGCTTTGTAATACATTGCCAGTCTTTCAAAGTAGCTGTACCATGTTGCCTTCTCACCAGCCAAGAATGAGAGTTCCTGTGGCTCCACATTTTCACCAGCACTTGGTGTTGTCAGTGTTTTGGGTCTTAGCCATTCTCATAGGTGCTTAGTGATATCTCATTTTTGTTTTAATTTGCACCTCCCTAATGATCTATGATATTGAGCATTTTTAAGTATACTTATTTGCCATCTGTATATCTTCTTTGGGAGGTGTCTGGTCAGACCTTTGGTTCTTTTTTAATTGGGTTGTAATTGTTGAGTTTTAAGAGCTCTTTATACAGGACACAAATATGTGTTATAATATATGTTATATGTGTTTTGCAAATATTTTCTCTGTCTTGTCTTTACATTCTCTCGGCCATATCTTTTGCTGAGTCGAAATGTTAATTTTAATGAAATCAAACTTATAATTTTTCTTTCATAGGTTGTGCTTTTTGTGTTTTATTTTAAAAGTCATTACAAACCTACAGTGACCCAGATTGTCTCCTGCGCTATTTTCTAGAAGTCTTATAGCTTTGTGTTTGACATTTAGGTAAATGATCCCTTTTGAGTTAATTTTTGTGAAAGGTAAAAGGTCTGTGTCTAGATTAATTTTTTTTTAATTGTATGTGGCTGCCCAGTTTTTTCAGCAGTGTTTGTTGAAAAGACTGTCCCTTTCCATTGAATTTCCTTTGCTCCTTTGTGGAAGATCAATTTATTATATCTGCATGGGTACGTTTTTGGGCTGTGTATTCTGTTATATTGATCTTTTTTGTATTCTTTCATCAATGTCACACTGTTTTGATTACTGTATCTTTATTCTAAGTCTTGAATTGAGTAATATCAGTCCTCCGACTTTGTTCTTCTTCAGTATTGTGTTGCTATTCTATCTTTGCGTACAAACTTTAGAATTAGTTTGTCAATATTCACAAGATAACTTGCTGGGGTTTTGATAGGGATTGCACTGAATCTGTAGATCAAATTGGGATGAATGGACTTCTTATGAACATTGATTCTACACATGAACATGGAAAATGTCTTCATTTATTTAGCTCTTTGATTTCTTTCATTAGAGTTTTCTGGTTTTCCTCATATAAATCTTATTCATAGTTTGGTAGATTTATAGCTAAGTATTTAATTTTGTTTTGATGCTTATGTAAATGGTGGTGTATTTTAAATGCCAAATTCCTGTTGTTCATTGGAGGTATATAGGAAAGCAACTGATTTTCATATATTAGCCTTATATCATACAACTTTACTATAATCATGTCTTAATTCCAGGGGGGTGTTTTGTTGTTGTTATTTTTTTGTTTGTTTTGTTTTGTCAGTTTTTTGGGATTTTCTACATAGACAATCAGGTCATCTGTGAACAGAGACAGTTTAATTTCTTCTTTCCCAATCTATATATTTTTATTTCCCTTTCTTGTTTCATTTCATTAGCTGAGACTTCCAGTACTATCTTGAAAAGGAATGGTGAGAGGGGCCATCGTTGCCTTGTTCCTGGTCTTGGGGAAAGCATCTAGTTTTGCAATAAATCTGTAGATAAATTTGGTAAATGCTGCCATCTTAACAATATTGAGTCTAACAATCAATGAGCAATGGAATTTCACTCCATTTATTTAGACCTTCTTTCATTTCTTTCAGCAATGTTTTGAAGTTTTCAGTGTACAAGTCTTGCACCATTTTGTTAAATTTACCGCTAGGTATTTTATTTTTTTGATGCTTTTGTGAATAGTCATTTTATTAATTTTATTTTGGATTTTTCATCATTGGTATAAATAAGTTAATTTTTATATTTGTTTGTTAGTTTTTTAGTTTGTCCCATGGATTCCGTAGTGTTTTCTATCTACAAATTATGGTGTCTGTGAATGCAGACAGTTTTACTTCTTCCTTTCCAATCTGGATGCCTTCTTTTTTTCTTCTTACCTGATTGCACTGGCGAGAACTCTAGGACAATGTTAAATAGAAGTGGTGAGGGGAGACAGCTTTGTCTTTTCCCCAAATTTAAGGGGAAAGCATCCAATCTTTTATCATTAGGTGTGATGATTGCTGTAGGCTTTTCATACATGTACTTTATCAGGCTGAGGAAGTTTTTTTTTTCTATTCTCAGCTTGTTAAGAGTTTTCATCATGAACAGATGTGCTTTCTTTGGCTTTTGTTCAAGGGTTTGAGCCACTTTACCACCAAAAGATAAGGAGGGCAGAAGCTAGGACTGAAGGAAGAATGTCGGAGGCCCTGGATCACATCAGCCCTGGGACCCACCCTACCTCTCGGCATCTAGTTGTGTGAGCCAGCAGGTGTCTTTATCGCTGAGGGCTCATTGACTTTGTTTTCTGTTACATTTAACAAGAAACCTCGTCACTGATACACTGCCTCCTCCAAGCAGTCTTCCTGATCCATCTTCCAAGTGTGCTGTGTCCTCTCTGACTCCATAGCTCTCTGTAGCTCAGTTATCGCGCATTGCCTGGGCTGCCCCGTCTGACTGTTTGTCTGTGTCTTGCTTCCTCTGCTGGTTCCTTTGGGCAGAGGCTTTGTTGCCTACATGTCTGCCTGTCTTGCAGCATTGGCATTGTCCTTGCAAAGAGTAGACACCCAGCTCTGTAATGAACAAATACAAAGATACTTAAGTGATTACTACTGAAACCAGATTACATACTTTAATTCTTCCTCTAGGAAGAGTCAGAGGAAAGATTGTGAGACAAGACCAGTTTGTTTTTTTGTTTTTTGACAATTAAAAAAAAAAAAAAGCCTTAGAGCTAGCTATTCACTCAGTGAAACCATAAGGGCATCCATTGGTTGGAGGCAGGTGGAGGCCTAGAAGCTTCTTTCATTGGGGAGTCCCCTCCCTCCCATCTTCCAGCTCTGTGCTCGGTGGAACTGCTTTGAGAAACGTGGACTCTGTTTTATACATAGGCCTATCAAGACCAACAGACTTGTCTGGTTTCACACAGCTAGTCGGAGCAGGGCTGGGGCTAGAACCCATGTGTCCTGAATCCCAGGCCAGAGCTCATTGTGCCTGGAAATGAACCCCTGGCTGTTGTAACTCCACTCATAATCCCATGCTACCCCTAGTGTGAATCTTCCTCATTTATAGCATCCAGTGATGAGAATCATGAAAGTCCCAGAGACAATCTTCTATGATTCTTTAATTTCATAATTAAGCACATGGATACCTAGAAGGGTGAAGTGGTTTTGGAGGTTGTGCTCATGGTGTAGAGTGGGAAGCCTTAGTCTCGGTCAGAGTAGTTATATTCATTGGCTTAGGGAAAACAGATTCTCTCCAGAAGTAGAGAAGAACTTGGGAAAGGGCCTGCCATTTTTGCAGACATAAGGGAACCAGTTAGCTGTGTCCTTAGACACTGAAGGGGTTTCTGGAAAGCATGAGTCTGTGCCTAGCGCTGCGCCCTGCTAGCAAACCCCATCGCCACTCAGCCTCTGCAGTGGGATCGTCTTCCTGGGCTCCACATCTCAGTAACCTGAAAGAATTGATGGATCTCTGAATATGAAGCGGGAAGGCTTCCCCTTCTGACCCAGAAGATTTGGGGGAGATTTGCCTCTACCACCTGCGGCAGATGGAGCCATTTCTCCTAAGTGAGTTGACGTTCCGTAAGCTCCCGCCATCTTCCCTGAGAGTTTCCGCTCTGGGTCTTTGGGGAGCATTTGGGATGCATGCATTCTGAGAGCAGCAGCTGACTCCAGCCCTGGAGGTTAAGTGTGAACGGAAAACAGCTAGTCAAGTGGAAGCCAAGGTGAATGTAGGCAAGAGACCTTTGCAGTCATGCATAACAGGTGCTCAGAATAATGTTAGAAGGATGTGTGAGAGAGAGGGTCCAGCTAGTCTGCAATCTCCTTGAAGGAAAGGTCTGTGCCCTCTTTTGCCTAATCCTTTATCACACCAGGAAGCATAGAATACACATATTAAGGTTTCAAGTGCTCCTTGACTTGTGAACTGGATTGAGTGATAATGGCCTGTTTTAGTTACCTGTTGTGTAACACACGGCTCCAGAGCTCAGTGGCTTACAGTTCTTTCATTATCCCTCACCTTCTCTTGGTCGACTGAGTTCTGCTGGCTGGTTCTTCAGCTGGTCTCACTTTGGGTCTTTCATGCAGATGCAGTCAGATCATAGCAGGAAATGGGATCATCTGGAGGCCCCACCGGAACACTGGCATGGCTGGACCCCCCCTTGATCTTCATGTAAGGTTGAGCATCTTCTCTCCATGTGGCTCTTCACATGGTCTTTCTCTGCAGCCTCGCCAGCAGAGAAGCTGGACCTCTCTGCACGGCAGCTCAGGGCTCCAAGAAAGGTTGCAGGAAGGTCCCATTGTGCAGGTGCTCAGCAAGCCTCTGCTTCTATTGCTGTTGCTAACGTCCCATCAGCTAAAGCAACTCGCATGACCAAGCTCAGAGTCCATGTGGGCGGAGACTCCATAATGGCAGGAATATCAGAGGCATAGTTCATTGGGGGCCACCAATGGAACAGGTCACCAGAGTCAGGGACGGTAAGGCCTTCCAGGCAGTGAGGGGAGAGAGCATCCCACAATTGCTCTGTGTGGTTCTAGTTTATGGTCATGGGGAGTCGCTAAAGATGAGGCTGGAAAGGTGGTCCCAACCAGACTGAGAAGGCCTTTCAACACCCTGCAGAAGAATTTGGATGTTAGCCTATAGACTGATGGCGGGAAAGCACTGGAGGTCTCCAGGCAGGGGCATGTATCCCAGGTGTGTGGTTTAGGTTAGCTCAGGTGGACGTGGGTGGCGGGAGATTTCTGGATCTGGTAAAGATGGCAGTGATCGAGGAGAGACATGACAAGTGGCTGGGGTGAGGCAGTTATGGGGAGGGGGCAGAGTGGGTAGTGCAGGGACAGCTTTAGAGAAGGAACCTGTGCAGCATGCAACTGATGGGCTGGAGGGGTTCGGGAACGGAGGTGACCCCCTCCAGGAGTGTGTTTCTCTGGCTCTAGGCCTGGGGAACATGGCTGTGCTCGCTGCGCGGGCACTGCACCTTGATGAGGTCAAGTTTTTTTCTTATCACACACAAATACTTTAGGCAGAAGTTATGCAGATTTTGAAAAGGAGGAAACATTCCCGGATACTGAAAATAGGAAAGCTTAGTAAAGATTCACTAAGAACTCTGAAATTCTAGACGTAGGAAGAGACAAAATGGAAACTTGTCATACTGAGTAAAGTCAGTCAGACAGAGAAAGACAAATGTCACATGATATCGCTTATATGTGGAATCAAAAAAAAAAAGGGTACAAATGAACTTATCTACAAAAACAGAAATAGAGTTACAGATGTAGAAAGTAAACTTCTGGTTACCAGGGGGTAAGGGGGGAGGAGGGATATATTGGGAGACTGGGATTGACATATACACACTACTATATATAAAATAGATAATTAATAAGGACCTGCTGTAGAGCACAGGGAACTCTATTCAGTGCTCTGTAATGACCTATATGGGAATAGAATCTAAAAAAGAGTGGATATGTTTATATGTATAACAATTCACTTTGCTGTACAGCAGAAACTAACATGACATTGTAAATCAACTAGACTCCAAGAAAAGTTAAAAAAAAAACCATACCCAGTGTAAGAATTGTCAGATCCTGGGGACCATCAGGTGTTACAGGGGTGATGGAGAGCAGCCTTGTTCCTGCTTCTTCCTGGTAGGGGAGCCACAGAAACAAGCAATGTGGCACTTGAGGAGCACACGTAAGGGGTCTGCCTGGGAGGATCCCTGGGGCCGAGGGTGGCCAGGGAATGTGAGGCTCGGCCCCTGGAGCTGCCAGGGAGGACAGGGCTGGAGATGAAGAGGCTATGGGGGGATTTGGAGACGCCTTTTAATTCCTCATCACGCTCACTGCTGAGGCTGCAGGGAGCCTCTGATTTCAGACCCAATGCCCCAGGGAGCCTCTGATTTCACCCTTTGTTCTCCTGTCTCCTAAGAAGACAGGGCTGCCAAGATCAGCAGGGGTCAGGGGGCCGGGGCTCTAATTACTTTCATTCCTTGAGTTGCTTGGAAAGGGTCTTGGGAAAGCGATGGAAGGCCTGCTTGTCACTCCTGTCAGCCAAACGGGGCTCACACATTCTCTGTAAAGTTGTGTTATTTTTGGTGAAGCCATTGCTTGTTTCAAACAGCAGCGTCGAGGTCCAGGGCCCGGGAGTGGTTTATGGGTGAGATGTGACCCGGGCCTTCTTGCATACGATGGAGGTTGGTTTACAGGCTTGGAAAATACATTTTGGGGTGGAGGCATTTGCGACAACCTTTAAATTGATCTGAGGGTTGAACTAGACACACAAAAAAAAGAATGTTAAAAGAAGAAAAGCTTTGGGCAGTGAGGTAGTGAGTGGGCTTGCCTAGCCCGGTTGCCCTGGGGAGGGTGCAGCCCTCCTCACATCCCCGGTGGGGCTCTCATGAGTGACCCTGTACCTTCTTGCCCAGGAAATCCTGGACTCAGCACAGTCCTGGTCAGTTGATTTGCTAGAAACACCAACTTGTCATTTGATCACTTGATTCCAGGATTAAGTTACTCCTAGTGCTATGATTAGAGCCATGTTTTCTGTGCTTGGGAAACTCTCACGTGTGATCCAAAAAATTAGAGTTAAATCTGTTAACCCTAAAATTAGGCAACACGAAATAAAATTTTACCTTTAATAGTTAAGAGTTATTAAGAGCCTCCATGCCAGGTATTGTTCTAAGGACCTTACCTGAGAAAGCTCATTGGTCCGTCCCACACCCCTGCGCGGAGGTGACATCATTGACCTCATCTTACAGATGAGGAAAGGTTGCACCGAGAGGTTAGGGGAGTACCCAAGGTGATACAGTAAGGAGGGAGCAAGCGTCCACACAGGAGATCTGAATACAAAGCTCGGGTTATGTCCCAGAGGTCCTCTCCCCTCCCCTGCTTTCTTCCCACCCCACCTAAAACCATGGCTGGTTTGTTTTCTGCTACTAAAAAATTAAAGTGGAAACATGGCATCCTTTGAGGAAGAAAAATAACAAAGTGCTCCCTGGAACCCCACTCTGCCGGTCGCACATCCGAGGATAAGGCAGCCAGGGTAGCTTTCCAGCCACAGCAGGTAGCCATGGCCTCAACCTGCCCAGGTCAGAGGCAGGGCCCTAGGAAGTGCTTGAGGGAAAATCATTCTCCAAAATTTTCTTGTTTTCTGGTTTAGGAGAACTTTGCCTTATTCATTCATTCATTTATTCATGCATGTACTTATTGAAATCCAGGGTATTGTTTTCCCTGGAGACCTAAATTGTTTGGCCACAGTTTGGACTCCACGGTTGTACAGGATTTTAAGGTGCTACCTCTTTCTCCTCTGTGTCTCTGCCTGACCCTGAGGGGCAGACAGGTGGCCCCCAGAGAGCGGGCAGAGGGGCCGCTGACCATCCCGAGACCGGGAAGTCAAGTTCTGCTTCACAAGGAGAGTTCAGTGCCCTGGACTTTCTGGCCACCCCGAGCATCCCTAACTGTGGTCCAGCAGGTGAGACAGCAGCTGTCAGGGTGGGTACATGTGCCCTCAGGTGGGGAGAGTGAGGTGGGAGTTCCGAGTCAGGGTTTAACAGCTGAGTCCTTTGTAGTGAGGGGACCCTGGCTCCAGGGAGGCTGGCAGGACCGGAAGCCTTGGAGATGCTTCTTCCTGGAGGGTCAGGAGGGTCCTGCTCTCCACAACCTGTTGGTCCCCCTGGCTGAGAGGAAGGGGGAGTGTATAGAGCACGTGGGCTCTGGGTGGGGAGAGACGAGGGTCACTTTCAGTCCATGTGGAAGGAGGCGACCTTGGAGCAGGTTCTGTCCCTGCTGATCCTTCATTTCCTACCTGAGGATTTCAACTCTGGGCTCGGGCCCTCCCAGCTGGAATGTCTCTAGATTTTAGGAAATACCTCTGACTGTATAAATCCTCCACACTTTTTTTTTTTTTAAATGATAGGAGAAATAATACATGTTCATTGTAGAAAAGTAAGACAATATAGATTATGCAAAAGAGAAAGAAATAAACCAACCCTAATTTGATCTCTATGACTATTTTTTGGCTTATATTTATATACAATATATATCATTCTGGACTTTTCTCCTGGGTATGTGTATTTAGTTGTGTGTGTGTATGTAAGCAAAATAAAATGAGACTATCCTATTATATATAGTATCTTGTAACCTGTGTTTTTGCTTTAACAATATACCTTGAACATCTTTCAGTGTTGATTTTTTTTTTTTTTTAATGAACATAGGTCATTTAGGAAGACTAGAGATTAAGGGAACATTGTCAGATACATGCAGATTGACTTAATTAAAGCAGTCGAACGCGATTTGACTGTTAGACACTAGATGTAAGGGATGGTGAGACATATTTCCTGCTCCCAGGCAGTTAGGGGAGCTAAGAGACACACACACAATTACTTGGCCCAGCACCACATGATCAGCAATCTACTGCGGCTACAAACCAATTCTGTTTTGGAGGTACCTGGAGGGCTTCTTGGAACAGGTGACATTTGTGGAGTGGAGCAGATTTTCTTCCCTTACTTGGTAACCATTTGCATTTTCTCTTGTGGGAGACGTGCTGACAGAGAAGTCAAGAGCCCTGGCTTTGGAGTAGATGCATCTGGATGCCAGGCTACTCTGTCACTTTCTAGCTGTGTGACATTGGGCAAATTCACAAGCCCTCTGAGCCCTGGGTTTCTTCTCTGCCAATTGTGGATAATTGTACTTCATCAGTTCAGAACCTACTTCATCAGTTTGTTGTGAGATTTCAGTAAAATAACACATGGCAGGTATCAAAAGCCCACACCTGATGTGTTGTAAATGCTCAAGAAAGGGTCATTATTACTATTATTAGAATTTGGCAAAAACAACTATTCATATTTAAATCTGTAGCAAAATGGGCAGAAAATATGTGAGCTTTTAAGTAATTAGGAATAAAAAAGAGTCTTAAGTGATTTCACTGTCGTCCAGAGTATGTTTTCAGTAAGTCCAAGTAACTCTTCAGAATTTTTTTCTGGGATGCAGAGAAAAACAGATACTGGGTGTTCACAAGTTGCTCTGATTTTAAATTTCGGGAAATGTGGGGAGTCTGTTGTGATGGACTCTTGTAGACAATGGACTATTCCTCTAATAGTATCAGGAAGATTCCGATAGTACTCTGGCGTAATGCTGTACTGATATAACTCGGAAATCATTATGTATTCTGCTATTTCTCTGAAATAATATTGCACTTAATTAATAGAATATCCCAGCTGAAAAATCTTATTTAACTTAGATGTATCACCGTGTTAAATTCCAGACTCAACAGATGATCTCCTTTCTTAGTACTTTTATGAAAGGAACATTCAGATTTGATCAGATTTGATCTGTTTATAGTATTGAGAACTATATTGAAAAGAAACCCTCATTTGGCTTTCTAATTAGGCCAATTTTCAGTGAATGTTAAGAATATTACAATATGGCATGTGTATACGTATGGAGTAGATAAAACCTTCTGCTTTTAAGTTGTTAAGGTGATGACTTTTCTTAATGTCTGTCCAAATGAAATGCTCTTTTAAAACATATACACGACACACACCCCCTCTCGGAGGCTGTGATCCTAATTTCTCTTGCCACCCAAAAGTCACGGCTAAATTAAATTAATACATAAGAGACTTGTTGTGTTCAGCTCCTGCAGTAACTACTTCTGTTTCTTGAAAGGCCTTTCTTTTTACCGACTTCCTTATCTGAAAAGGTTTACCCTGTCTTCGTGCAAGTGGTTGTCATGCTTTAGAAAAATCACAAGCAGCAAAAAGTCAGAATTGTCAGTTCAGAAGACACTGCTTGTTCCACTGGGTACAACCAAGCAAGCGATGCTGGCAAACGATCTTTAGAAAAAAACAGAGGATGGGAACGGCGGCAGAATGAAGATAAAAAGAGTTGCTGGCTTTATTCTCGCTGAAGGCTGGCAGCGGGAGTCTGCAGGAGGGGGACGCCTATCAGATAGGTCATCTGTTGGGTAATGAAGAAAAGAAGACAGGAGACAGGCGGGGAGCAGGTAATGCTCCCTCTTGGAGGGCAGGAGCTCCTGGAGCGGTGGGAAGACACAGCTTGAGGAGCTGATCACCTTTCATTTGGAGGCTTGTGGGGCAGAGCTTCCAGGGGAGGGGCACCCACTGATAAGGTTATAGGTAAACATGAAAATCCTGCTCATTTCCCCCGGCTTCATTCGTTATGGACTCATTTCTATGTGTACAGGGCGCCCTATTAAAAATTACTAATATGTCAACAATTTGCTAGTCCTGTGATATTTATACTACTGTCCTACCATCTTATTTTGTGTTAGTGAGGAGGTTGTGTGCTTTTAGGAAGAAGCAGCAAAATGATGGTAATAGGTAGTAACAAGTTTAGATGCACGTCTTTGTCCGGGAACTTCTGCCTTGTGGGGCTCTGCCCATAAAATGCCCTGTGTTTTGCTTTTAAAAAAAAGTACTCAAGGGCTTCCCTGGTGGCGCAGTGGTTGAGAGTCCGCCTGCCGATGCAGGGGACATGGGTTCATGCCCCGGTCCGGGAAGATCCCACATGCCGCGGAGCAGCTGGGCCCGTGAGCCATGGCCGCTGAGCCTGCACATCCGGAGCCTGTGCTCCACAACAGGAGGGGCCGCAACAGTGAGAGGCCCGTGTACCGCAAAAAAAAAAAAAAAGTACTCAAAAGATACACCCTCCATGAAAGTTGGTTTATAGATCTCTAGTTTAAAATCATGATGGCCTCCTTGGACTATTACGGCTTTGGGTTTCTACAAGAAGGTTCAGTTTGGCATCGTTATCTGCTGCCTTGAGGACTCCTGGCTGGGCGACTGGGGGTCCCTGCGGGCTGGGTAGAACCTGGGGCGGCCTGAACACTTGATTGAACCTAGGGATGCAGGAATGTAAAATGAGTTTGGCCTTTACTTCCAGAGGACCCAGACCCCTGCTCTTCTACTCTGGGGGATACAAGAGACGGAGAAGGGGCCTTCAAGCCAAATACACTTTGGCAAATGCCTCCCTGCAAGAATTGTTAAGTCAGGTCTTTAAGACACGTGCTAGGATTGAATGGGCTGGGGGGACACCCAGGAGACTACATCCTCTGGCCAGCCTGCCGGAATCAATCATGGCCATTTGGGTTCGGTGAGAGAAAGTAGGAGGCATCATCTCTGCATCACCATCTAGGGTACAGGCCACCCTGCCAGGGTGGCCAGGCATTAGGTGCGACCACAGCGGTCTGCGGGAGAACCGCAGGGATGGGCCCCTGGACGCTGGATTTGCCATTCATCAACGGCCTCAGCCTGGGCCGGGCCGGTGCCTTGCACGCACGCATACATCATGCATCAAGTCCGCCCTCCTTCACAAACAATCTAAGGGAATACGATTCTTTGCTTTCTGCCTCCTGACAGGTGGGCCTGGCCACGGGACCCGGCAGTAAATATCTCTCTTAAACAAATTGCTGTCACTGCCAAGTCACCAGGGTCATTTAAGAGGGAATTAGGAATTAAGAATTTGTGGCGATGGGTAATAAAAGACGGATTGGCTTATTTGCATGGCTCTGCAAATGTGAGAGTCAAAATAGGTGGAAAAGGCTAAAATAAGACAGCAGTTATGCTTCTGAATGGGTCATACTCAATCATTTGGCAATTAATTTGCCAGTTACTTTGTTAAAGTTGTGTGTAAGTCTGTGTCTTAGCTATACCTATATCTAGTGCCTATATTACTGTGTATGGTGTATTTACATATATAAATACGTGTTCTGTGTAAGATGTACACACACATATAGTGTACACATTCGAATGGGAAAGTTAAAACAGAGACCCTGCCTGTATGTCTCTGCGGCAATAGTTCGGTTACCTGATGGTTGTGCTCTGCGAAAGTGGCACATTCAGTGTCTGCTTTTTATGTGCAGGGTGGTAGCTTCTGTTTGAATCATTTAAAGTTCAAATGGGAAAAGTCTGTGTGCCCACACTTCAGGATTTCATCTTTTTGGCAATCTAAAAGGAAAAAAAAAGTTAGCTGGGGCCAATAGCTTGGTTATCCAGCTGTATGTATTTTATACGCTGTCAATACCCTGACATAAGAAGATTATGATGTTGAAATCAGGCTTACAGATGTAGTTTCTACTTTCTAAGCCAGAAAATCCTCCAAATTGTTCCGCCTAAATATTTCAATCTCCCTGTTTAGGCCAAAAGGTTAGCTCAGGAACAAAAAATATCGACCATAAAGAGATGCTGAGGGACATTTCAGGAAGTGATTGCTTGGCTGTGCTGTGCACATCAGAGAAACAACACTCAGACTGGATGGTGTCTGTTGGGGCTGGTGGCAGCCGGCCCGAGAGTGCCTTTCTCTAATGGACCGTGTCCTGTGCAGCCTTGTTCACATCCCAGGGAGGGAGTCATAAGCCATCAGGACTGAGTGCCCACTTCTGTCTGTGGGAGAGCCGGATGGGGTAAAATTGGGGAGCACAAGATGTGGCTTTGGCCTCCCCACTTTAGGCAGCCACACTGGGTTGTCCCCAGTTTGGAGGGGTACCAGGATACCCCAGGCTCCTCCCAGGCCTCTCCTTGGCCCTCATCCATCCCTTCTGTCTCTGCCTGGTACCAAGTGCTGATAAACTTATTCAAACTATTCGTGACAGACCCTTTCTCTGTTACTTTATTGGTGGTTTGTGGCGGCTAAACAGAAAGCCTCTGATGTTTTGACCGGATGGGTTAAGGAAATGAGGGAATTTCAGTCCCTGAGAAACGGCTGATTAGAAAGGTACTGTTAGGGCTGCAGAGAGCCCCTGGTACTCTGAGCTTTGCATGAGCCCGTCTGGGGGAAGGAAACCCGGGCACTGGTACCTGGACCAGGCCGGTGACCTATGGGTTGGGACAAAGTGGTACCACAGGGGACGTGGGGCTTTGTCGATCCTTTTGCAGGACCGCGGGGAGGTGAGGCTGCTGTAACCAAGTATCACACATGGCGTGGCTGAGACAGCGGACGTTTAATTCTCACAGTTCTGGAGGCTGGAAAGTCCAAGATCAGGGCACCGGCCCATCTGGTGTCTGGTGAGGGCCCCGTCTTGGTTCATAGACGGCCGAGTTCTCGCCGTGCCCTCAGTGGAGGAAGGGCGAGCAAACTCTCTGGGATCTCGTTTATGAGGACACTAATCCCAGTCACAAGGGCTCCACCTCAAATCCCGCACCTCCTAACACCATCGCCCTGGGGGTTACTAGGGCCTCAGCGTATGAACTTGAGGGCGTGGGGAACACAACATCCAGCCCGTAACTCCCAGCCCCAGAGGACGCGGGGATGAGGCCGATGCGAGGACATGATCAGGGCCCTGCCTGCCCCTCTCTCGGTAAATGCTGCTGTGAGCTCGGCTGCCCTCCTGGACTCCTTCATTTTCTTCCTCTGCAGTCAGAAGCCTCCGCAATTCACCTGTACTTCCTTCCCCTCTGCCACCAACCCCACCAGCCTCCCTGCTTTCCACCCCCATTCCGGTCCCTGCAGCATTTCAGAGGTGTCCAGCGTCGTCAGGTAACATACAGGAGACATAAAGTAGCCTCTGAGCGACCCCGGCCAGCTCTCTCCTTCCCGACTCTCCTGTCTGCAGCCCTGCAGACCATGCATTGGACACCATTCTCTGGTGTCATTGGGCCCCTTCCCTGTCCTTGCTTGGTTAGCACATCCTGGGGGACTCAGAGCAGTTTCACCTCCCCTGGCCGTGAGTAGCCCCTAAGCCCACTGGTCCTGTGCGCGGGCTCAGTCCTGGGTGACAGTTAAGGATGTAGGGGTCACATACAGTAGAATTGCAAAATGCAGATTCCGGCCCCGCCTCCCCCCTCCCCTGCTGCCCCAGCCCCCACAAGTCTCCTATAGCTTATGGTCCCGGGAGCCTCTGTGGGGCAGGGAACCTGCGCTTGAAGCAGCTTCCCAGGAGGTGGTGACGCAGGTGGTCCCGGGACCTCACGCTGAGGTTGCTTGACTGTGAGCGGCGATTCCAAGTCCCAGGGAGATGCTGGGTCCCCCTCCTGCTGCCTTTCAGGGCTGTCATGCTGCATGTGCTTCAGTAGAAGTGAATCCCGTTTTAGCAGAGGAAACGCCTGGGTTTTTTTTAAGTCCCCCCCTCCCCGCTTTCTACCACCTGGGGGGATAAAGCTGTTTCAACCTATGTTCCAGAGTAATCATATTAAATAACATTGATATATTAATAATTTAATACATCTTGTAATATAAATAATATTATGGAAGATGTTAAGATTTCACGTCCAGGGGTACAGGGGGCATCTGTGAGCTAGCTGACTTTCCCATCACTCACTATGGGAGTCGGGGAAATGCCAGGGGTGGTGGGCGGGTGGCGACATGGGGGAAAAGCACGCGCTTGGGCTCTGGGGGTAGGAAGAGACCCCTCGGATGGGAGAAGGAGGCTGGGACATGAGAAGCCCCTTCCTGCTGGGCCGTTCCTACTGCCCCCTCTGAGTTGGGCCGTGACCACACCACGTCTCAGCCACGGTCCCTGAGGGGAAGGTCTCCATCTCTGTCCCCCACTCCCACCCCCATCATGGGGTGGGTCAGCCCAGGGGGAAGGGGGCTTTTGAAGCAGGTCTCTGTGGTTTGGACTCTCCTCACTCCCACCTGCCAAGGGGACCAGCCTGGGTCTTTCTCCAGAGCCCAGAGCCCCCATCACTCCCCGACCTGGCGCCTGCCGGCTCTGGCCCTCGGCCCCCGGGGTGGAGGCTGGCACCTTTCATTCAGCTCTTCTGCATAGCATTAAGCCCGGGGACAGGCACATCTGCCCTCGGCATGAGTTTCTGCAGACCACTGAGTCATTAGCAGACATGCAATGAGTGCAGATGTTCAGGAACACGGCAGCGCTTCACAGACCGCCACTGGGACAAATAAACACGGAACGTGTGTAAGTTTATCGGGTACCAGAAATTTGGCAAGTCGGCGTCCTTATGAAAGGAAAGCCTGGTGACATTTGAGGGGAAGTGGCAGTGGGAGAAGGGGAAAGTGCTTTTATCTCAAATATCTCGAGGATAAGTGCTCACTTCTTGAAGGAAGGGAGTTGTAACTATTTCAACTTCACTTGAAAGGGGATGATTTATTCTCATTCTACAGCCTCTTCTGATGCTACAAATGTAATTTCCGGCCTCTGCAAGGCTGGGCTTGATGTGTTCCTGGCCTTGCCGTGTGCCGTACAGCGTGACCTCTAGAGTCAGAGGGAGGTTATTTAACACCTCGAGGCTTCAGTTCTCCTGTCTCTAAAAGGGAATAATAGATACTCCCATTCTCAGAGGCTTGGGAGAATTAAGGAACCTGCCTTAAGTGATGCATTAGCTCAGGCTTATTAAAGAGGCGCTGTTAGGACGGCTGCAGGATTTAGTCCCTTTTGCTCTGTCATCTCCAGTGACCCGTGCATCAAACTCCAAGCTTGGTGATCTGAGAGCAGGATCTGGACTTAAACATGTGCATTTCAATAAAATACTGAAAAGCAAGTGCTTTTTTTTTTTTTTTTTTTAAATCTTTTGTTTAAATATAGCCTAATTGCAAAGGATATTGCCCTTTGAGTGGTACCAATAGTCAATGGCTTGGAGGAAATTAATGGGAAAATGGTGATACATTATACCCACTTAGGGTTCTGAAAAAAGAAGAAATGTTTCTGCAAAATTTAATTAAATGTTTGCATCAGAAGTTTATTCGGAATAACCCCTGTAATCGCACTGTGATCAATGACGTGATTTGTCGCGCGTTGAGATGTTTCACGGTTTGGGTCTTGCGAGGATTCACCTGCTGAAGCCGTTTCCAAAACAACGACGAATGTTAAGAAGAGACGTGGTCTCTCTCTCATGAAAGGATTAAGGATCTAGTTAATGTAAAGCAGACCAAGCCAGTAATTGTGACATTGACTAAACCAAGGTGTCCAGAGAGTGTGTTCTACTTTGGGAAAAGGAGCACAAAATTTCATTTTGGATTTTCTGAATAAAAACAAACTTTGCATTGGTGATTCCTCTCTTCCCTGACCAACAAAGATGTCCAGTTCATTTGACCATGATACCTGAAGATGTTATCCGTGTTCACACACTTCTTTTAGATTAAGGTTTTATTAGAAGGAAATCTCTCAAGATGACAACCTACAGAAATAATAGTACCGAGGTCACTTTCATTTACGATCTACTCTCCGCTACTCCAGGTAAATAAATCTTGGAGGGATGTTCAGCTTGATGTATGTTGACTGGAGAAGACACACTAGTATCATCTTGCAAAGTCCATTTTACCCAATTATAAGTCTCATTCATTGATTTGTTCAATACTTGTGAATTTGAACATTCAAGAAGGACCAGCAAGTGACTAGTAACCAAGATCTGAAGCTCAGGAAAGAGAATCACTCATTGATTTTTTTAAATGTACCCATTCATTTCTTCAGCAACTTTTCTTTGATGAACGAGGCATGCTCCCTGCCCTCCCAGGGCTCACAGCCTATCGATGACACAGGCGCTTAAGGAATCACTTTCCCTAGCGTGCGATAACTGAGGACCACGGGAGGTTGTAGATAACACTGGGCTGGGTGTGATTAATCTCTCGGGGTGGAGACAGAGGCATCAGGTCCGAAAGATGGAGATGGAGCCAGAGACTCAGATTTGGGAGGTGGCTTGGTGGTGATGAGAGAGGAAACTATGAAAGATGGTCCTTGAACCTGAAGATTAAGAAATTAAAAGGAGTTATTTAACAAGGTCCTACTGTATAGCACAGGGAACTATATCCAGTATCCTGTGATAAACCATAATGGAAAAGAATGTGAAAAAGATATACATATATGTATAAATGAATCCCATTGCTGTACAGCAGAAATTAACACAATGCTGTAAATCAACTATACTTCAAATAAAAAAAATTTTTTTTAATGAAGTTGTTTAAAGCCTCAGTGATCATCATTGGCATATTCTCGAGGCCTGGAAGAATGGAAATGTTTAAGAAGATTCTGTCTTTCTCTCTTTTTGTCACCCAAGCACTGCAGCCCAGTCCCCAGGTGCAGAAACTGTCTTTAACTCCGTACATCAACCAAACAGGATAGTTGTGCTTTATCGACTGGATGCAACACAGGCAAAACCAGACTGAACTGGCTAGTTCCGAGAAGGCTAGCAAAGCGGGCTAAAGTTCACACCTTTTCTCCTTATACACTGATTATAATACATTATCAGGCTGAGACCTCCTCCCATGCGGGTGTCATGACCGTATAAGAACAGAAAGAAGGCGTGGACCCTATTTCCTGAAACTCTCTGCCTTTTCCAAGAAATGAGGTGATGTCAGACTCCACCCCATCCCTCCCCTTTGACCCTTTACTATAAAAACTTTCTTCTGGTTGGGGAGAAGGTGCCTGTAGAGCATGAGCCCCCTTTCTCCATTCTCTGGCCATCGAGTAGAATAAAAGCCTGTCTTGCTTGTACTGAACTCAGTTTCATTATTGGCGGATTGGACCTCATAGGGAAGGAGTTCCTTGACTGAGCGGGGGCGGTGGGGTGGGTGGTTTTCGGTTCATTAGGGCCCCAAGAGGGGGCCTCGTGTCTAATTCAGTAACATCTGATGTTGAGATTTTTCTCTGTAGGGGAATATCATGGCTGGTCCTATCAGGGCCCTTCTGCCATCGCCACCTAGTTGTACTTAAGCTTCTACAAGAGAGGGAACATATTGGCAAGGTCCTGAGGCTTCATCCCCAGAGGGTCTGGTTTGAGCTGCCTCTTCAAGAAATTTCCGGTGATGACTTGAGCTCCCTCAAGTGTTTGCAGGACACATACGTTCATTTTTGTCCTTCCAAATCCTTTTTCCTCCTTTCCTGCATATATTTTCTCCCTTCTTTCTGGTTTACTGAATTCTCCCATCTAAAAGTATGTGTTCGTTATAGAAAAATTAAAAACTATGGAAAAGTAGAGAAAAGAAAAAGTATCACTCACAGTTCCTCATGTAGTCGTAACTACCATTAGCCTTTGGTGTTATTTTTTTTTCACCTCTTTTCCTAAATAATTTTTCTTTTACACACGTATGACCGTATGCTGTGTATACAATTTTGTATCCTGCTACTTTATTTATTTTATATTGTAAATGCTTTATCAGACTCTTTACATATGTTTATCAGACTCTTTACATGTGTTTTAAATGCTTTATCAGACTCTACATGTGTTCCTTTATATTGTAAATGCTTTATCAGACTCTTTTCATGTGGAGTTACTATAATGCACTCTTCCCTCCTCACTTCTTATGAGATACAAATTATTTTCAGTGTTTTTCTAATATAAATAACAATGTAATGGACATCTTTTTGTGGAAAACTCCTTCTGTATTTAGGAGTATTCTTTAGGAATGGAGACTGGAAATGGAATTCCTGGGTCAGAGGACATAAATGTCATTAATATTTTGGGGACAGACAGCCATACACATCTGCAACGGCTCAGTTCCATGAGGCATGAACATGCCGGATTCACAGAAACCCTGCACACAATGGGTGCTGTAATTAAAATTCAACCAGACAACAAACTGATCCCCATTAAACCCTTACGGATTTGACAGACACATCTACTAAAATTTAAGCTCGTGAAGACAGAGACGTTTGTCTTTTTTGTTTGTTTTCTTCATTGACATAGCCCAGGCCCCTGGAACTAGCACAGAGCAGGCACCCAACTAATAGAGGTAGAATGGAATATACTTTCCCTTTGTCTAGGTGAGGAAGGACGTGGGCCTCTAACCTGACACACTGTATTGGGAATCTCTCTAGTCCTTGTTCATATATATTTCGGTCAGGGCTTCATTGAAAAAACTCAAGCTCAGGCTACGTGTTGGTTCCCGGGACAAGTATTTCGAGAGCAGATTCGAACTTTCTGTTTCTGGACACATCTTGTCAGCAGGTTCATCAGAGACATGTTCCCTGTGGCTGCATGAGGCCAGGGGAAGTTATTTGAGTCTTGTTGTCAGCAGAGGGTGAAGCAGAGCCCTGGAGAAGGTGGGGTTTAGGTGCCTTTGGGCCCAGGTGGCAGAGACAGGCCAGCCCTGGCTTGTGGATGTCCTTCCCTGGGAGATCTGTGGGGGAAGGTCAGGCCCGCCCAGGCTTCTGTGCAGGCTCTCTGTCACCGACACATGTGCTCTTTATGAGAAGCCTCTAGCTCAGTGGCTAGTCCTTCAGAGCCTGGCTCTTCTGACCAGTTCCCACTAGCCCTTCTAGCCTCAGCTCAAATGACCCCACCTTGTAAGAGGCCTCCTTTATTGTCTCACGCACTGTCCGAGCTCATAGGCCCCTCCGCTATGGCCCGAATCTCGTTGCGCTGTCATAAGCTCATAAGCCCCTCCACTATGGCCCAAATCTCGTTGCGCTGTCATTGTCCAACTGAAGTCTGAGGTCCTCTTGCATAGAAGATCTGGGGTCTGACTTCCTTCACTTCTGGTGTCCGCATTTCGACAACCACCCCTGGATGCTTCTTACTCTTGCCAAAGTTCAAGAACCCTTGGCCTTTTCTGGGGGCTGGGAAAGCCACCTGGAATCTCTGTGGGTGAGTCATCTCCCAGGGCCATTAATTCCAGGGAGTGACGGCAGCCGGCTCGGGCTCGTGTGCACGGTGGCAGGTCCACAGTGTGGCTTATGCCACCCTCCTTGGGATCACCCGTAAGGAAAGGCTATCTCAAGACAGATCTTTTTGGTTTTCGTTTCTGTTTTCTTACTTACACAAACTGTAAAAGTTTTTATATACAACAAAATGAAAATAAGGGGTAAGTTATAAACGCCACCTCTTAATAGGACAGCAGTTAAATTGGAGCTGTACATCATTGACCACTATGAAAAACGACTTTCATAATTGTTTTAATTTTCTCTCTTGGTGTTATGAAGACCTTTATTACATACAGTTCTATATTTGCACCTTTATTTGTAATGAAATAAAGGTTGGAATTGAGGTTCAAACATGGCCTAGGTTTGAGCGTGAGGTTCAAAATTGAGGTTCAGACATGGCCTAGCTTCTAATGGCAACAAGTGAAGATAAACTCCATTGAAAGGGATTAAATATAAGCTTGAGACTCTAAAAGGCAGGATCCCTGCCTCCTCTCTTCCGTTGCATTTGACCCCCTCTCTTCTTCTTGAACGTTTCTTGTTTGTTTGTTTGTTTAAAATTTTTGTTGGAGTATTCACAATGTTGAGCTAGTTTCAGGTGTACAGCAAAATGAATCAGTTATACATATACATATATCCACTCTTCTTTTTGAACATTTCTTGAACATATAATCTCTGCATGGCTTTATACCCAACATACAGAAGGATGTAACTAGAAGTTTGATCCATTGATGTTTCAATTTTCAGAAATATTTGCTCATAAAAACCTCCCTCTGGATTTTTTTTTCCCCATCATGGTAAAAAAGCTTGCTTTTTGCTAAAAGCCAAAAGAATGTCCCTTGAAAAGTAAATATTCAAAGATATTTTTCCTTTTCACAGTCAAGATCAGCAGATCATTGGATTTCATAGGTATTAAAAACATGTCTATGTCTTTAATTTTCAGTAGAAAAAAATATATTGCATTTTTTGGGGAAAATTTGTTGCGGTTGGGAACATAGCAGCACATACAATGTGTATGTGTCGGGGGTCAGGGTGTGGGTGTATCTGGTTGTTGATTTTCAAAGCAAGTACCCCCTTTGGAATAAAAGTCAGGCGACAGTGTTAAGGAAACGTCTGCCTACTAGGCAGGCGTTCAGCGCTCGTGGGCATTCAGGCTATTTCGTCACTGCATCAGAGAACTCACTTCTGTTTCACGATGAATCTTTGTGAGTCCTGTACCTCTAGACAGAGCAGCAAAAAGCCAGCCTCCCGCTCTGGCATGTGGCTGAGATTTCAAACAGAGAAACAACCTCCTGTCCCCTAAATGGAGTGGATGAATATTGGAACTGCAGAGAAACTAAGACACTCGAGATCATTATTTGAGGTCAGGAGGTTTCCTGCTAAAAATCTCCCATTTAAACCCAAGGGGACTGGACTCAAAGCGTTTTTTATCAGAAGGCTCTGGAGTCAGGGATATGCTTTGACTGCTGGCGTAAGGCTTTTGACCTGTAAAATTCCAGAGCTGGCGTTTGAACTGGGGCCTTAAGGAGACAGTGATGACGGCATGGGTGAATTTAAATAAGTCTTCTGTGTATTTTTAAGTACATTGTGGAAGGGGCTGCTAGCGCTGATATATCACGCTGCATTTTCAGAGTGGTTGGTATCATTACCCTTCCTTCTCACAAACGTGGAGCTAGGGGGGCACTGCTGTTTTTGTTAAACAGCCAAATAGCTGCCCCACTGAAGTCGGGGGCTGCCTTGAATAATATTGTTTATGAATCGAAAGAATGAGGTGTAGGGGCTTCCCTGGTGGCGCAGTGGTTAAGAATCCGCCTGCCAATGCAGGGGACACGAGTTTGAGTCCTGGTCCGGGAAGATCCCACATGCCGCGGAACAACTGAGTCCGTGCGCCACAACTACTGAAGCCCACACGCCTAGAGCCCGTGCTCCGCAACAAGAGAAGCCACCGTAGTGAGAAGCCCGCGCACCACAAGGAAGAGTAGCCCCCTCTCGCTGCAACTAGAGAAAACCCGTGCGCAGCAACGAAGACCCAACACAGCCAAAAATAAATAAATAAACTTAAAAAAAAAAAAAAGAAAAGAAAAATGACATGTGACCTGAATGTCTTGGGACTTGTAAATGGATTCTAACCCAATTCCAGACGAAGAGTCTCAACCCGGCTTGAGCAGAGGGAACCCCTTTGCAGCAAAGGCTGGCGAGGAAGGAGCTTTCCAAAGGGAAAACCCTTCTTTAGATGTGCCAGCATTAGTCCATATTAAAAAAATGAAAACCTCGTGATTCTGGAGTCATGCCTCAGACCGTGGGGCTCCTCATAACATAAATAATTACCAAATGGGACTCACTTATTCGTTATTTATTTATTTATTTACAGCTGTGAATTAAGAGCATTGCTGCTGTGTTATGAATGGAAGACTGATTGATTAGACCCCTGATCAAAATCAGATCAATTACTGTTCATTTGCTATTGATCTGGCTGGTCCTAGAGGTTGGGTGTGGGTTTAATTCCCTTTGTCTGCTCTCCAGTAAGTACTGTTTTAGCTTCACCCTGATCATGGCTTGAGTCCCGTCCTGTTGTCCCTTCACTAACATTTAACATCATGAGGACAATCCGTGGCACAGAGGAAAATTGTCTCCAAATCGAGGACATGGAATTCCGGCTTGTAGGTGCTGAGGCCAGAACTGATCATATGCAACTTTTGCTAAGCCCCTTCCCACGCGGCCTCAGAGCGGGTGCTGCCGTGCAGAGCGTGCTATTTAAAACTTGGTTTTAGGAATGAGGCTGGATTCTGGGTGTCCGTCAACACATGTGACTGGTCGTCACAGAGGCTGTTCCATCTGGCTCCTTTCCGGGCTGCCTGCCTGATGCCTATTTTGGACTACTGAACAATTTTACCTTTATTTCACTTTATCTTTTAATCCAGAGCAGTTTTACAAATCAGATGGCCTCTTGTGATATGCATGTGGGCTTAAAGATACGAGATTCTTTTTTCTTCCTTTTTTTTTTTTGCTTTATCAATCATTTCTGCATCTCAGACATTTATAATCATCTTTCTATTTCAGGGTATTTGTATTGGGCAAGGATGGCCCAGGATGGTGGGGTCTCCACTTGACCTCTGATTGTGGGGATATAAACGAACCCTGCCATTAGGGTCTGTGACCACCCGGCGGCCTTCCAGACTCTCCGTTGTTGGGACAGGGAAAGGCGGAGCTGGAATGTGTGAGATCTCAAAGCCAGGAAGGCTGGGACCCTTGGAGAGTAAATTTAGCGATGCTCACCCAAGGCTTTTGTTGGTGTATCTTAACCGTGATTGGATTAAGAGGAATTTTTCACATCTGACAAAGTTCTAAGGTCTCCTGTGCTGGATGGGGGTCGGGGTGGGTTATCGGCCCCCTTAGAATTTTCTCTCCAATGTGCTGCAAACGAAGACGATGCTCCCGGCTTCCAGGATTTCACCTTTCTGTCCTCAACCGTTTGATCCACAAAATTACCCATTGTGAGGGCATTTGTCTGTTTACTATAATGAAGACAACCGGGTTTGTAATTGTCTATTAAATGGTCTATTAAATAGTGTCATAGCTAGAGGGACCTCAGCAAAAATAATTCGGCTTTTCAATGCTTCACAGCCTCCCTCTCCTCACACACTCCTCACACTCCCTCTTTCTGCAGCACTTTTTAGGAAGATCGCTTAAAGCGTTTTTCTTCTTTTTTCAAATCTCGTAACCTGAAGCTATGCTGGTGATTTTTTTTTTTTTTTCTGGGATTCAAATCTCAGTTTCCCCAGGATGTCAAGGCGTTCCTCTTGCCTGGCGGCTTCCCCGGAATCTCCTTTGTCTCTTCGATTTGTTGACACGGTAGTTTCCCCTCCTGGCTGATCGATCACCTTTGCTTTGGTCTTGCTTTCCTGTCTCGGGGGTCCTGTCTTCTCCAGGCTCCCCTGAGTGCTGGGCTCACTTCCCGGCCACATCCCCTGGCCCCATCTCACCTCTTCTGTTTGCCTCTTTGCCACCTTTATCCCTACCTGTGTTTTTAGGTGGACCTTCTGTAGGTGTTGATTTCGTGGGCTCGACTGATTTCTGCTCTGTCACACTCACCACTGTCCCCCACTCTTCCCTACAAACAGGAACCCAGAGGCATATTTTACACCATCCAGTCCCTAAATACTAGCCTCTGAGGGTCGTCCCCCAAATGTGGCCCTTGTTCCTTTGGTGCCCACAATATGCTTTTTGGCAGATGTACATTCAAAACACTAATAACTAGGAATTTGTTTTGTTGCTTATAAGTAAAACTAGCTCATCACATCCAGGATTTCATAGATGAGGATCAAATAGCGAGAATGAGGCTGGAACAGGTTTTTGATTAATTTTTTTTGTTAAAAAAGCCAGCTTAGGGGAAAATATTTAGTAAATAACATTAAGTGGGCACATTGACAACTGTGAAGGGGACAGACCACCCATCTGCTCTAAGCAGCCCTCATTTTACAATGAAGGAACGTGGAGCCTGGGAGGGAACAGGCTGGTTTGTAAGGAACTGAGCTCTGAGGAATGCAACTGTGGCTCTCAAAGAGATGGGCTTGATGCCTGTGGAGCCCCAGGGGCCAGCCTGTAAGGCGCTTTCCAGTGAGGGGCAGCCTGGAGCCGGGCAAGGTGGGCCCCACAGGGGACGTGTGCTTGCGTTCTGTGGGCTCAAGGGGCTGCTGGGAACTAGACCAGGTCGAGCCTTCCCGGGAGAAGACCCCAGCATCTGTGTGCCCTGGAGAGTAAACGCTAGGAATAAGGAGTAGGTCTGGAGTCCTGTCTCTTTGCTCAAGATTCTGTCACATTAATATCATCCCTGCTTGACACCATTGTTCTCCCTATATTTTCACAATCCTCACTGTTTCTCTTTGAGCATCATTCATTCTACCCATGGTGGCAGGATAGTTTGTGGGGATACTCATTTGTGTTTGGTTTCTAATTTTCCCCTTAAACCCTCCGACCCACTAAATAAGCCAGGGTGTGCCAGACTTTGTTGGGGACCTAGTACAATAACTTCTCTCCTTCCTTGCTAAGAGATCCCTGAATATGGGGGGCCCAGTTCCAGAGGGTGAACATGATCTGTGTCAGCCATTCCTGGCAATTTTGTTCTCCTTTGCTAGTGATTGGTGTTTAGGTTGTCATGTGATCCAGCTCTGGCCAATAAGAGCTATAGGAAGTCTTTGAGGAACTTTTGGGAAAGTTTCCACTTTTTAATAAGATAGAGGCAAATGAGGAGAGATTCCTTTCTGCTTGGGACAGCGTGGTATAAGGTGTGATATTCAGCACCACAGCAGCCATTTTGCCACCAAGAGGGAAGACATGGCCAACTCTCTGAAGATGAATGAGGAAGTGTTGAAGGAGCCTTCATACACTGTTGAGTCATCAAAGGATCCTTGGAAGTTCCTGTCTCTGGAGATCTTGTTAGGTGAGATAATTAATGCTATTATTAATTGCATCCGTTTTTGTTTTTTTTGGCCAAAGTGTCCGGAATGGTACACGGGCACTCTTACTCTCCCATGCCCTTGCGGTTTTGTTCTGCCTAAGGGAAGAGTTGGCAGCAGAGTCTACCCATCCTGGCTTTTGTTTTCCAAAACCTGAGCTCCTAAAGAGTTCACACCCTGGGGGTCAGGGGAGGGAAGAGTTGCCAGGAATTCCTGACAAAAGTCACGATTGCTCAGAGATGCAGGTCTCCGCAGTGTACAAGGAAGGCTTGTCCCTGGTAGGGGACTCCCAAGAGTTCCAGGTTTCGTGGCCCAAGCCTGCCTCCAGTGGAATGCTTGGGCTCGAATGATGAGGCTACCCATGAAGCCTCTGATGGGCTGGGGATGCAAGGACTTTGCCGATTTTCTGGACACCTCAGAATCCCTGTACTCTTCTATTATTTTTTTATTTTTTGCGCGGGCCTCTCACTGTTGTGGCCTCTCCCGTTGCGGAGCACAGGCTCCGGACGCACAGGCTCAGCAGCCATGGCTCACGGGCCTAGCTGCTCCTCGGCACGTGGGATCTTCCCGGACCGGGGCACGAACCCACGTCCCCTGCATCGGCAGGAGGACTCTCAACCACTGCGCCACCGGGGAAGCCCAGAAGCCCTGTACTCTTAATGTGGACTGAAGGAGGAAGAATGGGAGCTCCCAGGAGATGACTGAGATAGAATTCCTGCCGACCTAGTGGGAGGGATGCTTGGAGTTGAGTTTAACTTGATTCTAGGGAAATCCTGAGTCTGTGGTGCACAATCTATTCCTACTGTACCACACTGTGCATCTTGCGGCACTCCTTGCCCCACATTTGTCTGGCCGGAAAGCTGAATTCTCCCCAGAACATGCTTAAATGGAGACGAAGGCAAGGAGCATTGGCCAAAGACAATCTAGGATTTGAGTAGATGCAACGTTTGCCAACCTTTGCCTTCCTTCTGCAAAGGACTCCCAAGGAATGCACCATTAGGGACTTCCTACTACTTAGAGCACCAAGGAGCCAAGGACAGTGCCTTTACAGACCTTTCTTTTTGTATGAAGATCATTCAGAACAAGGCATATTTTGAGATGTACTAGTTCAGCATTTTAAGATGTTACCATCTGGAGTCCTCTGATCGGTGAGCAGTTGGGATAGAATCTCAATAGCTATACTTCGCTAATTCTTCAATGTCTCATATTGTATTTACTATAGTTCATGGTATAAGTTCTCCCCCAAAAGACTTAGGGCTTTTTCCTTGATGAAAGTTTTCAACACTACAACTTGAGTTTCCTTTCCTGAGTCACATTAAAAAAAAAATAACCTTTTTTGGTGGGGAATAATTTCAGATTTACAGAAAAATTGCAAAGATAGTACAGAGAGTTCCTGTCTGCCCTTCACCTGTTCCCTTCCTAGTGACATCTTACATAACTGTGCACATTTGTCAAAACTGAGACATTGGGACGTTTGTAACTAAGCTACAAACTTTATTTTCCCAGTGTTTTTCATTTGTTTGTTTGCTTTTTGTTTTGTTTTGTTTCCCACAAATGTCCTTTTTCTGTTCTAGGGTCCAATCCAGGATCCCACACTGCATTTAGACTAAGTCATATTTAATTTTGTGTGCGAGGTAGTTGTTTCTGTTTTCCATTCTGTTTTTAGCACACAGCTTTCAGTCACCTATCATGTTCATCTCGTGGCCTTCTAGACACCAAAATGTCATTCCTGTCACTGAATATAGAATTCATATCAGATAATGTCTCTTTAATAAAGTTCCCAGCTTTTACACAATATCTGTGAAGCTGCTAAAACTTGGACAAAATTTAAAGGCAGTCTGGGCCACAAGCCAGATCGTAGCTTCAAAATATAACTTGGTGAAAACTATTCCCCAGAGAGCACCTTGGAAGGGAACACGTATAAACCCGCACAAGTTAAAATATTTTTTCTTTTCATGCAAATTTGGAAATTTCCATATTCCTCCTTGTTTAGGGGCCGAAAGGTTAGGAGGCAAGTGGATTTGTATTTTTATCCTTTCTGTGAGAAGATTAGCATGTACTGCCTTTAAAATGCTCGTAATCGTTTTTAATATCCATAGACTCTCATATATGATTGTCTAAGTAATCCAATTGGGAAATTAATTGCTTGATCTTGTAAGTTTCTGAGTACAAGATGTGGAAGAGATATCAGAATGTAATTCTGTTTGATGGTATCTTGAGATAGGCTCACTCTTGGAATTGATTTTTGGGTCCGTAGGCACCAACTGTGATATCCTCTACAGTTGGGGGAGCCCGACCTTGCTGTTTGATGCTATATAGTCACATTTACGCTGTGTCTACATTTGGCTTCATAAACTCGTGGAACAAAATTGTAAAGTGAATAAAAGGTCCATAATCAATTATTTTGCCTTTGTGACATGAGAACTGACTTGTCAGATCCTTTTCTCACCAAGTCACCTGTGCTTTCTTGCGGTCATGCATGTATTATTATTTCTTCATCAGCTTATGGAAACCTCACCAGCAACACTCCATACGGGGGGATCCATGTCAATCTCATCTTGACAGATACAAACAACACAGCACCAGCCACCATATTTGAGCATCCTGCATTATTTTTCCCCTGGCCTTGTGCATTTTTTTCTCAACTTACATTCTCTAAAGACATGGGTACAGTCTTCACACACTGGACACTTGACTCTAGGGCAGACTAGCTTCATCTTCATGCTTTTGGAGATTAAGCTTCTTTCAAACCCGCTTCCTGTGAACTTCCTCAGCTGCGCCATTTGCATATAATCTTGCCTCTTCAAATCCCTGTAGATCTAAGATCTGACTTGCTTGTTTCTTGGGAATCACAAATTTCTTTGCTGGGTTCTCCAACTTTCTCTAGGTATAAGGGACTTCTGCCCCCGCTCCCCTTTCCACCTCCGTGTACCTAGCTTGCAAGATTGTGACCGAAACTGGTGAAGTTCTGTCCATGCCCAGTAGCCAATGAAGGGCATCATTTCTTGAGCACCTTCTGGGTACCAGACATCGTCCATTCCCTCGGGAAACTCATGGATCCTCCCCACAACTTTGTGAGACGGCTCCTTCTATTTCCCCCATTTTGCCTGAGAGGAAACAGAATTTAAATAGTTTAGTGTGAACTTAAATAGCTTCTCTGGGCCACAAAGCTAGTCCCTGGGCCATAACGCTGGAGCTGGAACTCACGTGTGTCGGGACCCCAGAGTCGGACTGTGCTCTCTCCCCGGAAGAGACCTGTGATCAGGTGAGCACACAATACATATTTTTAGCTCATCAATCTAATGCCCTTTCTTAAGCAAGGAAGAAGTCCCTCTCCTAAAGTGCATTGTGACTGCATAATGCAGTCTCCCAGTATATTGTTTAACGGCTCCCTGATCTTTGAATGACTTTATTGTATTACCTACTGTCATTATTACATTCTGAAATTGATTTTGGAACAGTTAAATCTTTCCTTTGAACTGAACAATAGGACGCTCCGATGTTGCCAAGATCTCCCCATCCCGCGCAGGCATGGAGGGAACTCTCCAAGCTCTTGGGAAGTTTCCTGATCATTTTCACTAGTGACGTCAGGCAACGTGGACCACCACATTTTTTGAACCCTCTCCCTGGGCTGTGGCCCCTTTCCCAGAACGGAGCTGTTGCAGCTGCCTTTGAATGTTTGGATTTCCTTGAGAGCTGGGTGACCACGTCCAAATCTGCCTGAGGGGTGAGATGGTATGATTTTCCCAGGTTAATGTAGGCATTTCTGGAGGCTCGGGGTGGGGGTGGGGGAGGAGGAAGGTCCGCTGGCTAGGCTGAGGGGCCATGTCCTCTCCAGGCTCTAATTCTTATGTGGGTCTCTCAGGGGGCTTAGTCCAAGCCTCCATCCTTCACAACTTGACCATCCTCGGGTCTCTCTCTGTTTGTGTCTCAGTGCTGTGTCTGGCTGGGGTACACTTAGTGGGACTGGGCTCGCTGCACCTGGTGGGAGAGTACCAGAGGCCTTTGGATACAGGAGGTGGGGGAGCTGAGTGACGCACTGGCTGGGTCTCAGGAAGCACGGGGTAGTGGAGAATGAAGACAGGTGTGCGGGTCATCTTAACCTTCTCGTTTCCAAGGTGGAGTCAAAAATGTCTTGTTGGTGGAATTAACCAGATCCCTGTGGGCGTCTCCCTCTCCCTCCATTGGAGTAGTCGTGCCTAGTGGGTCCTAATTGTCGTTTTGGAGCAAACTTGGCAATTTGTTGGACCCTGAGCATGGCAGGCAGGGGCGAACCTCTGGGGGTTGTTTTTGTTAGCGGTTTCTCTCATGTTCCATTTTCTATGAAACAGATTATTGACTGAAAAGATAATTTATTCCCTCATCCTCTGTCTTAGGACCTCAAGTCAATTTATGCCACGTTAGCCAAACTCGGTGCTGACTGAAAGTGGGATCACACCACACAGGCTGCCCCCAAACGTGGGCATGGCGGGGCACCGAGAGTGTCAGCTAATTTAGAAAGAAACGCCTGCCTGTGTGAGGATTTATTTATAAAGTCTATTAGATATTTTACCTTGAGAAACTGCATTTTGGTGAGAGAAGTGTACCAATGAGAGGAGTTGCCTGGGCAGACCTCACCTGCTCTGGGTTTAGGGCAGGATCCGTGTATTTCTCCGGTGCCGTGTCCAGAGTGAACTCTGTGGTGGGATCATGCCTGTGTCTCCAAGCACTGTGAATAGTTTCAAAGCCTTTCCAGGCCCGTTATTTTATTTGTTCTCCATAACATCGCCAGACCCTGAGCCCCAGAGAGGTGAACTGACCTGTCTGGGCTCACAGGTGGGAGATGGGGCTAGAATGGGGGTCTCCCCATTGCCAGCCCCGCACTCACCTCTGGAAGGACTGGGTCATGGCCATGCTCATCTGGGGACTCACTATGACACTGTGTGGTTGCCACTGCCGCTGCGCCCGGTGTTAGCGACAGCCAGGAAGATGGCACCCTGGCAGGCGGCCCGCACTGTTCCCGTGGAGCGCCAGTCACCCTTCCATCGTTTCTGGAGGGCCACCTGCAGATCGCAGGACGGTTTCTGCAGAGTGAATTGCAGCGGCTCCCTGGGTGGATCCTCAAGGCTCAGAAGGTGAGGAGAAGAGGCCTGTGGGCTCCTGCACTGCCTGCCCCCTTCCTCTGTGTCATGTACCACGCCCACCCTCTTCTGAGCACATGTTGCTTCCCTCCCACAAAGGGCACAGGCTCTCCTTCCCGCGTTTCTGCTCCAGGCCAGGAGGGCTTGTGGCCAAGATCTGGGGCTGCTGAGCTAGCGGGAGTGGGGTGTGGGCGTGGTGAGCAAGTTTGAGAAGAGCTGGTTCAGGGGTGGAGGAGGTACCACTGCTCCGGGCCACGGGCCGTGTTCCAGTGGGAAGGATTGGAGAGCAGGAATGCAGAAGTAAAATACGAATGCAAAATGCAGCACTGGAGAAATTCCCGGGGGCCGCCCTTGCTTAGGATCACGCTAATAGAGGGAGACAAGTGGAGGGACGGCTTCCAAGTATCAGAAATGAGCCCTCAACATCCGGGGCAGTTGAGATCCAGAGGGCGATCCTCAACAGTGGGAAGACGGACCGCGGAACATCATCGCCAAGCTCTCCTTCCAGCCGAAGCAGGCGTCTGCTGCGCGCAGCCCCTTCAAAATGAACAGACCGGGCTCATTCAGGGAGGCAGGCTGCGAAGACAAACTGGCTCCAAGGGCCCGCCACATGGGGGCAGCAGCTCTGAAAAGTCCACACTGCAAGCCACTCTCTGTGGCTGAGACGCTGGTAGACGTAACTTGCCTATTAATAAAGGACGTTTCGAATTTTAAACAATTTAGGGGAGAAATCCTGCTTGAATATTAGTCCAGAGTTTCCGTGTATATTCATATTGAAATTTATCTCTAGAAAATAATCCATAGATAAAGAATAGAAATCACAGCCAGGGTGAAATAACCCTCAGAAGATCACAGTATGTGGTCGATTTTCTGAGTGGATGAAACTGGGTTTCTAGCTTATGCCGGGAGTATTTGAGCTAAATTAAGTCATGAGAGAAGATAATACACTGTACCATCATTTTAAAGTAATTTAATCACGAAAACTAGAAATTTGGAAGAAAACAGATATTTTACTTAATAGAAACCATCTGTACCATACAGTAGGCAAATTGTATAAAAGTGAATAAAACTGTCTCTGGAGGAGAATGGCTCAGACACTGGCTTATATAATGAAGATGTATTTGTGCCTTTTAGCATTTGCATTGTGTATTAGATGAAGTAAATCACACCAGAGTATAAGGGAAACGGTTACGAATTTTATTGCCATCATATGACGGGTGACAAATGCAGCATTAGAAACAACGCCTATGAGGGGCCCATCCCCAACTCCGAATGGCTCTCCGCTTCGGACTGGTCTGGATGGATCAATCGTTACTGAGCGGCGGGTCACTCGGACGTTTTCGTCTAGTTACTGTCGCTTTAGTGGCTGGTATCCGCAAGGACCATCTTTTAACTTGTTTAGGCTCCAAGTGTGCAATTTGAATTGGCTCCGCCAGGGAAGGAGCTAATTTAAACATGTCTGGAGTGGCTTTCGCGCTGGACTTTTTGGCTGGAAGGATGTGGGCGGGTGATCTGAAAACCGTCCCTTTACTCCTGTTGACCTACATCAAAATGCATTTATTTGACAGGAAACTTGTTCTCCCGTAACAGGGGCTGGCTCACTCCACTCTGTAGCTGAAGGTCGAGTGGCCACATTTTTCAAAACAGGCACTTGCTCCTAATTTGCAAATTAACTAAATAATCACAACTGCTAATTATACAGTATCAGGCCTGGAATACATAGGGCTTGAGCAATAATCAGCTTTTTAAATTAAGTTGGTGACACTTAGCTGCTGTGATTTAATAATCCCATAAATGTGCACATTTTAAAAAGGGACTCTTTGTAATTTTCTCCCCTGCATTTGCAACTGAATCTGTTAATGCAAAGAGAACACAACAGTTTTATGTTACAGATGATGCCATAATAGGTAAATAAAGGGGCTCCTCCAGATGCTGTTAACGATGGAGATGCCGTGAACATGAATTGGAGAAGCGGAGCGAAGTCTGAAGTCAGGTTTCTACTTCTGTTTGCTATGATGAATTAAGGCCGGAAAGAGAATCGGATGCCTATTGTATGTTCAGCATTTTGGGGCAATAAGGAACAGACCGTTAACAAATACGTAAAGTAAAAACACCTCCCTGAAGATTTAGAATTTGGCAAATTTAGAACAAATGAGATGCAATTTTCTACCTCGTAGGCTCGCCTGGATTTACCTAATGTTATTATAATATATTGGCTCCAATGGGGGACCTGCGTCCCTAGGACTGAGGCACACACCTCAGCGCCAGGTGGGGGGCTCCTTGAGGGGAATTGGCCCCTTTCCCACCCCCCGGGACTCCTGCACCCCAGAGCCCCCTGGGGGGAAGCCACCCCACAGAGCAGCTTCAGTTGCAAGTCCGAAGGGCGTAGGGGGCACTGGAAGTAGAGTGGGTCTGGGGGGGCTCCATCTGGGTCGGCGGGGACCCTCACCCTGCCGGACCCGAGTCCTCCTCCTTCTCTCTCCCCACTGCCGAGAGCACTTTTTTTTCCTAGTGGTCAATTGAAATTTTATGGCTAAGTTATTTAAAAGAGACTATAGAAGAACCAAATGAGGGAAGGATGATGGAAACACTGCCTGTCTTTTAGAATAATTACTCTTGATAGCAATTTGCACTAATTTGCATTAAAAACACCCATTTAACCAATCTGCTGAAAAGGGCGACTTCTTGTACACCGTTTCCTAAGACCTCGCTGCAAGTCTTCTTTTTCCCTCCAAATATAAATCTAGTTTAAATCGTGGAAGTAGTCCAGGGCAGTGAGGAGATCTCTCAGCGTAGGCCCGGGATTAGGCTTGTTTTAAACTACCTGCGCCAAATTAGGATATTGCATTTCACGGCAAATTGGCCTCATTTCTCATGAATTGCCCTTTTTATGTGGAGCAACTTTAAAAGCCAGGAGATGAGGGCAAAGGTCAGAGCCAGGATTCCAGGCTCTGTTCTCTCAGCTTGACCCTAGACAAAATCCCTGATCTTCATGTCCTGCGTCGTTTTTCATCAGACAAGAAAGTTAGCGAAATATTTTGATGGCTTCACTCTCCAAGGCCTTCACAGTATGTACACGTGTGCAATGTAAGTGATGCTATTGCTAACCCTAAGGTTTGGTGGGGCGCGCATGCCCCATGCGGTGCCTGCGAACTGACAATGACGGTCTCACTCGTCTCTCAACCCGGGTGGGGGAGGGGGCTCGTGGGCTTGGATGGGTCTGTGTGTCGGTCACGTGACCAAGGAAGCCACGTGGAGACAGTTTCCCCTGCACGTCTCTCTCTCCGTACTTGGCTTCCTTCTACTGCACCTGATGTTCTCCTTGTACTTTATTTCAAAAAAGAGAGATGAAGGTCCAGTCTGGCTGTAGGTGGCAACCATTTGGACCCTCACTGCCACTCCTTTAGTTTCTTCTTTTCTGCCATTTTTGGGTTCTTATTTTGTTTCGTTCTGTAACTTGAAAACATTTAAATCGAAAACTCGGGAAAAGAGATGAAATTCACAGGAGGTATTATTCTGAGCCTGCTGGCTACATCTAAGGCTTGGTGAGCAGAGGGTTGAGAGCGGTGTCAGGAGGGCACCGGGCTAGAATTCAAGGAGTCGCCAAGTGTCTCATTTTACAGATGGAGAGACTGAGGCCCCAGAGGGGAAGCCAGGTGGAGAGCTTGGGCATTTTTTCCTGTTTTCCTTTATTTGCGTCAGTCCCTAAAGTGCCCATGTTTTCTGCACCCATGATTCAGACACTCTGAATACGGAACAGAGTTTCTGGAATTCGAAGTTATGGCTGAAACCAGCTGAAAGCCAAGTGTAGACTCTTTTGTCCCATCCCTGGCTTTGTTCTTACCCCTCCCTGCTTTCTTCCTTTCCTTCTGCTCTTCCTTCCTTCTTTCCTTTCTTTTTCTCTTTCTTTTCCTCTCACTTTTTTTCTTCCTTTTAAGCTAATGTTCTGATCAGTTTAGTTTCCCTGAAGTTCAGTGTGCAGACCTTCCCAGCCCTGAGCCGCGCACAGAGCCATTGCAGGGGTGCCTGGGAACGCAGGCTCTGTGATGAGGGACCGAGGTGGGGTGCATGGGGTGTAGGTGCACAGGGTCGTCCCTGTGCCCTCGCTTCAAGCCAGAGCACCTTCTGGCTGTGAGGCATCCTGCAGAGGCCAAGAAGGAGGGCTGGGCCAGAGACAGAAAGAAGGGAAGAAAGGAAGGCTGCTCCTGCCAGAGCCGCTGGAACCGAGCCCTCGCAGTTGCATCTCTCGTGCACTAGATGGCACTCTTAAGCTTTACAAGGAGCCGGGTGCGCGGAGCGTAGATATGACATCCCAACCTTCCCCGGCGCCTCCTGCCGGAGAGGCTCCTGGCGAGACAGGGAGAGGGGAGGAGAGTTGAAGGCCTCCTGGACATTTCCTGGGGCCCCCAGTGTGTGTGGGGGCCCCCGCTGTCCCCTTGGGCGACCAGGGCTCCCAGAGACCCACAGAGCCGCTGCTGGCAAAGCCAGGAATTGCCAGTGTGGTCCTCGCCGTGGGCTCTCAGGCTTTGTTTCCTGAAAGGGGCAGAAGCGATCAAAAGAGCTGACTCTGACCCCCAAACACCACCAGACCAGCCAGGAGTAAGGGGCTTCGTTCCGGGATCTGATGGGAGGTTCTGCATTTGCCCACCTGGTGCCGGTTCAACGCTGTGCTGGAGAATGATCCCTCCTAGGGAGGCCTCTGCGTGTCTGGGAAACCTTGCATCCCCTCCAGTGCGTGAGGACGCCTTCCATCTGGAAGGCGTGCCCAGGGCCCTGTGCCCGGGGGGAGGGTGCCCTGCTGTACGCAGAGGCTCCCTGGGCCACGATTAGCCACCTGGTTGCCTGTGAGTCCCTGAAGCTGGGCCCAGCCAGGGCCAGGTGGGGATGAGTGACGTACAAGAACTGGGTACGGTGAGCAGACAGCGGGGTCAGATCCTGTGACAACTGTGTGTCTCAGCAACCAAAGCGACGGGAGGAGCCAGGAGAGCTGGGCCAGGGCCACGGCAAGTGGTGTTACGGCTGGGGGGTTAGGGTTAAGGTGAAAGGTCAGGATGCCACGCCTTCATACCAGTCGGCTGCTAGCGAATGGCAATCCACGCAAACTCTCTGGACCTCAGTTCAACCATCTTAAAAGGAGCCTGGGGATCAAATCATGCCTGAAATTTGGGTTGCATGATAAACAATAAATGTCTGAAATTTGGGTCGCACAATAAACGTGAACTAGAACAGATGAGGAAACATCAGAATTCATAGCATGTGACAAGGATAAGCACTATTTCTGGAAACTTTTTATTTATATATTTTTAATTTTAAAATTTTTATTGATTTTTATTTTATTTTTTTAACTTTTTCTTTTATATTATTATATATCGTTGATTAACAATGCTGTGTTAGTGTCAGGTGTGCAGCAAAGTGATTCAGTTATACATATATCCATTCTTTCTCAAATTCTTTTCCCATTTAGGTTGTTACATAATATTGAAACTTTTATTTAGCATATCTGTGCATGCACACACACACACACACACACACACACGAATGTGTGCATATACATAGATGTGTGTAGATCAGACCATGAAGTTAAAGTCTGAGAATCACCAGCCCCGTGCTCTGGAGGCTAACACGGTACAGGGTGCCTGGAACAAGCCAGGGCTTTCCAGTCCCATGCACCTGGCTTCCAAAGTGGTTCTGCCATATATGAGGCACGTGACTCTGCTCTTGTGGCCGCTTCCCGCTCTGAGCCTCGCTGGGCTGAAATCTGTCGCTATGCAGAGCCCTGTGTTACTTGGTGCTCTTGAAGTCACGTCTACCTACACACACGGCTTCCTAGGTTGGAACCATTTTAACTTGGTTGGAGACATGCTGGTGGGTCCCGGTGGGGTGCACAGAGGGAGGGGTCTGCCGGATGGAAGGATCCAGAAGGACAGGGGGTAACACTGAAGAGTCCCGGGGTGTCAACAGGCCAGCGAGTTGGCCAAAGAGAAGCCACGGATGGATGCCAGGCAGGACTGGTTGCGTTCCTTTCTGCTCTGAATGTCAGTTGCACCCGGATCTGAAAGGTGCAATCAACCCTTTCTGTCGACTCATCACTGATCGGCTTTTGCAAAGGTCTGTGTAATGGTTTGAATAGAGGTGTAGATGTTGTCTTGTGTTTCATAACCTGGCGTCTTAGGACCAGGCTGAGAAGTAGGTAAGGAGCCTGCTCAGGCAGAGCTGTGAGTGGAGGTGGCACCTACTTGCCCGTCTGACCGGGCGGCTGAGCCCCTGTGCGTTTATCTGGTGGCTGCAACCTCACCTCCAGCATCCCTGAGCTCGGGCCACCTCCTGAGAGTACCAGCCTTTGCTCCCCGCCTGGGTCACTGTGACAGAGAGACCCACACTGAGGATGTGGAGATCCGTAGTCCAGCTCTGGTCTTTCTACCTGGAACGCCTTGGGCAGATCTGTGCCTCGTGTCTCAGTTTCCTCAACTGAAAAGCAAAGAGGCCATGTGGAATCATCTGTAGGCCCCTTGAGTCTGGCTGGAGCAGAGGTTACTCATCCGTTTTCACATTCCTTGGACTTGGGTCTGAGTGACCCTCCCCTGGATCCAAGTTCCACGGTTCCCAGCTTTACCTTGAATCAGACCCTAATTCCTAACAATTTAATTCATAAAAGCTTTGGTTTGCTGACTAGCATCCTGGCTTGGACTCCCATAGCCCTGTTTCCGATCCAGTGGGAAATTTTTAACCTTCAAGAATGTCTTGCAATTATCTCCCAGGAGTTTTCCTATTAGTTTTATAATCAACTTCACTGGACCAGCTAAGAATTGATATTCAGCCCAAATGCATTCTTGTCAAACTGCATAATTTTACCTCCTGGTTCTATTACTTTGTCCTGTGTTATTATAGGTAATATTTTAACTAGCATTGCCTTAATTGTGTTTGCAGAACGTTATTTCTACAATATATTGGAAAGAGTTTTACAGGGAAGTGGGAGGAGTGTTCCATAATCCAATATATTTAGGAGGCACAAGTCAAATGTATCTGAACTGATTTCATTAGTGCAGACCTTCTCAGAGCCTTATCTATTCAAAGAGTATTGGGTGAGGGGAAGTTCAGAGGCCGGGCTCTGCCAACTCTGCCTCTTCCCTGCTAGGAGTTTGTGGGTCTACAGTCACTGTTGCAACAAGGGGTTGAAGGACATCATCTTTGAGGTCCTTTTCAAGTTCTGCCATTCCTTAATTTTGGTCTGATTCCTTCTTCCTCCTAAACAATCAATTGAGAGGAATTTCTTGGGCTTTTACAATATATAAGATACTCATGGATTATATTTCTTATTTCATATAGCTCATACCCATGTCCTGTGGGAATACCAAATGTATCAGACATGGCCTCTGCCCTAAAAAAAGGCTAAATTCACCTTGGGAAAACAGGAAGTGCCAAAGGTTTCCTGGTGATTCAGGGTCACCTATGTGAAGCTACATGATAGGTAAGACGTCCAGAGAGAGAAGAACGGTGGTCTGGTCTGGTCAGGGGAGTTGAAAGGGTCAGGTTGGACCTAGGTGGATGTTACAACAAGGCTGTGTTTGGATAGATGGGGACCACAAGGGAAGAGCCTTGAGTAGAGACCCCCAGGGGCATAGAGACTGGAGCTGTGCATCTGACCTCATTTCATAAGGGAGGGGTGGGGACATTTCTCCCCTACAATGCAAGTGGCATCTCAGTTTTACCTAAGTAGGCTTCCTCTGCCTGGTCCTGGGTTCTCCCTGTATGCCCACCCTCCCTGCACAGGCTACTCTCTCCTACCTGAGTTGACTGGTTTGTACTTTTCCAAAATAAAAGTAACTCCTATTCGACGGGTGTGTGTGGTGAGATCCTGGTATTTCCCCTTTGCTCTCATGAGTGAGAGGTTTGAGGGGCGTAAGGCAGCCCCAGCATGACTCCTGGTGTGTAAGCTTCTCTCGTCTCCTCCCCTGCTTTGTTCTGAGGTGCCTGCGTGGGGACAGTGGAGCATAGATGTCTGCAGGTGGCTTAGGGAGCCGACGTTAACGGTCGCTCCTCCGTCACGTTGCCTTGGAGCTGTCGAAGCCACCTCAGTATAAAGAAAGAATCGGTGACAACTGTCATCTTTGGGATGTAGGTGTTCATGTTGAACAATTCTGTAAATTAATTAACTCATTAATTTTTTCCACAAATACATTTACTTGAGCATCATTCATGTGCTATGCACTCGGGATACAAAGAGAAAAGGCAAAGTCAGAGTCTTTGTTTTTGGGGTGCTCCTGATCAAGGAAGAAAAACACCCAAGATAAACAACCATGACAAACAAATAAATTAAAATACCGTGCAACTGATGTCATACTGAACTTAGCCCCTATGTATTGTGCTCATGTTCCAAGTACTGAGCTAGGGGCTTTGCATTGTTGTTGTTTTTTTTTGCAGTACGCGGGCCTCTCGCTGTTGCGGCCCCTCCCGTTGTGGAGCACAGGCTCCGGACGCGCAGGCTCAGCGGCCACAGCTCACGGGCCCAGCCGCTCCGCGGCACGTGGGATCCTCCTGGACCGGGGCACGAACCCATGTCCCCTGCATCGGAAGGCGGACTCTCAACCACTGCGCCACCAGGGAAGCCTGGTGCTTTGCATTTAAAATTTTCTTCTTTGATTAAATGTTCACAACAATCCTTTCTGAGCTGGTATAGTTAGTCTGTGGTTTACAGATGCAGAAACTGAGCGACAAGCAGGGTGAAGACCTTGGTCTGTGTGATTCTATGGTGCTTGTTCTCTCAGGCACCAGGGTCATGATAGACGTGGGAGTGAAGGTCCTGGGCCACAGAGGAGGGAGAAGTTAACTCTGCCTGGAGACCCAGGGAGGTCTTTAGGGATAAGGAAACATCTGAGTTGGATTTTGAAGGATGAGTAGGAGTTTTCAAGGTATGAATTTGGAGCAGAGAAGAGAAAAACATTTTTGGAACCCGGGAACAACATGTGCAAAGGTCACAGGTCAGAGAAGAGGGGATTAGGGATCTGTGAGGGGTTAAGTCTATTGGGTGGGATGCTTGGGCGTGGTCACCCTTGTATGTCAGGGGGAGGACTTTGTATAAAATAACAGGAGTTAAGCCAGAAGAGTTAACGTGAATTTCTCTCCTCTTCTCCCCAAATTTACTAAAGCAAAGTGACATAGGTTATGTGGAGGGAGGTGATTTGTTTATCTGGAGGTGCAAGCATGGAGCAAACCATTATTCACTCCAGGAGAGAACCACCTGTGAAACTTTAAATGGTATAAAAGAAGCACAAGAGTTCCTGCCCCTCCTCACGGCCCACAGCAAACTCCACCATCTGTGGACGCATGGCGCTTCTTCACTGAGCAGAGCTCTCTCAAAATCCCCATCAGTTCCTCCAAAGTTAAAGATAGAAGTTCCATATGCAGTTCTTTGGGGTCTATGCCCCAAAGAATTGAAAACAGAAACCAAAACAAGTATCTTTACACAGATTCTTAAAGCAGCACTATTCACAAGACCCAAAAGGTAGAAACAACCCAATGTCCATCCACAGATGAATGGATAAATAACATGTAATATATTCACGCAATGGAATATTATTTGGCCTTACAAAAGAATGAAGCATTGAAAACATCCCAGACAACAAAAGTCCACATGCTGTGCGATCAGATTTGCATCAAAGATCCAGCACAGGTAAATCCAGGGAGACAGAAAGTAGATTGGTAGCTGCGGGGAGCTAGAGGTGGGGGGAATGGGGAGAGGCTCCTCATGGTACAGTTTTGTTTGGGGTGATGAGCTTGTTTGGGAATTGGATGGAGGTGATTGTTGTACATCACTGTGAATGTAATCAATGCCATTGAGTTATGCATACTTTAAAGTGCTTAATTTTATGTTATGTGAACTTCACAGCAAAAAGAAAACATCCCGGTCAATGCCGTTCTGGGGTGGGCACTGTTTATCAGCTGGAAAAGGGGGTAGCATGGCCAACAGCCTCCGTGTGGGCCCCATGGGTGCCTGCATCCCCGAGAGGCCCAGTCCCCCTTCTCACCTCAGAGACCGTTCCCCGGGTCTCCCGGGAGGAAAGGATTCTTCACCATGTAAAGCAGTTATTTCCAAGTGGACCCACTTGACCCTGTAAATCACTTTCTTGAATGAGAGATAGTAAAGGGCAAAAGTTACTCCTTTCCTATCCTTTTAATTGCCTGGATCGATAGGCACAATTGATTTGAATTGAGAAATAGTCTCCAGGTAACATTTAGGAAGAATCACTGAGATGGGCACATCGCGAATGACCCTCTGCTGCTCTCCGCGGGGACTGCCTTTGGGGTTCTAGCCAGTGCAGCTGGGCCTACGCTCAGAGTGAGCGAGGCCAGAGATGCACGTCTCCACATGGTCCTTTGGGCAGGCCCTGGATGCTTCCAGTGGGATGGTGTGGAGTCCGTCAAGAGGGTTGTGCCCTAAAACTTCCCTGGAGGGTGGAGGCTGTGCCCTTCACCTGATGGTCTGGTGCTGGGGAGGAGTCTCTGAGCAGCAGCTGACTCCCTGGAGCCCAGCCGCTGGCCCAGACCTTCTGCTGGGCTTCGTCCCTCAGAAACACCCCTGCGACAGGAGCTGTCTGCTGAGGTCACTTTCTGAGGGACTTTCCTGCCACCGCCCCTGGTGACGCTCACCTTGGAGGGGATGGCAAACCTCGCCTTTGGGTCTCTGTTTTGGGCATCAGATTGGGGGCTGTGAGGCAGGGACAGTGCACCACGCGCGGACCAGTGCACGGCCGTGACTCCCTGCCTGCCTGAGCCTTTCTGAAACTATTGGGAGGAACAGCTGGCTCAGAAGAGAAGCCAGTTTCCAGCCCAGTTCTTGGGGAGTGATATTACAGGGAGAAAAAAATTCTGTGGACACAATATCCTACGTTCATTAGACAGCTCATCAATAAGATTGGGGGACAGGATTGATCTTTTACTTATAATGCAGAGCATTGAATGGATGGCAAAAGTGCTTTTAAAAGGGGCCCACGGAACACTTTGAAAATATTAATTAGTGTGTTGAAGCATTCTGCATAGCATTTCATAGTGAAACTGCTCCAGGGGGTTGCTTGGGATGAATTATTAATAAGAATCCGTCTCCGTCCTGTGCTTCCTTCCCACCCTGATTTTGTGAGTGTGGGTGTGGGTGTCTGTTCTATTCATTTACTGCTCATTTCATGCAAGTGGGAAGATTGGGGTGGCCCATGTTGGGGGCCCACGTGTCTGGGAAAGAAGACATACCCCAAACACCAAGAACACACCATGCAGGAGAAAGGCAGTGCTGTACATGACGGTATTGGTTTTGGTGCTTTATATTCCAATTGGAAACCAAATGGGTATGACTTTTGGGGGTGAGTTTAAGGTTTCCTAAAGATTCAAGGCTCAGAAAGCAGCAGCTTCTCAGAATCAGAGAAAATCCGGGGGCTTCCTTCTGTAGCCCTCTGACCCCCACTTGGCCTACATCACTGGTGGGAGGAACCACCATTCCCTTTTCAACGGACCTTAACTGTGTTTACCGAGCAACCTCAAGGGTTCACGGAAGCTCACCAAAATACAACATCCCCTAAACAGGCTAGCGATCGGATTCCAAGCTGAGGGTGAAGCCTACTTTCTTCCTGTTCTCAGAAGCATAGATTTGGAGAAATATAAACATATTAGCAGGGGCATTTTGCTTTAAAATTTTAAACTAATTCAATCAAGGATCATAGAAATTCTTATAGTTCTGCAAAACTGAAAATGCGGACGGGGGGTTAATCTAGTTATCCTGAGCGTTCCTTACCTTGGAGGGAAGCCAGAGATGCGTTCGCAGGAATGCCTTAGACGGTCCCCAGTTTGTCTTCTTTTGTTCCTCCCTGCCCGCCCCCCGCCCATTTCACACTTCACATTTTTGGATTCCATATCTTTTTTCTTTAAAAAATATGTGCAGATATCTTCGCTTGCTGGAAAACCGTCCAAAACTACATCTGTAAATCATGGAGATTTTTGACCTGATGGCCATGTTAGACAATCAGATGAAATGGTGAATTTTCCACTTTAATTTTATTAGTGTTCTCTGGTCTCAGGGTATAAAAGACATGGCCCTTGCAGTTTAAAAATGAATTAGTCGACTGGACTTCTTTGTTCAATACGTTTGACAGGGATAACTCTGGTCTGCTGGGCCATACATATGTGTATTCCCCGCCTCCCACGAGAGTTTGAGGTGTCATATTGGACTCCTTTGTTTAACCCTACAGGGAAAACCACCAACCATGGGCTTAACTGGAATTTTCGTGTTGACAACTTCCTGCTATTATGATGGGAGCTGATCGTTAGCAGTTGACTGTGCTTTAGCAATGGGGACAGGGAACAGATAGCCGTGTGAGTCTTTGGAGCAGCAACGACAATGCCTCTGCTTTTTATGAAGTGAAGAGGGGACATCATTTCCCAAGGAAACCCTCCTCGCACTGTGGATGTTACGGAGCACGTTCTCTGGAGCGGGTTCTGTAGCCAACTGATTAATTTTTTAAACATGTAGATGACCTCCAGGCCTTCTGAGGCCAATTTCTCTCTCGCCATCTTTCTTTGTCCATGTCTTTCCTTCTTGGGGAAAAAAAAAAAAAAAAAAGAGAGAGAGAGACTTCCCAAGTAAAGATCTCTCTAAAATTTTACATCCCTGGTGCGATATTATTATTTTATTCACTTGGTTTCATCAGAATTAAGCCCAGATTGAAAAGAGAAAAATCAGCTCTGCCAACAAGGAGAGCAATGCCTAACCTCCTCCCTTTGGTGACCTTTGATAAGGGTTCTGCTTTTCGGAGAGTGTGACACGGCTGGCCCGTGGGCAGAACCTGCTGTCTGTCTCGGGTGCAAGATGAACGCAGAGCCGGAAAGGGAAAGGAAATGAACCCAGAGATTCTGTGGCTGTGTTACCACCTCCAAGGACAAAGAAATTTGCAGTGAGCAGTTGTGTGTGTGTGTGTGTGTGTGTGTGTGTGTGTGTGTCAGAGGGGCCTCCTAGAAATTGCAAAGTTTTATTTTTATTTATTGTTTGGTGATGATTTAAACACCTTATGGTGCCAAAGCATAAGCAGAAAGAAGCCTGTGTTTGGCTTTTATCAGCTAAGAGAATTAAGGTTATTTTTTCCCTTGACTTTTTTTTTTTAGCAGCCCCAGTGCCTTGGCCGGATTCCAGTTCAGGTAATTACATTCTGTCTTTCTAAATTCCCTTGTAACTCCAATTGGGCAAAAGCTGCTCTTCACTCCCCTCCTAAAAGCTGATATGTGGGGTGCCTGGCACCGAACGGGGTGGCGTTCCAATAGTGGGTCCCAAGGTGTTCCGCTGGAAATGCGTTTTGAGAGGCTTCTGCGTGCGGAGCTCGTGTGCAAATGGAAGGAGTATTATTCATGGCTCTTTTCCGTCAGCAGTTGCTAACCCAAAACTCTCTCTGAATGACATTTTAAATATGAAGGCCGGGGTCATTAGGACGATTAGATACAAGGTCCGTTTTGCTCACCTCTAGAATTATTGGGTGACTGAAACCGGGGTGGGAAGTGAAGAAAGGAAAACACGTCTTATCACGGGAAATGCTTTCTGTGTTCCATTTTCCACCAAATGGCTCTTTTTTGTTGTTGTTGTTATTTGCTTTTACTTATTTTTTGCTATCTCCTGATGAAAATTAAGGGGGATTATTGGGCCCTTTTGTTTTTGTTTTTATTTTTTAGGGAGGAATGGAAATGGAGGTGTTTTCCGTTTGTAGGAACAAAATGATATCGCTTTTTTAAAAAGTCTGAGGTTCAATTCATTTAATTTTTCAAATATTTATTGAGTACCTGCCATGTACCGGACCCTGCCAAAGGGCTCTTTTGGACACATAAGCACTTACTGTTTTTAACCTTTTTATTAATATTTATCTTAATTATGGACACCAATGTGTTTTTCAAAAACAATGAAAGTAATTCCGTTAAAAGAGCATCTGTAGGGGTGACCAAAGTATGAAATGACCTGCTTGTGTTTATGTGATTGTAATGACACCCTCTGTAGACAGCTGATTTCGGCGAAGGTATATTTCCCAAGACGGACACAAGTCTTTGCCACAAACCGGAATTTAGAACGTGTCCTGAAAGGTACAAAAGAAAAGCTGATGTATGAAAACCATTTTCATTTTAAAGATAAACATAAGAGTAAAGGGATTGTTTTTCTAGTTGACATTAGCGATTCAGGAACCTGCTGCCATGGGCCTACTGTCAATTCTGTTTGTGTCATAATTCCTACAAAACAAGGATGTGAAGGTTTAACAGACGGCATTTCTGAAAGAGATGGGTTTGATGCTCTGGGCATGCATCTCGGCTGGCCGTCCTAGTCTGGGGTCTTTCCACAAACCTAGAAGTAGACAGATCTCCCCAGTACTTTACATTTTTATTTCTGTTAGCTTTAATTTTCCCAACCCTTCGTCCTTCCGCGACTAAGTGCCATAAATTAAGGCCCCGTGCATTTATATGGAGCAAGCAAAGCCACTCTGAGGGGCCTGACGACCACATCTGATGTTAGGTCTTATCACCCTGTGTTTAGATAATAATTCCTTTTTGCCCTTGTAACCCTTTCTTTACAAAGCATTGGGTCCAGGCAGATATTAAACAACTCAGCCCAACCCTGCAATCTCCTCTGGGCTTGTAACTCTAGTGAATTGCATTTTTTCCTAATTACAGGAAAAACAGCAAATTGGCAAACATCAGGAAGCGGGTACACCCCCTCTGATTTACAAGGAAGAGTGCAGGGTGACTCTATAGCTCAGGAATTCAGTGAAATAAATTTATGGTTAGAAAAATTCATGTTCTTAATGTGATGAAGGTCCTTTAACTTTTAACACGTTTCTCTAGTTAAGCTGCACAGGGTTCTCTCGGAAATGGCTGTCTACAGCTGCTGCAAATTGATTTATCTCCAGATAATAGTCAGAGCTGCAGACCAAATTGTTGGAAAGACCCAGTTCTTTAACTTTGGTGTTTGGGGCTGTCTGTATACTGTTTATGCATATTCCCTTTGTGTACATGAGCAGAGATTTTCGGTGGCCTAACTTTTCCGGGCAATCAGGGTAATTTCCCTCCAGCCCAGAGGGTCTGCACTGCTGAGAATCTCTGCACACGGTCGCCCTGCTGGGGTTTGCAGCCCACATCAGCCCCTTCCTTGGCAGTTGGGAAATTCCTTGAAGAATCAAGTGATCTATGTGAGAAAGATCCCGTAGACATCACGTACACATCACTGTGTACAGCAATACTAATTTGTCTTTTGAAAATTATATTTTGAGGAGCTGCTGAAATCATTTGCATTGCGAGAGTGATGAAATTTCCTCCATTTAAGATGTTTTCTTGGAAAAACAGATGCATTGCCCCAAGCCTGACATTGTCCTGGCTTTGCTGGGGCCTCCCCTCCATCTCCAGAGGGAGCACAGCCAGACACCTATTACTGGAGAGACCTATGACTTCACTCAGTGAACATTTCCTGAGCACCTACTATGTGCAGAGCCGTGTGTCAGGTCCTGGAGACAGGGGTACATGAAACAGACACCACCTCACCCCCTTGGGATTTACAATCGATTGAGACATAGAAAATGGAGCAAGCAAAGGGATGCCTGCATAAAGAAATGCCAGTTGTGTAGGCACACCGAAAGAAAAAATACAAGGCGTCATGAGAGAGAATATGGGGTCTCCTGCTGTAGGCGGGCTCTGGGAAGGGGTGACTGGGAAGCAGAGATATTCAGCCCCTGGCCCTCTCTGCTAAGTTCCCAGGTGCATCCCTCGCTTCTCAACCGCAGAAAGAATCATGGGGAGGCACTATGGACAGGGGGACGGATCACAGGCTGGTCACGGCACAAGGATCATGGGCTTCAGCCCAACCCTGAAGTCCATTCCCCGTCCCAGGCCACCGTGTGTCAGTGATGTCCCTGGAGGGGACTGGTCACCTCCAGCTGTGTACTGTTTAGGGGGCTCCAGGCTTTGTGCTGGACTGTCCCTGCCCCCAGGGTCCCCACAGCACGATGTTGTCTCTTCTCTCTGACTTGTACACTTGGGGTCAGGACTGTCCTCTTCCTGTCTGTGTGCACCTGCCTGAGCGCCCACCCCCAACCCAGCTCTGCTCTGAACAAAGGAAGACCTAGCGCTCTAGCCCCTGAATCCCAGATCTCATTTTTCACTTTTCCATAGATGTCTGGGTCTGACCTTTTTGTGGGTAGTTGAGGATGGGGGCACAGAAGACTGAGACATTTTCATCTTTTTCATGGCTTTTCTCCTGGAGAAAATACTCGCTGTATATTCATTTGCTTTGAAAAGATAACTGAATAAAAATAACTGAAAACAATGTATACCTGTGTGCAGTAATGGATGTTAACTAGACTTACTGTGGTGATCATTCTGCAGTATATACAGATACGCAGTCAGTATGTTGTACACCTGAAACTAATATAATGCTACATGTCAATTACATCTCAATAAACAAAAATCAACCCCCTTGAGTTTTATGACATTTTTCTGTTGCTTATGATAAAATTAAGAAGTAAAAAATTAAGATAAACTCAAGAGACAAACAGACATACAAGAATTACAAATACCTTAGAATAAGGCGAAGCTATCATGAGTGAGTCTTAAATCCTTACCCCTGCCTCCCCGCCTCCTTTCCTCCCCTCCTTCTCACCAAGCATCTGTTGAGTACCTCCCTGATCCTGCTGAGACGCTGCCAGGTCCTGGTGATGCTGAGATGAAGGAGATGTGGTCCCTCTGTCTTCTTGAAGCACAGCCTGGCTCATGAGACAGCTATGCACACATCAGCCTCTGGAAGAAACCTCGCTGACACATACCTGTGCACAGGTGAGCCACTGGTGAAACTTTCTTTGCGAGCAGAGGAAAGGGCGACTGGAAACATCTGGGAAGCCTCCCCAGCAGGGGTAGTATCTGATTTAGGCCTTGAAGACTGAGTGGGGTTTTTCTAGAAGGAGCCCCTGGGGAGAAGGGCACTCAACAGCAAAGGCAGCGCTATGGATGTACGCAAAGGAAGGACCGTGCCGGGGATGGTGGGAATGGAAAACCATCTGCCTGGGACTCCCAGGGTGACCTGCTGAGCAGCCCATATTGTTGAACCTTTCTGGAACCTTTCCAGAACCTTCAACACTTAGCAGTCCTTTGTACCATCCCAAGGGGCCTGCTTCTTCTGTTGTCTTGATGAAAACTCTAGAAGTAAATGCCGGAGCACTTCAGGGACTTGTTCACAAAGTGACCATGACCCTGGAGAAGGCATGGATGCCTTGGAGCAAGTGGCCCTGGGGGTATCTGTCACCGCCAGTTAAGGGTGGGTGTCCCTGGACCGGGTGCACCTGAGTCAGGCCTGTGCCCAGTAGAGAGTCACTGTGGGGATCAGTCACTCAGTCGACAGAGGTCTGTGTGGCCTCGTATGACAGTCAGGAAGGCACGATCATCCTGTCGTCTTGAGCAAATTTGTGCCTAAAAGAGAAAACACTGAACCCTTCACTAATGTTTGCTCTGCTTTTTATTATTCAGTGTATTTAGCTTGGGCTTTTCAGGGAGAACTGTGAAAGAATTTGCTTGACGTCCAAGAAAAAATTATTTCCACCTTAGTTAACCTTTATACCTAAACTCATGTGAATTCCTGTTTCTTTGATAAATTGAAATGTATTTCATTCTTCTTTCTTCCTTAATGTTTAGAGGTTCATTCTTGGATGCAAACCTAATATGCTGGAGACCTATCCATGGTGCCCATCTGAAGCCTCTTATTTGTTGGAAGCATTTATTTCTTTATCCAGAAATTTTTCATTGAGGCTTAGGATGTGCTAAGTAAACAGGGCACCTAGTCCCTGTCTTCATGGAGCTGACAGTCTAGGGGGGAGAGTGAGAAAGTCCCACACATCACTGCAGTAAGACATGATGTGGGTTCCGAGAGCCACATAACTAACAAGAATGGTTGAGCCGGAGATAGTTCCGGCTGGGAGCTTGGGGCAGGGGCTCTAAGAGTGATGCTTATGGAATGTATACAGCATCAAGAGGCAGAGAAAGGAGGACAAATAGCATTTCTGGCAGAGGCCATGGGGCAGAGGCAGGGAAAGGTGCAGAGTTGGACTGAATCTAGCATGGCCAAGGTCAGGCTAGGAGGCTGATTTCCAGATAAGGCTCAAAAGATGGCTTTGGCCCGGTTGGGAGGGCCCCAGTGCCATGCTGGGGACATGGCCCTATTTATGTAACCATACTTTATATGTCCCCAGGACTGGAGAAGAAAAGTAAGAGGTAGGAAACAGGGAGCCATCAGGGCTCTGAGAAAAGGGTTACAGGAGGGATCTTTGGTTTAGGGACACGATTGACATAAAAAGAGAAAAGCGACAAAAATGGGCCAAGGAGTCTCTTTACTCACGCACACATTCAGAGAAGTGAAAGGTCCGTGAGCTAGGCTTCCAAACCACGACTGGCTCTGCTCATCGCTGCCTGGTGCTCACACCGCAGGCAGGCAGCCATCTAGCCACTCCTCCCTAGATGGCTGTAGACCACCTACTGTGCACAGATACAGCGGTTACAGAGATGCAAGGTCCCCTTGCTGCAGCGGGAGCTTGCAGGCCAGTGAAGGAGGTCCACAGTGGTGGGTAGTTCAAGGGCCGGTGGGCCAGATGCCAGGGCAGCACCGTGATGGTGAGATGCACAGGTGTGTGCAAGATGAGGGTTTGGGCCTTTCTTTCAAGAAAGGGGCAGGACATGGATTGGCTGAGAGAGGACAGGAGGCCCTTTAGGACGGGGGAGCCTCTGACTGTGCTCTTCTCAAATAAGGGTTCATATGGGGGAGACAATAAAGACAGGTTTTGGGGGGTAGCCACGTGTGGGGCCTTGAAAACCAGCGCTAGACTCTGGCTGGGAAGTCACCACAGGCATCTGAGCCGCACAGGGGTCTGGGGAAAGGAGACATGGGAAGACATGGGGCCCAGAAGCCTCTCTGCCTGTGGGCGGCTCCCATCCTGGGCTGGGGGAACAGAACCTCTTGGGAACAGTCATGTCCTGCTTTGGGATTTTGCCCTTTGATGACGGGACCTGCTGATGGCGCTGGGCTTTTCTGCCCGTTGGCCTGGACAAGCGGGGGGTGGGCTTCTCCTCTCAGGAGCCCACGGAGCAGCGGGAGGCTTGTTTGTGCCTTCTGGTGTGTGCTGGGGTGGCCCGAAGGGGAGCTGGCTGTCTCCCAGGTCTGCTGGCCCCAGAGGGGCCCGGTCTGGTTTGGGTCACTCGTCATTTCCTAGGCATTTGCTCTTGGCTGAGCCCGTGCAGGCACTGGGGGGTCAGCAACAAGGCGACCTGCCTGGGACGCAGGGACTCCCAACCTGGCAGAACACAGAGCTGAGCAGAGGTAGCCAGGACCATAGGAGTGGGGATGCCGCACCATGGTGCTTGGCTGGGGGGGCACCTCAGTGTCCCTGCTTTGTCCTGAAGATGAGGGCTGGGCCCCAGGGCCACCCACTCATGGGTTTGCTAAAGCAGCCCTTGGCACCTAGACTAGGGTTGGCAGACCTGAACAACCATGAGATCGAGTGAATAGGTGTCCCCAATCTTTCTGATGGGCTTCCTGAAAGGAGCTCCGGGCAGGTGACTCCTGAGGGGCACAGACAGCTGCTCGTGTAGCTTGGGCAGGTCACCCAATGTCTCTGGGCCAGGAACAGGGTCCCATGGAGGAGCAAGCACCCGTCCATCTCTAGGAACCAACACGGGGTAACAGCAACCAAGACAGGCATCTGTCCCTTCCTCTTCCGTAGCACTCAGAGGAACCCCTGCCAGGGCAGGGGACAGGATGGTGGCTGTGCAGGGCCGCCAGGGACAGGCAGGGAAGCCTGAGGGACACCAGCCTCCTGGCCATCCTCTAGAGTTTCTGGGCTGTCTCCTGTTCCAGCGGTTTTGGAGAAGAGACAACAGAGAAGAAAACGTGAAGCCATGGGGAGCGGTGGTCAGAAACCTCAGAGACATCAAAACAGTCAGAATTTACCCAGGAAAAGAGATGGCATTGGACTGACCTTTGAGTCTGGACAAGATAAATAATTACCTAGGAAGGCTTGCAACAAAACCAGCCTGGAAGAAATAAAAGCAAGAAGGGACAGCTCGATTGGTCAGGATCCCTCTCAAGAGCATGTCCTCCCCAGGCTGAATGACATTCACAGTGTATTTTAAGAGCTGTACGTACTGGGAGAGGTTAAATCAATAGACTCAGCCTACTGTGCTGACTGTGGTCCCCAAGACTGGGAAGTATTTGAAATATTCCCCAACTACAGGAGTGGAAAAAACACGAATAAAGAGAAGACCTTATGGGACAGTCTTCCAAGTGAACAACCCCGTGGTTTGGTCTTGTGAGCTAGTCAGTTTTTCAAAGTATTCTGAATTTGCTGAATCCACTCAAGTTTACTATTATTTATTATCAGGTAGCAGCATAACGAATGTCTACCTCCTGGACACTTGGGGGTCATCAAATCTGTTCTGCAGGATTTTAGGACACCGGTAGCATTGTCTGTCCAAACGTCCAAATGAGGAAGCATCCACCTCTTATTGATCATGATTTCTGAACTAACTGATAGAGAGCTCTAATCTTGGTGTAAGAATTGAATTGGTTTTGAAAATACCAAATATTACCAGACAACTCCAGCACGGGTATAACCGCGGTGTGCAGTTTGCAAACATGCTGCTGAAATGATACACTTTTAATGAAAGAAACGTTTGGCACTTAGGGCGTGTGCCGGGTGGCTATTTACGCAGGAAAAAAGGAACGATATTCTTTTTGCATTGGTGTTTTCACTGCTTTGCCAAACTCTGCGCCCCTTCTGGGAAGGGCGAGTTAATTTCCAAGCTCTGCCCACACTTTCCCTCCATCCAGCCACCTCCTCTCCCCTGACCGTGTTTCCTGGAATGTGGGTGACCTGGGGATGCCGTGGCCACAGCGCCCCAGGGTCAGCGGAGGAAATTACAGTTGGAGCGCATCTCAATCAAGGCCTCTTGAGAGCGCTCCGGCCTCTCTTGGTCTTAAGAGGAGGCTGCCTCCTGGGCCGACGCTGGGCTCTCCAGACTTATGCTAAGTAGCTCCCACTCATCCGTGTAAACACGGGCGTCCTGGCGTTTCCAACAGGCCTTATGTAAAGTGATAAATTGCCCCTAGAAAGGCTCGACCAGCACGTGGGCCTTAATTGTCTCCTGGCATCAGGGGTCCGTAGAGCCCCTGAAGATGAGTTTGTGGCTCCTGCGGACCATCCGGAGACCCTCAGCCCTCCTTGCCCCCGTCCCTCTCCCGCTAAGGACACGCAGGGTGCACCCCGGGCGCGTCCCTGGGGATGCCTGGCGGCCTAGCAGCCACCCCTACCCCCCCAACACCCCACACCCGGAGCCTGCAGCGCGCGCCAGCCCGCCTTTGCCATCGTCGTCGCCATCGCCGTCGGGGGGCAGGGAGCGCGCGCTTCCATCGATTAATTAGAAGACGGAGTCGGTGGAGCCCCCGCCCGCCGGCCCGCGCTCCGCCTGCCAGGGGCGCCCTCCCTGCAGCCCGCCGGCCCTTTGATCGCCCGCGGCCCGCAGCCCACGCGGCGGCGGGCAGGTGGCGGCAGCCGGGCGCAGCGCGCCCCAGCGCTTGGGTCCCCGGGCCGCGGCGAGCTCCCTGCCAAGCCGCACATCAAGGCCCGGCCGGCCGGCGGGCGCCTTCATTAGCAGCCTGAAATTATAATATTATGTTAAAGAACAAAGCTGCTCCCCGGAAAAATATGTGCTGCATATCTGACAAAGATAAATTGGATTATTCAAAATATTCTTGATGAAATGTTACATTTTGCAACTAATTATCAATCTGTTTTATCTGCAGACCAGCTGGGCATTTTTGTGCATGCAAGACCTGCCTTTCCAATGATCTTAAGATGTCACTGTAGCATTTACATCTTTTATTTCAAGATTTAAATAACTAGGAAGTAGCTGATGTAATTCACTGCTGAGAAGAAAGGCCAGCTTCTCCGTTCCTTTCCAGAGCATCTCCTCCTAATGAACTGCTTTGGACTGTGCTTAATGAGGCTTTATTCAAATAATGTTTAAGGAAGCCTCTGTCAGTGTAATTTCTAAAAAAATGGGACGTATGTTTAATACATTTGAAACATCTCTATTCATAGGATATTAGCTCATGCAAGCACACGATAGCACTTGCCAATGAGACATCCATGTTGCTCTTTTCAGCTGAACTCGGCCTGGCCAAGCCCTCTGATACCCCCCACAAATCCGAGGCCTTGGCCTGCCTTTTTATCTGGCATTTTCTAGAGCTGAGATGTTTAAGATACTCTGGGCTGATATAGATCCTCACCATTAGGAAGACTCAGCGTTCTGTTCTTGTCTACCCATCAAAATCCCTCCCCTGTTCTCATCTGTCTGGGGGATTGTGTCAATGTAGTTTTCTTGTTGTTTTGTGAGCATTTTATGGTTGGAGGCAACTGAAAACCAGAATCTGACAGATTCTAGGCCCTTCACACTTTCCCGGAGGGTAGAGAGTGGCTAGAAGATGCACTTCATCTATATGCTTAGCCCTTTTGCTTGGCTGAATGCATTTTCCATCCAGACTGAGGAGAAAGGTTAGAAGCTGTTGCGTACAAACACTCAGAAGTGCTTTCCAACCTGCTCTGGTCTTTCTTTTGTTACAGCTCAGAGAGAAATATGAGAATATTCTCTTTGTGGAGCAATCTTCACTTCTTCAGTCTCAATACTCTTTTTTTATATATATAAATTAATTAATTTATTTTTGGCTGCATTGGGTCTTCGTTGCTGCACGCGGGTTTCCTCTAGTTGCGCCGAGCGGGGCTACTCTTCGTTGTGGTGCGTGGGCTTCTCATTGTGGTGGCTACTCTTTGTTGCAGAGCACGGGCTCTAGGTGCACGGGCTTCAGTAGTTGTGGCACGTGAGCTCAGTAGTTGTGGCGCATGGGCTTAGTTGCTCCGCGGCATGTGGGATCTTCCAGGACCAGGGCTCGAACCCGTGTCCCCTGCATTGGCAGGTGGATTCCCAACCACTGCGTCACCAGGGAAGTCCCTCAATAGACACTCTTGACAGCCGGAGATGGAGAAGGCAAGGCTGGGCTTCGTTCTCATTGCATAGATGAGAACACAGAGGCACAAGGGAGGGAGGGGATGATGTGATTTGCTCAAAGATACCCTGAGAGCTGCGGTGGAGGCGGGGTTGCCAGCCTTTCCGCGCTCTGTGCTCAAGCTCCAAGCGCTCCACTTAGACGGATGAAAGATGAACTTGTAGCTGTTGGGAGGAACATGTGGGAAGCTTCAGGCTGCGGATTTCCCTTCTCAGTTGAGAGGTCTTCAAAGTGGTTATGAGGGAGCACGCCAAGGAAAATCAAGCAGCCATTTTCCCACTAAAAGTGACAGAACATACATCCTTCTTGCTTTTCTAATTGATTTCATTCTGACCGCCTTTCCATAAAATTATCCCCAGACAGGTTCTCAGAGCTGTCACTAAGTCATTTGAAATTTTGCATGAAGCACAGTTATGTGTGCGTTTCTCTATCTATCTATAGAACTCCTTTACCCCTTATTTGGCTTGGTTAGACAATGTCTTTTGTTCAGATTCCAAAAGAAAATTATACCTGATCTACTTTCTGCCTGATTTGACTCCGGGTCTTTCTATTTTGACATTCCTGTATTAATGGTCAAATTACAGTGCTCAGAGCACAGAGATCTCAAAGAAACACTGACTGGGCCATCCTAAGACTGCTCTTTGGTGAGTCTCATCTTTTCTTTTTCTTTTCTTTTTAAAAGTTTTTTAGCTTCTTTTTTCATGGCAAATTAATTAATTTTTATTGGAGTCTAGTTGATTTACAATGTTGTGTTAGTTTCTGCTGTACAGCAAAGTGAATCAGTTGTACATATACATCCATCCACTCTCTTTTAGACTCTTTCCCATATAGGTCATTACAGAGTATTGGGTAGAGTTCCCTGTGCTACACAGCAGGTCCTTGTTGGTTATCTATTTTATATACAGTAGTGTGTATACGTCAATCCCAATCTCCCAATTTATCCCTCCCCCACTTTACCCCTTGGTAACCATTTAATATATGGTTTCTATATCTGTGACTCTATTTCCGTTTTGTAAATAAGTCCATGTGTACCATTTTTTTAGAATCCACATATAAGCGATATCCTATGGTACTTGTCTTTCTCTGTCTGACGTACTTCACTCAGTATGACCATCTCTAGGTCCATCCATGTTGCTGCAAATGGCATCATCTTGTTTTTTCAAAATGCTTGTTTCCTGCCTAATGCTCCTTTTGTGGGAGTCCACGTTGTGCCAGATGTGAAGGTGAAGGGGTCCCTTCACCCCACTGGCCATTGTCTTTTCCCACATAGCCTCCTGGGTCTTTTGCCCAGAGTGATTTTGGGGCTGTCATCGCATGATATCAAGAAAAAAAACAAACCCCCAAACCCTCTGAATGGAGAGTGAAATCTCTCTGTCACAGAGATAACTATTTATAGGGTACCAAATGTTGGGTGCTGTGTTTTTGGCTAAAATAATTTCCAATTATTATTTATATTTTGGAAGACATAAAACGGTTTTTATTTTCTCTTCTATAGAAGAGTTATTGTGTGTGTGTGCAAATTATTTAACCATCTTCACAGTACATGGTACAAAAACATGTCGGAACTCTCCTGAAAGAGTGTGCTGTGCTTTGTTTGTTCTCATCAGTGGGTGGTGAGTGTGGCTGGGACCACAGTGGTGCTCTGCAGAATTCTTTAACGTGTCTAGAGCAGGGATCGGCAAACCTTTTCAGTAAAGGGCCAGAGGATTAGTGTTCTAGGTCTGCAGGCCATCCTGTTTCTGCCGCTGTGGCTCTAAAGCTGCTGTAGGCTATGTAAGTCAACAAGCGTGGCCGTGTTCCAATAAAACTTTATTTATGGGCACTGAAATTTGAATTTCAGATCATTTTCATATGTCACGAAATATTCTTCTTTTGATTTTTTCCAACCGTTTACAAATATAATAACCATTCTTAGTTTGTGGACTGCACAAAAGCAGACAGTGCCCAGATGTGGTCCGCAGGCTGTAGCTTGGCCTCTCTGCTTCGGAGTGTAACGTAGATCTTTCCAGCTGCTCTAACTCCCTTGCTGCTCTGGTAGGCGTGCATTGTAGGAATGCCTTTTTTACCCATTTGTATCTGCTTACATAATATTAGGCTCTCTATTAGCCCCTCTCCCAGTTTTATTGAGATATATTGTAATTGACATTTAATATTGCATAAATTTGAGGTAATGACAGGATTCCGTATATATTGCAAATCGATCACCACAGTAAGTCTAGCTACCATACTTCACTGCACAGAGTTACAAGCTTTTTTTTTCTTGTGGTGAGAACTTTTACCATCTCTTCTCTCACTCAAAGGGAGGGGATTATATAAGGTCATCTGTTAGGATGATTCCATGTAGAGGTTGAATTTCTATGGTTTCAGCTAGCGGGAAAACTCTAAAAAGTCAGATGGTTAAATGAATTCTGGATCTAAACTAAGGAATGAAAGTGATTTGGGCCAACCTCTCTGCACACCTGCTGACAAGGACTGTGATTAGACGGGGTGGGGGGGTGGGAGGGGAGGGTGAGGCAGAGGAGAGGTGAAAGGGAAGTAGCAGCAGAGGGGAAGTGGGGAGGGTCCTCCTGAAGACTCTGTCCAGGACCAGGAGTTAAGGAACAGACTGCGTGCTGCCAGCCCTTCGGAAGCATCTCTTAACCCCAAGTTTTCCTACAAAATCGCACACTCATACTTATCCATTCCACAGATCTGTACTGAGCACCTACTATGCGCCAGGTCAGTGCCAGACATCCTGGTGGGGCAGCTCCCCGTGGCTGCCATCACAGATCGGCAGAAACTCAGATGACCTGTTCCACGTCTCTCTCTGAGTGTCTGGTGCTGCTGGCGTTCCTTGGCTTGCAGCTGCATCACTCCAATCTCTGTCTCCGTCTTTACATGGTACTCTCCCTGCATGTGCCTCTGTGTCCAAATTCTCCTCTTCTTATGAGGAAATCAGTCATTGGATCAGGGCCCAGCCTACTTCTGTATGACCTCATCTTAACCTCATGACATCTGCAAAGACTCTATTTCCAAAAGAGGTCACATTCACAGGTACCAGGTGACTTGAACATCTTTTTCGGTGACACAGTTCAACCCACACGAGACAGAAAGCTGAGTAAATAGACGTGAGAATTGGGACCCAGGTGCTGGCTGTTCCTTCACCGTGTGGCTTCGGTGGCCTAGGGTTGTCCCTGATTTTTCCTTACAGCAAAACCCATTTGTGGCATTTACTGCTGCTGCAGGGTCTCCAGAAGGATCCGTCCCCACACAATCCCTAGTGAAATCATGCACAGGTTAGTAAAGGTCTCTTCGGGGGTTTGCCTTGCTCACTCGGGGAACAACTTCACAGGCCCCAAGGCCCTTCCTGCTGCACTGTCCATGGGGCTCTTTTCTGGGCCCTCCTCCAGGTAGCTGCCCCTCCTGTTCTTTGGGATTTCTCTTGGGAATTAGGATTCCACGATCCTTAATCAGCTCAGGCCCAATTCCTGTCCCCAAAGCTTGCAGACACCACCCAGCGTTCAGCATAAGGAAGGGTCCTCCAGTGCCTGGACCCCATCCTCACGCACAGCTTTGCATCCCTTTATTAGGTAAGCTTGCTCTTTTGGGGTCTCACATCTCCGCCCCAAGAGACTCGCCAGCATATTTCTTCTGCACAGGCACACCTCGTTTTACTGTGTTTCACTTTATTACGCTTCACAGATATTGAGATTTTGACAAATTGAAGGTTTGTGGCATCCCTGTGTTGAGCACACATATTGGTGCCATTTTTTCCAATAGCATTTGCTCACTTCACGTCTGGTTCACGTTTTGATAATTCTCACAATATGTCAAACCCTCCACCAGCAAAAAGATTTTGACTCGCTGAAGGCTTAGAGGATGTTTAGCATTTTTAGCAATAAAGGATTTTTAAATTAAGGTATGTACCTTGTTTTTTAGACATAACGCTATTGCACACTTAACAGAGGACAGTACAGGATAAACAGAACTTTTATATGCACTGGGGAACCAAAAAATTTTTGTGTGACTCTCTGTATTGCAATGCTTGCTTTATTGTGATGGTCTGGAACCAAACCTGCAGTATCTCCGAGGTGAGCCTATATGTGTAGAGTGTTGTCTCCGAGAGGAATTTTTGTGAATGAAATGATCCCCAGCCCCTTTCCAACCCCTTTGATATGGAGCAAACACAGGAAGAGTGTCCAGCTCAGGTGTGGAGACCAGAGAAGCTGCCTGAGGGATGGACAGAAGGCCCAGGAGATGACAGCCAGGTGAGGTGGGAGGGGAAGAGTGTCTGCAGAGTGCACCTGGGTGGTGAGGTGCTTCAGGGGTGGAGCGATCCTCCTGCAGGCTCAGAGTGGTCTCCTGGGAGGAGCAGCACTGGACAGCTCAGAGCTGCCGTCTCACCCCGGACGCTGAGCCTCAGCCACAGGCGGGGGGTGGGACCGTCCCTAAACATTAGGCCTTAGGGTCTAGGGGGTAAGGACTTCCCAGTTCCAGCCTGGGACTCTGGCCAAGTGCCAATGAGAGGAGGTGATTCCATACCCTGGGGAATTTCTACCCCCTCCCGTGTTCTGTGCCCCATCCTCAACCCTAAATTGCACTAGATTTGCTGCCCTTTGAAATTTCACTTTATTTGACCTTTGACCCCCATCCATGCAACCAGTCTGAGAATTTTGGACTCATACTGTTTCTTGAACCACCGCCCCTAAGTTAGACCCTGTGAGTTCAGGTGCTGGAAACATGCAGAAGGCGAACAGGTCCACAGCCAAGCTGAAAGGACCACAGGGTGGCTTCTAACGGGGCTCAGCCAGGAGTCACCTTTGCTCTTTTTCATTACGACCCCC
>NW_021703781.1:78127275-78266942 GCF_005190385.1 Monodon monoceros
CCACCACCATCACCACCACCACCACCACCACCACCATCACCACCATCACCACCATCACCACCACCATCACCACCATCACCACCACCACCACCACCACCACCACCACCGCCACCCACCACCATCACCACTGTGCATTTCATGCCCTGTTATCTTATTTAAGGCTCACAACAACCCGGCAAGCAAATACTATTATTATTTTAAAAAACTAGTTTATCCCTATTATTCAGATGAGGAAGTTGAGGCTTAGATAGAAGTACTGGTCTCACTTTGCCTCTGCTGTAGGGGCGCCTTCTCCCAGGATCAGTGCATGTGAGCATGTGTGCTTGTGTGAATGTGTGTTTGTGTGTGCGCACATGTGTGTGCCTGTGTGTGCCTGTCTGCCCACATGTATGTTGGTGCAGGTTTATGCATATGTGTGTGTGTGTGTGTGTGTGCACATGTGGGCCTGTGTGTATGTGTGTGTGCAGGTGTGTGTCGTGAGTCCTCAAGGAACAGCAGAGCATGTCGTCTCTGAGGGCACATCAGGACCACAGGGAGTGAGATGCGGGTAGGCCCGCAGGGGGCCAGACCCTGGCTTTGTCCACCAGCCTTGGGGAGTGTGGGAGCCATACTCAGTTCTCCCCTGGTTGCCTGTGTGAGCCAGCCAGGCCCTTTAATTGGCAGCATCAGTGCTGTGCAAGCTTCACTGCCTCTGTGTCCCCTGGCAGGAGGGGCTGGGAACCTGGGGTCTGCAGAGCTCTGCGTGCGGCTGCTCAGGTTGAGGAGGAGAGCCAGAGAGGGGGAGGGAGGGGCAGCCGCCTGCCTGGTGCCTGCGATGCAGCTCAGAACAGCCCTGGGCCTCAGACCTGCCCCCTCCTGACAGGAGCAGTCCAGGCCTATTCCAGTACAGCATCCATCAGCCACAGGTAGCTGTTTAAACATCATCAATTAGTTGATTAGTTATCAATCAAGTAAACGAATTAATTAAAATGAAATGTAAATATTCAGATTCACATTTTAAGCGCTCAATAGTCACATGTGACTGGTGGCCACCAGCTCTGGTGGCACAGAAGAAGACAACTTTTGTCATCACAGAAAGCTCTGTTGGACACCATTGCCCTAAAGGGCAGGTCTCTGAGCATGACCCCATGGCCTGGGTCAGAAGAAGGATGCTGTCCAGACTTCAGGGTCCCCTGGCCCTGCTTTGTTCTATATAGAGCCCATCTATACAGCCACCCACGAGGTGAAGGCTTTCACTGGTCATTGGGTCACTGGAGGATTTTATAGGCAAGTTTGGGGGTTTAGATTCCATCTGACCTTTGAGAGGAGATGGGGGAGGGGCAGGGGGACAGGGAACTGTCTTTGTGGCTTTTTTTTCTTTTAAATACACCAGTCATGGTACTGCACACTTCACACATGCTACCAACAGTAAATGATAGTAACTGTCATGTACTGGGTGCTTATGAGTGGGAGGGCTTAAGCCCCTGTGTTCCAGATCCCATGCCTGTCCTCACTAAGCTTCACTTCCCACCAGGAGTGGGTGTCAGCACCACCCTCGTTCACACACTGAGACACCTCTGGCTGGAACAGCCCCAGCCCCAGCTTGTCCCGTCTGTAACCGTGGGACTGATTCTGCTTGAATTCTGTCTTTAAAGCCATTTCCCAAGCATTCACCCCAGTCTCATGTTTCCTCTTTTATTGGAATAATTATAACTTTTTAGCCTGACCTTAACATATATACTTTTCCCCCCTATTTAAACTCACCCAGGGACCATTTGCGGTAAAATGGGACGGGGACTCTGTGACTGGGTGTTGACCCCTCCAAGCCCCCTGCCATTTGTTCTTGTTTTTTTTTTTTTAATTAAAATGTAGTTGATTTACAATGTTGTGTGTTCTTGCTTTTTTTGTTTCTTTTTTTTTTAAACAGACTTGCAGATTCTCTTAATTTTAAATCTCATCGTTTCCATTATAAGCTGTCATCTTTTGGAAAGTTATTTGAGAACTTTTGTCCTCACATGATCACACAGTTTCTTTCTCCTCCGAAGAACTTGAAAAGAGTTTACGTTAAATATTAGAGCATCTTGACCACCACTGGCTAATTTAATTGTAGACTTCAAGATAAGCGTCAAGGATGTTTCTCTGTCACTGGAACTGTCAGTGGTATTTTCTGGTGAGAGGTTTCAGTGGAAAATCCCTGGCCAATCAGTACTTTACTCTCAGGAGGAAATTAAAGAAATCACTTGAAAATAGCTGAGAAATAGAAAAAAAACAAACAAAAAACCCAACCCTCTTGGCTCCAGCAGGCATCCTGGAAAGGTGGATGGGAGGTCAGCTGAGTGCTAAACGCTGTTCCTGGCTCTCAGGTCCTCCCTTGGTACAGCGGCTCCGATGGCCCAGCGATGAGACAAGATGGAGCTGGCTGCCTTAAAGATGACTTCTGGTGGGCTGCCGTGGTCTGTTAAAATCATAAAATACGTATGGCAAGTGTCAGCGTCGGGGCAGGGAGCAAGACCCTCGCTTCGGCTGGTCTTTAGAAAAAGAAAACAAGCTCAGTATCTACTAGGAGATCAGTTTGCACCCGATTTGGTTTAAATGCTAAACCCTATGAAATGATCTTAAGCAGAAAAATCAATTTCCCACAAGTCTCAGATGTACACTGGAACTCTTACATTTGAACTAAATCTAGGTAGAGTTAAATAATTGAGCTGGCTCTCTTTAAGTGCTACAAATGTATTTCACGCTAGAAATCGCTCATGTGAGTCGGGCAACTCCAAAGGGTGCCGGGGCACCCAGGCCCTTCCAGAAATGGGCCAGCTTGAGAGGGGTAGGGCCAGGGTGGCACTGAATCCCAGGCATCAGAATAAACTGGGAGAGGCAGGGGCCAAATCCATGATCAGAGCTGGAGGCTCTTGAAATTACCTGCATTGACATCAAGGAAAGTGAGCGGCTTTGCCCCTCGAGTGTGGCATTGAGAGGCCAAAGACACAGCCTGGGGACCCCTTGGTCCTGCAGAGGAGCAGAAAAAGACGAAGGTCACTGCTCCTGACCTTGCTGCAGTTTGGTCCTCATTCCCATCTCCTGCCTGGGTTGACCTGGGAGCCACAACTTCTCAGAGCCTCAGTTTTCCATTTGTAAAATGGGACTTCATTTGCTCCTTCAATTGTATTTTTTGACTGTCCTGGGCACTGGGATACAGCAGTGAACATGGTGGACAGAGCCTTGCCTCTCTGAGCTTGTGGGTCTCATGGTAGAGGCACACGGCACAGAGCCAACAGGTTTGCAGAAGCATTTGCTTTGGGGAAGTGCCGGAAAGGAAGAACGCGCACATCTTAACAAGCATATCTGCTTCCTTGGGTCTGTGGGTCGGGGGGAGATTGAATAAATTAATACAGCAAGTTGCCCAGAGCTGCTCAGTGAACGCTCGCTTTTACTACTGTGGTCCTTCTAATACGATGGCTGCTCTTATTGTTATTACCGTCAGCACCGTCTTCATCACATAGGCGGGGAGGAGAGAGAGAGGAAAATAGGAATTTAGGAGAAGGGAATTAAGTAGAAACACAGGGCTAGTGCAGGGAGAAGGGGGTTCTGGGATTGTACCCACCAAGAGGCAGGCACGTGTTTGCTGCCTCGAGCCCAGCCACCAACCCCCAGCCCAGCTCTTCCCAGGAGGTGATAAGGAAGCTCCTTGGGGCCAGGGACGTGGCTTGGACCTCGCTGGCTCTTGAAGTTCCTCCGTTCCCCTGCTTCATCTGCAGAGCATTTACAAGTGGGAGCAGGCCAGACTCCGGCGTGAGCATCTCCCTGCTGGCAAGGGACCAGCGGGGAGTGAGGGCTGGTCCAGTCGGATCAAGCGAGGCGCAGGAGGCACCCCAAATTCAGGGAGCGCAAGTGTGCACGTTTATCATTGGATTTCGAAGCCGGCCCTTGGGGGGCATCTACGCTGAAGCCGGCAGCTCTCCTGGCCTTCGTTGCCAGGAAGCCATTCTTCTTTGGAGTGTTTTCAACAGCTGGATGTTTGCCTTGCCAATTAAGAATACACAGGCCCTGTAATAAAGGCATCGATAACCCTTCGTAAGGATGACGTGACGGGCGCAGATTTGGAAGACAGAAAGCAGACGAGGGTTACTTGGAGGTGAAGTGTGGTTTTCGCTGCTTGCAGTTGAGGCTCTGAAATCCAAGCTCCCCCTGAGTTTCAATACAGCCTATATTTCTTTGCTCATTTTGGCACTCTCTCTGCTGTCGGAATCCCCTCCCCCTCCCCTGCAGCAGGGCCGAGTGACACACGTGTAATCTAAAACCATGAATCCAAGGTTCTAGGGCCACTGCTGTCACCAACCAGCTGTGTGACCTCGACAGGCTACTCAGTCCCCTGGCAAGATGCCTGCTTTCTGGTCTTCGAGGGAGGGATGCATTCCTGACTGCAGGATTCTGTGGTTCCACGGGAAGTCGCTTTCCTTAGAGAATTTGGTTCACACAAAATGAGATCATGGCAGGGCCATCCAGGGCCTGTGAACCGAGGCAGGCGACAAGTGGCTTCATTTCTTTACACGTTCTATATTTGCAGGAAAGCACACCCGGCATCCTTCCGTTGACTTAGCTGTCAAGTCTGCATTTAATTTGTTTACTTCCTCCGGAAAGTCCTGGTAATACATTGATAAACTTCCATCTTTAAATAAAACCTCTGTGTGAAGAGGACTCCACTCCCCAAAGAAGGCACGACTTTCATCTCACACAGCACCCCAATATAAGAGTGATTAGTGGACATCAGGGTGGTGAGAAGTACTCTCTAGCCTGCAATGCACCGCAGTCTGCTGGGGGACGTCATTTTTGGGCTTTGATCCAGCAGGAATGAATAGTAAATAAATGAAGAAGTATATTAGGCCGAACCGCTGACATTTGTTTGCAGGGTAGTAAATGTTTGTGAATGAAGAGCAGCAGAAGATTTTTTAATAAATGCTTTTGTGGCGGATTTTATACTAAATCATTTCTTGACATTTCGACTCAAACCAACAGCTTAGATAATGGATCATACCATATGCACATACTCTGGTTTGATAAATCCTCTGCTAAGAGGACCTCCATGAAACTGGATTCCCTCTAGACTGGGAGAAGATGGTATGCAGAATAGATTAATTCAGGCAAGTTGGGGAGGACCAGGTCGGTGATCTTGCCTACGCTCTGAATCTGAGCTGAGGCTCAGTGAACAGTCTCCTCCTTGGGTGTTCGGTTTGGGCTGGACCACGTTAAACAAACTCCATAGTGAAGATGATGGTTCTATTTTCTGATGGGAATGTTTATTCAAGAAAGCAAGACACAGAGGGCCTGAGAGGAACATGAAAGAGTGAGCCAGTCAGCACGTGGACAGGCCCCTGATCTCCCACGGTTCCCTCTGAGCCGTGCAGGACCTCCCCGGCCATCCTTCCCTTCAGGCCAGCAGACGCCGAAGCAGGACACTCGGCTGATTCCTTGGGATCTGCGGGCAGCCCTGTCTCGCGGCCTGCAAGCCCCTGCGGAGCGCAGCTGTTCCTCCTGGTCTGGCCTTAGGGGCCCAAGCCGGCCTCTGTGTATTCAGATGCTGGAGCATCTTCCCACCTCCCTCTGGGCCGATTCCCTCCTCCTCTCTGCAGGGGGCTCCCCTTTGTCTTGCGAGTCCTCACCATCTTCTGCTCAGCAGAATGTCCCCTTTCCTCTAGCTGGGACCCTTGTGACCTCCTGCTGGAGCCCCTCCCTGTGCTGCCCTTAGAGAGGGCCTTGCCCGAGCCCATGCCTTGTGGGCCCGTGTCAGGAGGTGCTGGGCTTGGAGCCTGGATTTCCTCATCTGTAAAAGGGGGGACAGTGGTTCCCATCCTGCTTGTGAGGAGTAGCCCACGTGGTAATATACGGGGCAGATACACGCAGAACACTTGCAATGGCGCTGGCCTTTATTAAGGCTACGGGGTGTTAGATATTATTATTATCACAATTCACCCGTGATGTATGCTGGCTGAGTCCCTTCAGCAACTTCCCTCTGGTCACAACCCTTGCCTTGTATTGGGAAGAAGGTCAAGTTTCTGATGTCGAGGCCCTGGTGCCCTGGTGCTCCTGGGTAACTTTGATCACGGAGATGGGATACCAGTCCATGGAGGGCAGAGGCTCCTTACAGGGCGGGAAGCAGTGAGGGGGCAGCAGGGAGGGGGGGGGATGTGACCCCACCTCCTGGGCATTTAATTTGGGGACAAGCTGGGCTCCTCATTTGTTTGGCGTTAAGTCAGCATGAGTTTTTTCTTTGTTTGTTTGTTTGTTTTGGTACGCGGGCCTCTCACTGCTGTGTCCTCTCCCGTTGCGGAGCACAGGCTCCGGACGCGCAGGCTCGTGGCCATGGCTCACGGGCCCAGCCGCTCCGCAGCATGTGGGATCTTCCCAGAAGCGGGGCACGAACCCGTGTCCCCTGCATCGGCAGGCCGACTCTCAACCACTGCGCCACCAGGGAAGCCCAAGTCAGCACGATTTTAACACAGGATGTTCATGAGCTCGAACATCGCCAAGAACAAGACAGACTTGCCCTTTGGTTGGGGTGGTCCCGGCCGGGGCGGATGCTGCTGCAGGTCCCTGAGGCCTGTGGACACGTCTGCACTGGGGCAGCGGTGTCCCCATAAGCGATGCTGTGTGCTTGTGGCTCCCAGGGGCAGGCACTGTGCTGACGCCTGTACTGGCTCTCAGGTGCTGATTGTTGAGTGAGAGCGGGGGACACAGCTGCTCTGCAGGCACTTCAGCCAGTGTGTCTCTTCCTGAAAATGGGGGTCCCAGAGGCTCCCCCCACGTGTGGCTGCATCAGCCCCATTCTCTCAGAGTCTCCTGGGAGGAGCGTGGGCCTGTGTCACTGTGAACAGAGTGTCACCCACCTGTTTGTACAGCCGCCGTGTGTCACCTACCCCGACTGCACGCAGTGTTTTCTAGCAGCTGTGTTTTTTAAACAGCTGTATTTTGAGGTACAAATTACACACCATGAAACGCACACATTTCCAGTCTACACGTCAATGATTGTTAGTAAATGTCTGGAGTTGTGCAACCACCGCTGCAATCAAATTTAGGACTTTTCCGTCCCGTCCACCCCAAAGATCTCTCATGCCCCTTTGCCATCCCTCCCCACACGCCCCAGCCCAGGCAAACACTCACCTACTTTCTGTCTCCATAGATTTGCCTTTTCTGGACATTTCCCGTCAGTGGAATCATGCGATATGCAGTCTTTTTCAGCAGCCATATTGATTATTTTCCCTCCCAGTTGCCGGCAGGAAACAATTTGTATCATATTTGTGGCTGGGAAGTACCTGGGGGTCGGGAGAGAGCTGCTGTTGCCCACGACGGCTGTAGCCGTCCGCAGCCCCTGCCTCCAGCCCCCTTCTCCCATCGGCTGCCTGTGGGTCCTCCAGGCCCACGTGTCTCTCTAGGCTCCATCTCACCGCTGAGAACAAGAGCGGCTCTCCTGTTGGGTGGTGCTCGGAGCTCCCCGCCCTGCCCCACACTATTAGTGACCCCTGTGACCTTCCCTTGGCGGACAGGCTCCAGCAGGGCCCCTGGGTCCCCGGCCCCAGCCCCTGCAGCGTGGGTGGGTTGTGGCTTGCTTCTGACCCTAGACGACAGCCGAGGCGATGGGAAGTGTGTGCTTCCATGGTTCTGTGACCTAGGATTGTAGCATCGGTCTTGCTGGAATTTCTCTCACCCCGTCGGTTGCGAGGCAACAGGTGGCCATGTTGGGGACCGTTCCATGGCAAGGACCATGGGCATTTCCAGAAGCTGAGACAGCCTTCTCAAACCTAAAGCTCTCAGTTTTACAGCCACAAGGAGCTGAATTCTGCCAGCAACCACACAAGCAAGAAAGTGGATCCCTCCTCGGTCAAACCACCAGACGACAACCCTGGTCTATTTGATGCCGTGCCTGCAGCCTTGTGAGACCCAAGCAGAGGACCCAGTAAAGCTATGTCTGGACTCCTGACCCACTGAAACTGTGAGATCATAGATGTGTGTATTTTTAAGTTGCTAATTTTATGGCGATGTGGTATTGGAGCCATAGAAAACTAATGCCTTTCCCCCCGTAAGGCAGCCATCTCAGAGTTATCCTTCCTGATGCTCCAGCCTCCCCCCCCCCCAATCTTCTCCTCCAGCCCCACCGCCCTGCCTCACTTCAGGCTTCACATCTTGCCTCTGGACGATTGCAATGGTCTCCCACTCACCTCCCAGCCGGAGGGTCTTTGTGAGAAGCAGGACGGCCCCAGCGGGCCCCCGTGGGGTACTACAGCATCTCATTATCATAGTCCAGTCCCCACAACCTCCTCAAACTCTCTTCTGGCCACGCTGAACAACTTGGCCATTCTTAGATATTCTTAGATATTAGATATTCCAGCCGTTATTAGATATCCTTAGATAGTTCCACCGCTGTGATTTTGCATCTGCTGATCTCCCCACCTGGAATGCTTTTCCATCTCTTCTTAGCCTGAAAAACTTTTACTCATTCTTTAAAACCCAGGTCCAATATCAACTCTGTTTGAAACTGTGCTTTCCTGTGTTCACTGACATTCACGTTTGTTATTTTAGTCTGTGTCCCCCAGAACCTCCAACAGAGTATGGACAGGGATTTGGATTTGCTGTCCCCTAACCAACACCTGTGGTGTTTAACGTACTTCTCTAGAACAAACAGCCAATTACCTGCTTGAGTAACTGGCTGTGGCCACTTCAGTGTATGTAAGCCGGAGCCTCCAGCTGTGACATCATATCATGGGACGCTTCAGGCTCCTGGATTTCCAGGGAGCTGGGTGTGTAGGTCGGGTGGGATGGGGCAAAGGTGGGGGGCTTCCAAATGTTGAGACTCCACATTCTGGATTGTTCTGTAGATCTGAATGTCATAGGCGTTGCCCTACTGAAGTTCTCTCCCGAGCTGGGTGCTGGTGACACCCGTGGGCCCCGCCGCTCCATCCACGATGGTGCCCTCCTCCATCCCCTGCCCGTGGCCCCAACACGTGGAGACCAACCTGATGGAAGTCTCAAACCAACACTAATATGTATAAAGTAGATAACTAATGAGAGCCTGCTGTGTAGCACAGGGAGCTCCACTTTGCTGTACGGTAGAAGCTAACACAACATTGTAAAACAACTATACCCCAATTAAAAAGAAACGTCTCAAACCATGTATAAAGCATCTGCCATATTAAGGACCTTTCTGCCACTGATCACTACAATTAAAATTGTGCTCTCTTGCCCCAGGTAACTCCTCTCTTCACTGCTGTCTGTTTCTCCCTGCACCCTTTACCATCAGATGTATGTATCTTTCTTATCTATCTGCTTGTTTTCTGTTTCCCCAGGGAGACTGTAAGCCCTGTGAGAGCTGGGGTCTGTCCGTCTGCTCGTGTCTGCATTCCCAGTACCTGGGACGTCGATCCTGAGGACCTGGTACCTCAGGATTGATGGTTGAATGAAGGGGAGAGAGCACAGTCTCCGTGGTCCATCTCTGCCCGCGTCAAGGCTGCCTCCCCTCCTTGGTCTTCCTTCCCCTTAGGATAAAGAAAATGATCCTCATCTCCAGAAAAATTTCACTTATCAATTCATCCCAGATTAAGGATTTAAAGAAAGCCCTCTTTTTAGAGATTACATGTAACTCTAACTTAAACTAGAATTCTAGCTCTAACCCTAAAGTCTAAAAGATATATTACAAACTTTTCTTCCTGGAGTATTTTTATTTTAGACAATAGTTTCAGTTTCTCTTCATATATAATACAATATTAAACGCTTAGACTGCCACTAGGTTCCTCTTTGGTTGATTGCAATTTTAAGGACTTAGAGCTAAAAGCGTGAGGGTAAAGATGGTTTTAGAACCACGTGGTGTTCGAGTGAAATGGTATCACCCTCTGGGGGGGGACTTGGGTGGTGGTGGGGGGGTCTGACTATAATCCTTTACGTGCATTATGGTCTTTTGCCAACTTATTCCTGTGTGATGCTGGACACGGGATGGGGGTGACTGACTTCTCGGGATTGTTTCCATCAGTTTCATGTTCTTGGCAGAGGGAAGAGAAAATTCCCTCCCATCCACTTCTACTGGGGCTTGTTAAGCCATGGCCTTGGGGGCCAGCTGATCAGCACTGAGCAGCCAGCAACCTCAGCAGACACTGGGCAAGGACAGCCTTTGGCTACTGGGGCCCAAGGCCAGCTCTGCTTCACGGAGGAGGTCACCTTGTGGCAATAGAAGAGCGCGTCATGTTAGCATCCCGGAGCCCACTTGAGTCTGCCTGGCTTGGTGTTTGGGGAAGAAATCAATGACATGTAGGTGTTGGGCCCTACAGCTGGGCAGCGGCCAATGTGCACTGCAAGGGTCTCAGGGTCAGTATTTTTCCGGGTGATTATTTTCTATCAGCGAGTCAGTGGAATAGAATGGAAATGGCGTTCCTAGCTATTTGAGGGAGCACAAGTGAATAAGGCGGCCTCCCCTAAGCCAGCCCTACTTGTATCATATGTGGTCCGAAGAAATGAAAATCAATCCCTTTGTGGCCAACTATGTACCCCAAAGAACATTCTCATTTGGGGTTTTGTTCTGTTTTCAACAGTGAACACTCTCCGCCTCTAGCAGTGATGTGAGGATTTTCTGCGGTGAATCAGACCCAAAGGCTGCTTCACATCAGTCAGCTCAAGGAGGGACTGGTAAACACAGGCAGTGTGTGCGCTTCAACTCCAGGGACTGAGGGTGAGTGACAAAACGCGCTTAGGCCCCAATCAGTCGTATTCTCTAGGAGCTGCCGCCTGAGCCGTGAAGGAGGAGATCCCGTGCAATTCAAACGGACTCCTGTGTACTCCCAACCCTTGGGAAGTGGAGTCCAGAATGACCGCCCCGGTACAGCGCTACGGAGCTCTAGAGATGGCGAGGTCCTGCATCTGGTGAGGGAAAGAGATGCCTCCGAGGCAGGGGGCAAATGTCTTCGGAGAGGAATTAGGAGATTGCTGCTGGCTGGTTCTTCTCTTATAACCGTGACGTCTCCACTCAGCTGGTCTGTCCTCTCCAGGAAGGCAAGTCCAGGTGCAAAAGCACGAGTGGATTAGAGGTTCCCAAAGGTTCTTCCCATGCTACCTCCCCATCGGCTGCTCTGCCCGGTGGTAGCTGTCCCCCCAGAGCATGCCTTGGGTTCCAGGAGCAGCTCGTTCTACCCTGGGAAGCATGTGGAGTACAGCTGTGAGTGTCCTCCTCATGCCGGCCTCCCTGTGCTGTCCTCTCCAACAATGCATTTGATTTGGTCTCTGGAGGCCATCCAGATGCCCACAGAGCTGAGCTTTCAAAGAGCCGCGGACAGGAGCCACCCTCTCACTGTGATCACCAAGGTTGCCCAGGGCCCCCCGAGACTGCGCTGAACCGATAACTGCGATCAGGATGTATCTCTCGGATTTCTGCTGAGCCCTTCTGGTCAGCGATGCTCCATGCTAAGTCCCAGGTTCTGTCCTTAACTGCACGATGCCGATTAACTACCTGTTCCTTTTCTTTTCGGTTCCTTGAATTACTCTGCACTCTTTGCAATGATGTTTAGTAATTCTCATCGAGTGTGGAGAAGCCTGCTGGGACGCTGCCAGCCGATCGTAACAAGCCCACTTACTGCAGGATTTCCCACTGCTTTCCTGTGCTGGGAGTTCCTTAACCAAAGGCAGCTCTCCCAGGAGAACCTTGCGAAGATGCCTCGTCATGAATATTTTGATGTCGGAAACATTGGGTATGCAAGTTGTTTGCAAAGGCGGCCAGTGTGTTTGGAGGAACAGGGTGGGCCTTGGGCAGACTTGGAGCAGGGTGGGATTCCGATTCTGCTGCCTTCACCTTTTATCCTGGCCTGTCTTTCTTCTGGGTCATCCTCTCCCGGCCTCCCCGCCCCTCAGCTCCAGCCGCTCTGCCACACGCCCACACCGAAGGCTCGTGCACTAATTGGTGATTAGGCATTAATGCCTGGTGCGTGTTGGCTTGTTTCCTCTCCTGGATAACGTTTTCTTCCCTTTTGTGTTAGAGGCTTTCATGTCTTAACAAGAGTGGCCAACTTGTATGAGATTTCAGGCATGCTGGGTGGGCGAGTTCGGGACTTTCGGCTCCCTTCCCAAACTACACAGGCTGGGTGCCCATGTGTGCCACACTGGGCCGTGCCTGGCCCTGGGACTGGCTTCCAGGAGGCTCTCAGGACTGTTTGATGGAGATGTGGATGGAGGTCGGGGAGGGGTGGTGGTGACCTCTCCAGTCCCAGCTGTAGAGTGTAAGAGGGGAGGGTATCTGGATGTTACAGGGCTCTGTGGGGTGATGAAGGATGAAGCACCCCCCTGTGCAGCTAGGCACCCCAGCTGACAGGAACACTACAAGGACAGACTCTTTTGAGCATTAAGTAGGTGGAAGGAACCTCCCATTAGAAACACATGCTAGGAAACGAGAATTTGCCGTCAGGCAAGCTGAGGGGCAATCAGTTTATTGCACTAGGAGTCTTTATCACCCAAGAGCTGGCGAAAGGGTTCAGGAACAAAATCAACCCAATAAGTGGATTGATGTTTACAAATTTACTACGGGGTTTGATTCTGAGAACTGATTCATTTTCATCTTCCCAGATTCCTCAGATGTGGGAGAGAAGCCACGTGGAGAGAGATCATGGTTCTTCGGTTCTTTGGATAAATGAATGATGTTCTCTGGGCTTAGAGCAACCCCGTCAATAGAACTTGCCGGTGATATTCCGTACCTGTGTGGCATGGCAATTCACTAACTCATGAAGTTGCTATTTATTTTACACACTTATTTTTCAAAAGCATTTCCTGCTCTACATAAAAAAGGCTTGTCATTTGAACTAAAGCCATTCTGTCTGCCTTTATCTTTCTTTATTTATCCTAAAGAAATGGTCATGTACGTGGCCAAAGCTTTAGCCTGGAGGATGTTCCTCATAGTGTTGTTTATCCAAATATGTGACAATGGTACATCGGGAAATAAGAGGGTGATAGGGCTCTGCATTCTTTCAAAGATGGAAAGAAAATGTTTAAGGACTTGAAAACTGTTCATATTATGTCAATAAGTGAAAAAAAGCAGGTTGTAAAATAACAGATAGAGTATAAGCACATTTCTGTTTTAAAAAGGTATATATGTTCATTGAAAACAATCAGGATAATATACCGGAAATCGTGGTTACTCTAAGAAGTAAAATTAGGGATGTTTTAAAATTTTCTTTTTTTCCTTGCATTTTTATGAATTTTCCACAAACACATGTTTTGCTGTGAAATTGGGAAAAAATCATTTCTTTGGTAAAGGACAAGTCAGAGGACAAGGTGCCGTGCGGGGCGGGGAGGCAGAGAGATTCTGCCCTGGAATTTGGTTCCGTCTCCCCGAAGCTCACTGTGTTAGATGTTCTGTGGATGTGAAACTGTGGGAAGGCTGTTTCTAGGGAATCCTTGGTCCTCAATCAGAAAAGCATTTTCCTCCTTTGCAAAAAGCAAAGCGCAGGCTCCGTCTGGTCCTCGGTATAGAGCTGGCCTCGTGTGGCGGGCCCGGTGGGGCTGTGCTTCTGTGAGCAGGCAGTGACATTGCCACTCCCGTGCACCCAGCTGAGAAGGCAGCTCGGACCCACGCCTGGCTCAGGAGATTCTGCGTGAGGGTGCTCTGCAGAGCCCCGGGCCCTCCCAGCCACCGCGACAAGCTGAAATGGGACCGCCCACTCAATTAGGTGTCAGCCAGAATCCACAGGGGTGTGGTGAAGGGCGAGTGTCATTAGGACGCAGGATGGGGCAGGGCCTCTCCATAAACGGTCTCCATCAACCAGGCAAACGCTGGGCCACAGAGCTGGGACCGTGCGAGGGGACAATTAAATGGTTTTAACTGGATCTCACTGTCTCTCGGCACACTCATTTGGTGGTGAGTTGACCTGCGATTGGAAAAAAAAAAGAATTCTTTAGATGTTTGTGTGTTTCTGGCGAGGTCTGACTCTCAGGTCAAGGCCGAGGGCTGACTGCCGACAGCCAGCCGGGCTCTCCCTCACCTGCAGCCCTCCCCAGGTCCCTTTGGGAGGCCACGTGACCCTGTCAAAGTGGAGCATTGCTGAAAAATACGTTTAAACTCGACTTTTGGAACAGCCTGCAAAGCTTGATGGTCGTTCATCCAGTTACTCTTAAAATGGCCAATCTTACTCTTAGAAGAAGGCAGATATTCTCTTTTGAAATAGAAAAAAAATCATTGGAGCTGAGAGCGATGAGGAATCCACGGGCTGAAGGGTGGCTCTGCCCTATTAGAGCACACTGGGCAGGAAAGATCCTCCTCACCTTGTAGCTGATGCGGGGACGGAGGTGTATCCACGTTTATGTGGACAGAGAACACCTGAGCCCTGATGTTCACTGCCCTGCAGTCTGGCTCTGGCTGGAGTGAAGTGGGGGCCGATTGGATAAGATGGCCTCGTGCTGGTGACGACTTGCAAGGACCCCACCGTGAACGATGCTCCTGCCCTCGTGCCCATGGCTGGTTCTGGGCCTTTGGGGTGTTTGGGAATCACTCCGCTCTGGAACGATGCCAGCTGATGTTGGGGAAGATACATTATGTGACGAAGGATGGACATTCCACGTCTCCTCTGAAAGTTTTGGTGTCAGCCATGGGCTACTCTCCTCATTTTGTGCTGCGACCACTTATTTTTCTGGGTTGAGAGATTTATGTGCGTCTTCCAATAAAACAGCCTGCCATTTAAAACCATGCCTGTTCGGATGCAATCAGAGCAGAATGCATTCAGCACACGCTTCCCCAGGGGTCTGCTCCCCCGCTGGGGGACAGCGGCACCACACCCACTCAGAAGTTAGGCTGGTGTTTTTCTGCCCCTTATGAAATATTTGGACTTTATCTTTAATATATATTCAGATGTTGATCTTTTCATGAATTCAGCAAAGGCTTTTACCTTCCAGACCTCATTCATGAGGTTTTGATGTACTCAGTGTAGTGATTCATGGCAGCAGAGAGGGTCCGGGACCCTTTATGAAATTTTTGTAATTTGGGCTGCCGAGGGTCTTGATTGTTAGTATTTCGTTCTAGTTTTCTACTTCCTTTAGAATTGGAAACTTTTAGAATTTGGGGTTCAGGTTTTGGGGATACTTTTCCTTCTCTTCCTCTTTGTTCTTCCTGTCTCCGTCTCTCTCACTCTCTTTCTCAATCTCTCATTAGAAGGAACTAACGAAGAAAGGACGGAGCAGATGGAATTGATGCTCACTGTTGTGAAGTCATCGTAGGAAGGACAGGGCAGTTGTGGCCCATTTCAAGGAGTTACAAAGTTGTTTGAGGCCAGCTGTTGGCATGACAAGGTGTCACCAAGGCCCCTAAAATACCATGGGCAAGGCAGGAGTGAGGCAAAGCCTTTGGAGGCACCAGGTCACAGCAGGACGTTGGGCTCGTGCTGATGGCAGCTCACCATGGCTGGTGCCCAGGCAGCAAGTGCCCAAGGTGTCCTGCCCCAAGGTCTCTCTTGAGTCTGAAGCTGACCCATCACCAGACTTGGCTTACAGCCCCTCCCCCTCCTCTCCTGCATCCCATCTCCCCCCACCCTGTCTTGCAGAGGCTGTTTCTTTCTTGGCTTAATATTTTTAATAAGAAAGCAGCAGCATCTTCTAAGATAGGGGTTGTTGACTGATCTACTGATACCAGGAATCAAACCTGTCTTAAAAAGCTGCCTTCTCTGCATGGTGGGTTTTTGTTACTCGGAGTCACAAAGCTGGCATTGTTTTGAGAGGGTTAACTAAGATTAATGAGGAAAGAAACATGAAGCCATAAAGGATCAGCATTTCCAATCAATGACTGAATAAATTTAATGTGTATTCCATCTGTAGTTTCTTTGGCAGAAGTGTCTAATTCCGAAAGGTTTTGCCTTTTTATGCTTCTAAATAACTTACTAAGACAAGAACAGTGTGTACTTCCAGTGTAATAGTGCTTTATTTAAGGTTTATACTGCAATCGACGTATCGATCAAGAGGAATTTGTAGAATGCACAGGCGTGTTTAATAAGAGCTGGACAGAGCACCGCAAACCTGCTATTCCCAGGACTTTTGACTATTGTGTATTGCAACTTCAGCATCTTATTTGGGAGACGAAGGAAAAGGAAAAGAGAATTAATTGTAGCTGAGTAACGGATATAGCAACATGGGAGCTCGCCAATGCGCCGAACACCCAAGTCGTGAAATCAAGGAGAGTCTCCATAGGTGTTCCAGAGTAACTTGAAAAGAGCAGCCTGGTGCATGAGCTTTTTAGAAAACCGTGTATTTAAGCCGAGTGTAATCACTGTTTCAGTTGGGGAGTGTTGTGAAGACTCCGCGCACTTTATCTCTGACATTAGGGCTGTACCAGTAAGAGAGCATCTCTCTCTTCAATCACCCCAAGATTAGCCTGCAGTTGGCTCTTTCTATTCAACATTTGAATAACAAGCTTGATGAAGCCACTTAACTCCCTCCAATTACAGGTGCCAAATGGGGCTACCAAATAGAGAGGCCTTTTACATGTGTGGATGGTTTCACAGTCCCGTGTCATAATCAGATTCCAGAAATTGAACTTGCAGAAAGTTTGTGCTAGCCTTGTGGATTTTCATTTCAGATGTTGTCAACTCAAGGGCATTTGGACCAATCAATACCTGTCTGTCTTCTTGCACATAGAAAGTTGGCTATTAGAAAAGAGAGGCTTACAGCAGACTCAGCCAATACCATTAGCCCTAGCCTTAGGGCAGTTCTGTCCATGTGCCCGGGTAGGCACCTGCCCCCTCCCCTCCCCCACCATTAGGGAGGCCTCTTGGGATGTCATTTGGACAGAGCGGGCAAAGAGCACTTCTTTATTCTTTCTCTTTTTTACACCCAGACTCCCCCAAAATCAATGAATCTGTTCTTTGCTTATTTTCAGAACTTTACTTCAACATAAACAAGGGCTTTCCTTCCAGCCACAAACTTGAGTAATACCATGTCAAGCTTGTGTGTGTGTGTGTGTTTTCTTTCTCTGTTCCAATTTGAAAAATAATTGGAAATAATATCTGATTGATGTTCTCGCTCTCTCTTTTTTCTTTTTAGCTGAAGATTTCCTACATAGAAGACCTTGATCCATGGCCTTTCCTGATTCAGCACTTGATTTTCTGCTCCATGCATATCCTTCGACTCCTAGCGATTTTGTGAAATTAAGCAAATGCAGTATTGTTTCCTTAATCAGAGAGAACTTTGTACAAATTGTGTTCACTGACTGCTCTTTTGTATTTTGTTGTTACTGATGCTTTTCTTGTGATTTTTGTTTTGCATCAAACAGCTCCCTGACCAAGAGAAAACCCCGAAGCAGTTAAGACAGCGGGAAAGGGAGAACTGAGAATTGATTAATGAAGGTTTGGAGTATCTCCTGGAAGGTCTTAGAATTTGTTCAGTTTGTTTTGATATTTCTCTGTGTCTGTCTGTCTGTCTGTCTGCTTCTCATCAGAAAGGCACAAAAATGTTGAAATTGGTGCTCACTACTGCAAAGGCGCCTTAGGAAGGATGGGGCAGTTGTGGATCAGTCTGGGAGACACCAAAGCTCTTTGGGGCCAGCTGTTGGCATGTCGAGGCATTACCAAGGCCCCTATAATTCCACGGGCAAGGCAGGAGTGATGCAAAGCCTTTGGATGCATCAGGTAACTGCAGGAGAAAACTCAGGGACCTGGAGAGACCAGAGACAGAGAAGGTCTGGTGCAAAAGCCACACGGCTGTGTCTTGACAGAGGAAAGACTCGGTGTTGGAAACAGAGAGATGGGATATGAATGTTTAATACAGGGCCCAAGAAGATGGCATTTTCTGTGACTGCAGCAATGTAGAATTAATGTGTATCTGCAAGAAATATCGTTAAGATTAAGTATCCTTCAGAGAGATGGAAGAATCAGAGAATTCAAGTGGGTTTGTTGGCTAGAGCCAGCCCTCCGATACCTGACCCATCCGCAGGCGGGAAAGGGCATCCTCTACAGTAAAGACATCTGTTGGCAGACAAAAGTAAAGATGTGAATTTCCTTTCAATTTCCTGAGAGAGCACAATACTTTCAGTTCTCTCTTTTAATGCCACGCTGGATTTCTTTCTCCCTGACAGTTGCTGCAGAGATAGTATAGGCTGCTGCACACTGCAGACGTACTCTTTATTTCATTGCAATTAGCAAGGGTAATTTTCTGGCATGGCTCCGGAATGGTCCATGAGGGGTTTTCATATTTGAAAGCAGAGGAGAACTCAAGGTGAGATCCTGAGCTTCTGTAACGAAGACCAGTTCGAATCTGGATCTAGGATGGCGATGCTGGGACGCAGGCTGGATTAGAGTGGTTGCTCAGGCCTCAGGGCAGATGTCCTTACTGGGTTCCTCCTCATGTCTCTCCTGGGGCCCTGGTCAGGGTGGGCTCATGGGATCTGGAAACCCAGTAGCTTTATAAGGTATTTGCCGTCTAGAGGGCTCTGTCAAACTGATTTCTGTTTTGAAGGAGAACATAGATCCTTCATTCAGAGGTTTGCCATTATTACTTTGACCTAAAGCTCATCAGTCATCACTGTGCTCTAATTGCTTGTGTTTATGCCCATCTCCCTTCCCAGACGGCAAGAAATGGCTTATGGGTGTTTTGTTCACCTTTGCATCTTCAGTATCTGTCAGGGGACCTTGCAGAGGCATCACTCAAACATGTGAAGCCAAGTATGTCACTGAAGACACCGTTTAGTCCAACTGACTTTTTTTGTTTGACAGAAAGACTTTCTTAAGAAAGGAAGCAACGTCCTGTAGCTTGCACTGCTGAGATGTATCTTGTCAGGGACCTGTATTATCGCACAGCGTGTAGACGTCACTGCTCCTTGGGCCAGATTTTGAGTGACACTGGTTTAACAGTGAGCCCTGTTTGCTGGCCTGGATTTAAAGGTGGTGCTGCAAACCACCCCCATCCCGTTTCCCCCGTGATGGTGGGTGGGGACAGGACAGCAGCTGAGGCAATCCTAGTGCCCTGTTTTATGATCATGTGATTGGTCTGGACGTGGTCATGTAGCAAAGTCTAATCTAAGTCTAATCAAAGCTGAGAAAGTTAACAAAAAAATCTTTTCTTTCTGATTGTGGAACTGGGACAATCTGAGCCTAGCAGCGTCCAGAAACCCTGGTTTTGGCCTCAAGAAAAGCTCAGCTGGGAGACTAAAACCAGCTAGAGTAGAAGAGAGCATGAGAGGGACCTGGATCCAGCCATCCCCACCCACCTGTATGCTTCCAGTTGTGGGCATCAAGCATCCTCTTTTCTCCCCAGCTTGTTGCAGTTATGTTTCTGTCATTGCTACCAAAAGAGCCTTGATGAATGAGAAGTCTCAAAATTCCACAGGAGTTTTGAAAGTCTGAATTTTTAAGTGAGCCCTTACTTTTTAGAGTATTATTCCTAAAAAAGGGGACTTCATGGTCCATAAGATAAGGAATTCCTATAGATGCCATGTGGTCTGTCTAAGCAATTTGAATAGGACTGTTTTTCAAAATATTTACACAACTGTTCCTTTGAATTATTCATTTTCCAATGTATATGTGGTTCTTGGCAAACAAGAAACCATTTGCATTAATCAGTGATATTTAAGGAAATTCCCCTGAAATCCTTTATTTCCAGATAAACACGGAGATGCTTAAACTTTAGAGGGGAGTCACACCTGTGTTTTAGTGCGGCTTCCTATTTTATGAATAACATGAAGGGGGTTGGAAGCAAAACTAGTCTCCCCCCTCCCAATAACTGCAGCACTGAAATCTTTGTTTTCATGACAGTTGGATCCCGCAGCACGTTCTCATTACAACAGACAATGAGGTGGAGTTAAAAAAATAATCAAGGTACCGTCACGTTCAGAACTATCAATCTGAAGCTCAGAGCAGGCAGTTTGGGTCTCACCTACAGTTTCTTTTCTTTTGAAACTGTTTTGCAATTAAATTCTCCGTATTTTTTTCTGTGTAATCTGAATCTAAGCTGCAAAAGTGAATGATTTTAAGTTTAAGAATAGAACTTGAGGGCTTCCCCGGTGGCGCCGTGGTTGAGAGTCCGCCTGCCGATGCAGGGGACATGGGTTCGTGCCCCGGTCCGGGAGGATCCCACGTGCCGCGGAGCGGCTGGGCCCGTGAGCCATGGCCGCTGAGCCTGCGCGTCCGGAGCCTGTGCTCCGCAACGGGAGGGGCCACAACAGAGAGAGGCCCCCGTACCGCAAAAAAAAAAAAAAAAAAAAAAAAAAGAATAGAACTTGATCTGAGATTGCTACAAAATTCCATTTCCTGACCAACCATAGTAGTTATAAATATGCTTAGTAGACCTATATTTTTTGTCTGTTCAAAATCCTTTTCTCTGAAGAATGAGGCCTTTTACATTCCAAAATAGTCTTGCCCAGATTCTGAGGTTAAGCTGGCACCTCTTCTTCTGCCTTCCAGCCTGAGAAGCCCTAGAGTGGACCCCTGATCCCTGATGCCCAGTCAGAGAACCTCATCTCTGCAGCACTAGTGGCTGTCTTGACAAGTGGCTCAGAGCCCACTTTGGGCCACAGAGAGTCCTTCTCTGGGCTTGTGCTGGAGCTTTCAAGAAGAAAGCTCACTTTCTTTGGGATCAGGAACTTTAAGGATCAAAGTCTGGAGCTGCAGAGAGAATCTGCCTGAGGCTACAACCAAGCAGAGGGAAGCAGGGGTGGAGGATGGAGCTGTCCACCTGGCTCGGTTGAACCTTGGGCTCCACTCAGGAAGGAAGTGGATCTTGACTCTACCCCTGGACTTTCCAAGTTAGTTGAGGTTTATCTTTTGTGTTTAAGCTAGTTTGAGCTGTGTTTCTGTTAGTTTTGACCCAAACAAATTGGCGACTACAATGTGATGGGGTAGATATTAGGAACCACTTTAGTTTTTATATAACTTTTGCCAGATTTCCTAGGCATGACATTTATGTGTCTGTGCTGGTCTAGGAAACTGTGCCTGCTTGTTTGAATCATGGGGCTGAGTCACTCATTTCTTGTTGGGTATAGGATGCACTGCATGCCTTTATTGTTTTTTTGTTGCCCATGAGTAAGTGGCAGACTCAAACAAGAGGGTTAGTTTTGTTCCAGAAGCATCAGTAGTGTTTGGAGACCCTGAAGAGTGTAAGATAAACAAACCATTTAAAACTTTCAGTGGAAATGATAAATGGATGGAGAATTGGAGTCAGGTTAACTAAAGCAGACATTTAGTGGGTGAAATTCTTAAGTTATAAAAAACTACTGTACAACTGGAAATCACAGTCTTGAGTTGGGCCAGATGTGTCATTTGGCTTATATATCAGTTTCCTTGAGTTCTGGCGATGTGGTATCTCCTACTTTCCGGGTTTGTGAAGCTGGGGGTATAGGTGACCCACACCACCTGCAAATGATAGAAATTCTAAACTTCGGCAGTGTTTCAAAGCATTTTCACATTTTTACATCTGTTTTATCCCAACTTCTAGACTTGCTCTTGTCTGTCACAGGCTGGGGAGAAAAACGACTGCCCAGAGAAGGACCTTATTATGGAGGGAAAAGAACGTGGATGGAAGAGAAAGAAGGGTGGTGATCCGAAAAGACACACCTGAGCTCGTTATATTTCTGAGATTAGAAAACAACAACTTTCTTCTGCTCCTGTGATTCTTGATTTTTAAATGTGAAAACATTGGTGTAAGAATCTGTTCATTTCCACGGAGACCGACTTGGCCGTTTTGGCTTTGGCTTGCCCACCTGGCTGGCTCTGCAGAGCGGCCAAATCTAATAACCGAGCAGCGTCATGGGAGGAGACGTCTGGAAAAGTGCAAACTGGACCCAAAGCAGAGAAGAACAGCAAAACAAATCTTTGGCTGTGAAATTTCAAACAGCCAGCTGGTCACTTCTTACCATGGCTTCAGTGCTGTCCAAAATCTTAGCCTGGCACGGTGGCTAGTTTTTCAGGAAACTATATTTTATTGTGAGATTATTGTAGATTTGCATCAGTTGTAAGTAAAGATGCAGAGAGCTTCTGTGTACCCTTCACTTTGTTTCCCCCAGTGGTACCATCTTGCATAACTATAGTACAACGTCATAATCAGGACATTGATGTTGACACAGGCCATCGAACTTATTAAGATTTCACTAGCCTTACATGCGCCTTTATATGTGTGTATGTGTGCCTGTGTGTGTCTGTGTGTGTATTTAATTATATACAATTTTATAGGTTTGCGTGAGCACGCCACATTCAAGATACGGAACAGCTCTACCACTTGAGGATCCACATCTAAAAACTTAAATCTCTAAGTATTTTTGTTGTGGTCTTAAGTGTGATTTTTTACTGTCTGAAGCCCAACTTTTTAATGAAAGATCATGGGAAAATAGGATTTGGGGTGCCAGTTTTTGTTCAGCTCCTCCTGAGGTCCACGTGGGCCATGCACTGCAGGAAACTGGCCCATGGTTTCCACATTCGGCTCCTGGAGATGGATGCAGAAGGGTGCCATGTCTGAGAGGAGCCACCCCTTCGATTTCTCTCCATGGACCTTCCTCCTCACTGGTCATTATTCTGCAAGGAGACCACGGGTCCTTCATGTTGAAATGCCAATACCTCTCTCCCCTCAGCCTTGTTCCTTGCCTGTCAGTTCATCCAGCTGCAGCGTTTTCACATGTACTTAATTAACTTGATGTGTAGCAATGATGGAATATAAGGAAAATTCTTTGTAAACTATTGATTTTCTTCTGTGCGCACCCAAATGCTCCACAGAATGTACTTGTGTTTAGTCTGTGCCATTCTCTGGCCATATTTTCAGTATAATGTATCATTAGAAAAGATGGTGGGTTTAGTTAGGGATTCTATCAATCAGTGCATCTGTAATAAGGAAGAGCCACCTGGTTTTGTGACAGACCTTTTTCTGGGCCCCTGTCTTAAAGTCTCCTTCTTTGTACTCTGCAGTCACCTGGTCCATCTGAATCTTAGCTCCCCATGGACCAGCTCTGCCCACCCACACAGAGCGCCTCAGCTTCCTGAGTCCTGGTTCTTTTCATGTAAAAGAATGCATATCTTATATTATTATTATAAAGATGAAATGAGTTAATGTGCATAAAAGAGGCTCTTAATGAATGCTAGTTCTTTTTAGTCATTTGTCAATTATCTAACACCTTCCATGGGCCAGGCATTTGTTGGGTGGTAAGGGTAGAGAGAAAAAAAAAAGCTATCCCTGCTTTCAAGAGAATCACTGTCTGGTCGGTTCCAACAATTGTAATAGAGTGTGTTCCGTGCTATGATAGTCATTTCTCTACAGGGAGTCCATGTTTGTTGGAAGCAGGGGAAAGTCTTTCCTGAGTAGGTGGTCCTTGACCTGTTTGCCTCTTGGAACAGATTTTGAAGGACCCAGGCTCTGAAGAGAGGGAAAGCCGTTTGAAGCAGAGAGGAGTGTGTAAGCAAGGTCTAGAAACAGGAGAGAGTTGAGTGTAGGAACAGCAGAGTGCAGAGGGATGAACGGAAAGTGAGGCAGGGACCAGAGCCCCACAGCCACCTTCTAAAACCACATATTGTCCCCCATGGGCTGAGTTCAGGGTGGCAGAGGGTCCGCCTGCAGAGCCGAGATTTGGCATCCAAGCTGATTGGGCTTGATGCCAAGGCCACACATGTCTCCTTAAGTTGTAAGGCCCTGGGTAGCTCAGAAGCCCTCCTGCCTGTGTCGGGAGGACCCAGCCCCAGACACCAGGGGACTGACTCCAGGCCCACTGGGCCTCCAACCAGCACTGGATCCTTGGGTAAGTCATTTTGTGAACTATAGAGACTGGGTCTGCTAGCTTCTAACACTCCTTCAGAGCTAGGATTCTTTGGTTCTCAATGGATTTTACACTAACACAGAATGAAAGATCAAGAATGATATGATTGCAGGTGTGTTCTGTTGCTGTGAACATTTTATCCCATGCCAGAGACCCCCACGCACAATGGAATCCACCAAGGCTCCTGAAATTGAGCTGTCTTCTACACCAAGACAAATCCTATGTGATTACATTGGGTTGACCAAAAAGTTCGTTTGGGTTTTTCCAGAAGATGTGATGAAAAACCCGAATGAACTTTATGGCCAACCCAATAGCTTCTTAGGTGAAGTCAGTTCCTAATTAATCTGTCATAGAGGTGGGATTGGGGACTCATATAAATGGGAAATCGGAAGCGAAGCTTACCATTCTCCACAAGAGATGGGGGGTGGGGCGAGTTTGGGAATTCCTGGCCCCTGTGTTACTAGATCCATTTCTTTCCAGTTGAAAAGGGACAGTCTTTATCTGTGAATCTGTTTCTGTTTCGTAGGTATGTTGATTTGTATCGTATTTTAGATTCCACACATAAGTGATATCACGTGGTGTTCGTCTTTGTCTGACTCACTTCACTTAGTATGATAATCTCTAGGTCCATCCATGTTGCTGCAAACGGCGTTTTTAGCAGAGGCAAACTATTATCTATAGGATGGATGAACAATGAGTTCTACAGTAGAGCACAGGGAAATCTATTCAATATCCTGTGATAAACCATAATGGAAAAGACTATGAAAAAGAGTGTATATATATGTATAACTGAATCACTTTGCTGTACAGAAGAAATTAACACATTATAAGTCAACTATACTTCAGTGAAATTTTTTAAAAAAGAAAAGGGACAGTCTTTGGTCATGACGTGAATTCACACTGTGCGTGGACTGGGGGACTCTCCCTTGCGGTGTCCTCTCTGTCCGTTTTGGGCCCCTCCCAGGGCAACCCTTGGGAAGAGCTTTGTCTGGACTTGGCCTGGGTGTGCTTGGTGGCACTGCAGCAGCCTGTCCTGTGGACTGTTGTCTGGCAGGTCCAGGATGGGGCTTCCTTGTCCAGACTTGGGAAGTAGGACACATGATTCTCTGATTCTCTTCTCTCACTGTCTTGCTGTGACCTTCTCAGATTCCTATTCCATGACCACGTCTGTTTACCTACCTGCCACTCCTTCAGAGCCTAAGGCTGTTAAGACCAAGCCTGTGTTTTGTTTGTTTGTTTGTTTTCGGTACGTGGGCCTCTCACTGTTGTGGCCTCTCCCGTTGCAGAACACAGGCTCCGGACGTGCAGGCTCAGCGGCTCCGTGGCATGTGGGATCCTCCCGGACCAGGGCACGAACCCGTGTCCCCTGCATCAGCAGGCGGACTCTCAACCACTGCGCCACCAGGGAAGCCCCAAGCCTGTGTTTCGACAGCTGCCCATAGTCAACTGAGCAGTGTCCCAGGCCAGCAATGCATATGTAGGAGCTGGGAGCCAGCACCCCAGTGGAGGCCGGCCAGCACCTGCAGGAGGTGTGTCCACTCTGTCTTGCCAGCCTGGCCTACAGTGGGCATGTGCAGATCGCAGTCGGGGAGGAGCCCCGGGATGTCCGGCTGAGCTGTGATCAGGGCTGCTACCTCTGCGAGACCCGGAACGTGTGCCTTCACCATTGCACCTCCAAGTGTCTCTCACTTTGCAGGGATGGTTTTGCATAGATCACGCCCTCTAGTCACCCTTGTAATGTTCAGAAAGTGATAGCAAGCTGCAAATCCATTGCGGATCCGCCGATGTGCCCTCCAGGGACCCGGGAGCCTCCCAGCGTCTCATTTGAGATGAAGTTTCCTCTGCGTGGAGGGAGTTAGTGTAGCCTGTCCTCCCCTGGGAGCTAACAGGTGGACGGAGCCCTGGGTGACTTTGAGCTCTAGCAGATGAAAATCTAATGGCCCCCTGGGTTTTTGTGTCACAGCTGTGAACGCACGCAGGGCTTGCTCGGCTCCTTGCACCAGAAGGGACACGGAGAGCGCACATTTCCCCGATTCTGGGTCTGACTCTCTGGGCCTCTGGCCTCAATCAGCCTCTTTTTTCCCCACACTTGTCCTTCAAGTACAGCTTTGGCCCAGCTGGACCTGACCATGCACAGATGGTGCAGCTCTTCGGTATGAATTTAGGTTTCTGATTCTAAGAATAAGGTCTGCTCATTATCAAATACTTGAAAACGAAGAAAAGCACACGTAATAAAGAAGTAACCCATGTGTTTGTCTTTCCATGTTTTAATCCCTCTAACTCTGTGGGTAGGCAGTTCTTGTTAATATATCTGGGAGCAACCCTTATATACCGGCTAGTGTGCTCTGTAAATGCTCCTGCCTCGTTCCTTTGCACCTTCTGCGTCTCCACTTAGGGTGTTTTCCCATCCCGAGCGCCTTCTCCAAGGCTGCTCGGCTCCGGTCCCTGTGCTCCTTGCAGACTTTCTCCTCTGATCATCCAGCACTCAGGGCTCCTCCTCTGAGAAACAGAGCCCCGTCTGGGCCTTGTGTCAGGTTCCTAACCACAGACACAATGGCTTGTATTGTTCCCTGACTTTGTCCAAACCTCCATGGTCAGGACTGCACGCTTCTCTTTCTTTGAACATCCAATAACATCTAACGCTGTAGGATTCTTTAACAAGATAGATGAGGATGTTATTGAGAAATTAAAATATTAATGAATATATTCATAGGAAAGTGCCTCTTCATTAATGATTGCAATCTCAGCCGCTATTACCTTTTATGCTCTTTCGGTAGAAGTTAACGCACTCCATGATTTTTATTCCTGGGAAAGTTGACCATAGACGTTACCAAACTTGTTGATCTCAGGAGGTGTTTTAGGAGGACTGGAAACAGACATTTCCAACCCACTTGCTATGTGGAACCGTTCTTTTTTAACAGGCACAGAGAGGGCTCACAGCCCAAGGGGTTTCTTGGGCAGTCAGTCTCAGCCTTCTCTCCTTTCTCTCCCTCTGGCAGATGTGAGAAGAGGGGCTGGAAGCACACAGAATGGATTTGGGGGACATGTGAACTTTCTATGGGGTAACCACTTTTAAAGACCTTCCTTGGGCCACAGAAAAAAAGCGACCAGAAAAAAGTGGTTATCAGTTGTGTTTCATAGATCAAGGTTCCCTGACGCGGCAGGGGCAGACCCACACCCATGTTTTTTAATGATCTGACCCAACGGAAATCTCCTGGTTACAAAGAGCCTGCCTTAGAATTTTAAAAAACCTAATAAATAATTTGTTATAACCGCAGGGTATCACGTTACCGTGTTACTTATGGAACTAGGATAATATTTAAATTGCTTATTTACAGCATTAAAATAAATAGTGGTTTGGGCATTTTGGCAGAGCAGGGGACACACGTGGTGGTTCCCTTCCCCCGCTCCCCAGCTTCAGTACACCCGTCCTTCCTGCCAGCTCTGGGCTCTCTCCCCAGCTGCAATTACTCCATTATGCTATTAAAGTTCAGAATGTGCAACATGCCCGACCCCTGAAGGCATTTGCCAGTCTTTCTTTTTTATCTTTCCTAATACCTGTAGCTCCCTTTCTGGGCTAACATTTGACTGTGAGCCTTCTATGCGATCTGCCGGTGAGCCGTCCCTTGAAGGCCGCTGGCCTCGGCACCTCTTACAGCCACTCGTCGGGGCCCTCAGATCTCCGAGCGGGGCGGCGGGCAACACAGTGAATTAAATATCAAGCAAATCAGATCAAATGGCAGCCTGGCCCCCCAGGTAAGGAGCTGGTTGGGGGCCTGGGGAATCCCGTCTGAGCCGCCGCTGTCCTTCCCTGGTTCATGCAAGGCGTGGACCCTTGTTGCATCGAGTGGCCCTTACTTAAGCCCCTCTAATTGGGTGGGATTGCTGCCATCTGATGAGTCATAATTAGGACGAGGCAGCTCCAGGAGGAGTCGTCTTACCGGGCAAAGGGTCGGGGACTAATGACTAGCAGAAGGAAGGGGTTTTGTTGATGCCGGTACTCTCTGCTGGAAAAGATATCCACTCCTGCTGCATTTCTTCGGGCAGAAGCCACTGAATCTTTCCCCTCATTTGATTCAGTGACCTCTCAAGTGCATCATCGCCCCGAGGGCTCCGGGCCATCCAGCAACTGTTAAGCCCCTTGGGTTGATAATCTTCTCCCACATTTGCCCTTAACACCAGGCGTACCACCATTAACCGCAGCTGCACTGGTGCTCATTAGAGGCGATCGATACCAAGCAGATAAAGCACGCTGCCCCTCCCCATCTCCAGTCACCGCAGATTCACAGGCCTTCCCACGCAAGGCCTCCCTGTCAGCTACGGAAAACAGGGGGGTCTCTTTTGAAAAGAAGGGAAAGAAATGAAAAAGGATGCGGGGAAAGTACATATTTACCTTCTCGGTCTCAGGATGCTTTTGGGGGTCCAGAGGAAATCTTATTTTCACTGTGATGCAAAAATGGCACAGCTTCACCTCCCAAGGCTCCGGGTATCAGGCAGGCCCAAAGAAAAATGTTTCCTCACGAAAGAAGGACGGGCTCTGCTCAAAGAGCCATGGGAAGCGGTGTTGACTCTGGACACTGCCGAGTGGATCTCTCCAGAACATGGAGGTCTGGGCCAGCAGCCAGAGAGGTGGCTGGAGTCCTGCTTCTCTCCAGAAGGTGTTGCCAGAGAGCCTGGGAACCCCTGCTCTCCTTTCTGAGGCCAGGAATCTGGCTCCAGTGGGTGTTAGAGGCAGGAGAGGTCTCAGGGTGGCCCAGGCTGCTCTGCCTCTCAGGTCAGCATCCTGTCCAAAGAGCTAGGTCAGGCTGCCCACTGGATCATTCTTGCCCTGTGGTGGGCTGGGAGGGATCCTCGCTCACAACTGGGGGTGGCAGTGGGCAGCCAGGCCCCACCTCCTCATTCTCAGGTGGGTTGGGCACTGGTGCCTTTGGTAACCTCATGGCTGCACATCTCTACCCATGGAAAGGGCTAGAGAAATGTGAAAGTAGGGAAAATCCAAGGTGGAACCAGAGACTACCATAGCATCCGCAGACTAGAAAATTCAAAATATTTTGCCTACATTTGCTGTACGTGGGGTCATAGGGAATGAAGGGCTGATGTGAATCATGTTTTCTCCTAAGGAAGAAGTGCTCCTTTGAGAACTATCTGGAGAAGACCCCAACCAAATTTTACGATTGTTCCCTACAGGGGAAGGGTTGGGCTGGGGATGGAGGAGTCTTGGTGTCAGGAGAGCACATCTGGACACTGCCAGCAACTGTGCCAGGTGGAGAATGGGAACTCTGGGAGTGTGGAGTCCCCAAATAAAATTGGGATAGGCACTCTTCGGACAGAGGCGAGTTCCTGCAGGGGAAGGCAGCCCACTCTGGTTGCTCATCAGCCTCGCTGCTGGGTAGGTCACCCTCAACTTTCCCTGTGTCCTTTAGTCTGTGCCTGAAATGTTTGTTTAGTGAAAGAAGCCATAACGAGTAAATGATGGACAAAAAAGAAATCTTCCTCCGTAAGGATAAGCAGACAACAGCGACTCATGACAAAAAAAACCTCCCCAGAAGTCCTGAGCAAATATCCTTCCATGAAATGAAGTAACAGCAAGGAACAGAAAATTCCAGAAATTTGCAAGTCTCAGTTTTTAACAAGATGTTGGGTGACATTGCAACTATGAAATCAGAAGAGGCATTTTTGAAGGTGACAAAAAACAAGACCGTTAAAGGCTATATACAAATAAATAATTGTTGAATTTTAAATGGTAGTTTTGCGACTAATTATGGAAAATTGATTCAGTGAGTTGAAGGTGAACTTGAGAACTTAGGGAAGCTCAGAGAGAAGGTATAGATAAATAAAGTCATAAAGGAGAGAGTAGGAGACCTGGAAAGGTAAGAGAACCAAGATATGTGTAGTGGGAATTTCTGAAGGAGAGGGCAGAGTGAGCAGAGAAGCTAAAATAATCACTGAAGAATCCAAGGAGCTCCCTGAGCACCAGGCACAATGAATGGAACCTGCATTGCAAGGCAAAAGGAAATATATGTCCAGGCTGAAAACGATTTATCTCCAAAGAAGTAAGAATCTCACTGCAATTAGCCTATTTTGCCTACAAGAAGTCCAAATCAATTTCACTTTTATTTGAACACATGGCTCTTATGCAGCTCTGCTTAAGATTTCCAGTGGTTTTGTTTACTTTGTTATTTACCTGAACAAGTTACCTGAAAAAAAAATCAATTCCAATGCTCCCCCATCTCCCACCATAATTTGTTCCTTGGGATAAGCTGGGTAAGCTGGTAGACTCTCCTGCAATAATAGAGACAACAATGCATCACTGTTTAAAGAGTTTTTATAGAAAAATATTCTGACCCAATCTTCCCTATCAAGTGTGCCATATTTGGGTGCAGCTGGTGAGCCTGGAAGCTCTATAAGGTACAGACTGCAAAGACGTGTGCTGTCTCCTTAACTTCTCTCTCTCCCCCAGACCTAGCTAGGTGATCATGACATGTATGTTGACTGGAGTTGTCAACAGTGAAAGATGTTGTCAGATATGGAAAGAACCTGTAAAATATACTACTCTTGTGCTCTTCCAGAAAAATGTACTTGAAGCCACACTGAAGCTAACTATGGAAATTGGATATTCATTCCAACCCTCTTGAGTTGGGCCCCAGCAAAGGGTCCTCCTGCCTGGTGCCGTTGAAGCCAGTAAACCAGGACCAAGACCAAGTTCAGTTCAGAAGCGAAGGAAAGATTTATTCTTTGATGGAAGGATGCAGAGGTTGGCGCTCGCTCTAGGGTACAGGCTCTCCTGGGACGGCCATGGGTAGGTCTGCTGTACAGGACGGGGTTGGGGGGTCCTGGCTGTGCGGGCACAGCCACAGCTGCTCACACTCCAGATCGTAGCACTCGGGGCAGCATCTCTGCACACGGCCTGCTGCCGCCATCTTGAATCGAGCGTCGTGGGCAGCACTTCTGCACACGGCCCTGGGCTGAGGGGTGGCTGCAGCCATTTGCATCAGGAACTCTGGTCCAATGGGCCGTGTGCCAGGCCTGTGCATTCAGCCCCCTGTGAGCAGGTGACACCAGACTAAGCACAAAGGGGAAAAAAAAGGTGAGACTTTATTTTATTACCCAGATTCTATTTTTACTTCCCGGGAATTGTTAACGGGCTTTGCGGGTGACAAAATCACAGAGTAAAAGAGGCAAACAACAGATTCAGCAAAACATGTAAAGTTTAAATAACTCTGGTTGTACGATTAAAAACAACTCATATACAAAAAATAATCATTGAAAGCAAAAATGCATAAGTTAGACAAATAATTTAAGATCCATTATCTGGTTTGAAATTTTAGATAATAGCAAAAATTGGGAAATCAGACAGAGCAGAAAAAAAATGTGTGTTAAATTTCTGTTTTACTTGGTAAGAGAACTTGGATAATATCTCAGTGTTAATGGAAACCAGAGAAAAATATGTGACTTCTTAAAAAGAAATGTGTAAAGAAGCACACGTGGAATAAAAACAAGACTCACACTTTCCAAGTTACTAAAGAAAAAAAATAGAGCTATGAAAAATATCTTTTTAGCAAAAGATGAATAAAAGAAAACAAGAAGGAAATATTAAAAAATGTAAGGCGTATCAGAAATAAGTCCAGAGATAAATATGAATAGGACAAATTTCCCAAATGACAGACCCTCAGACCTGATTGAGAGACAGAATCAAATTAAAATCTATTGACAAGAGACACAGCTAAAATTTTTTAAAAAGTATGGAAATATTGAAAAATAATGGCTGGATAAAGATGTATCATGTAAATACAAATAAAAACTGAAAAGTGGTATCAAATTAGATTTTTAAAAGTTTCAAGTGGGATATTTTTATAGTGATAAAAGGTAAATTCACCATAAAGATATAACGAATAACAAACCCTTATGTGTAAAATATAATTATTAGAATTTATAAACTAAATTAAAATTACAAGAGGAAATTGACAAAGACAACAGTGAGTGACTTTAATATGCAGCAATCAGTATCGGACAAGTTGACAAAAATAAACAAAGAGATAAAGAATTGGACATATATAATAAATAGAGCTTATTCAATATTTAGTAAGCTATAGTGAAACTTATACCATGCAAAGAAAGAGGATAAGGCCCATGATATATTTGCATAGATTGATGACTGAAAAATCTTAATCACACAGAAGAATTTAATGAACTCTCTTAAGGAACAAACTGTACGGACCACATCCCATAGCTACAACAAAATACGTATACATTTTAATAACAAAAATGTAACACAAACTGCAATACACTTAAAATATTAAAATGATACTCTCCTGGTGACTATTAGATAAAGGAGAAACTAAGTCTCTAATTCTAGAATACTTAAAAAAACAAGGACAATAAAGAAATTAGGAGTTGAAAACTAAAGTTAAGGTCAAATGCATTAAGTATGTTTGTTATGAAACAAGGCTAAACAACAGTAAAGAACTGATAAGGATTTAATTTAATGTTTCTAAAAAAGTCCAGGATATTAAGTTCAAGAAATGCTGAAAAAAGACAAGAATAAATATATAAATGTATGTAGTAGAACATAGAAAAACAGTAAAATTAAGAAATTCAATAACTTTAAAAACAAACAGGTACACATTAAAGTAAATTAACTGCTGGTAAATCTGGTCTCAGAAAAAAAGAAGAATATATTATTTATAATGAAGAATTGGTGAGTATCATTGAGGAAACAAAGTATGAGGAACTCAATGGTAATAAGAAACTCTAAAGAAATACTGGATATAACCCAGTTTACCACTCAATGGATGGAAGATTTTTCTGAGGAAAATAGAAATCTTCATGTCTGACTGGAAAAGAGCACTTCAATAGGCTAGTAACCTTGGAGAGAAATTTCAAAAGTTGGTTGTGGTTTAGTTATTATAGCTTTGTCGTATTTTTAAATGACTCTCTTTGTCATTTCCTCCTTGTTAGTATTCAGTATTTGGCCATTGCTTCCCGAATAATTTTAGAATTCTTTAGAGTTTTGGGGGTGAGGGTGTTCAGTCTTGTTAGAACACATAATTCCCCTGCTATAGGATAGATTGCAAAGCATTGGGCGAAAGTGTCTCCCGGTGCATTTTACAGAGAGCGCAGAGGCTTGAATCTAAGACCTGAAATGGTTAAGAAAATTCCAGACCCATCTCCCTGGAAGGTGAAGCTAGAACAGGGGGCTGGGGCTGAAACCTGGCGAGATGCAGAGCGTAGTCATTGAATCAAAGAACAAAAGGCCAAAATAATATATAGCAAGTTGAAAACAACAGTTTCATATCTCACATAGGTCTATTCCAGGAATGTCATCATGTTTTAATATTCAGAAATCTATTAATAAAGTATATCCCATTGGTAGATTAAAAGAGGAAAAACTTCCAAAAATTCCCAGAGGACATTTGATAAAATTCAACATCAATTTCTAGTAAAAACTTAATAAGCTGGGAATAGGAAAATGATTCCTTGACATGGAAAAACAGTGTGAAATCAGCAGCGACATCACCTTTAATGAGGACCCTCGACAGGTCCTTCAAAGTCTGGGACAGGACAAGGAGGCTGCAATCCTACCGTTATGAGCGTCGCTTTCAAAGTTCTAATACATGTCATGAAACAGGAAACAGAAAAAGGAAGATTGACTTTTAGCAAGGAACAGATCTAAATCTGCATGTGGTATGATTCTATCTCTAGAAACTCTAAGAGAATATTTTAAAGAAAGTAAGCTGACAGAGTTTCTTTTGGTGGTAGCATGCACAAATCAATAACTTTCCTAGATTACATTAATGATTAGCTACAAAGCAAAACGATAGGAGATTTCCAATCCCCAAGATCAGTATAATATTCTAAATCCTAGGAATAAACCTAATGAGATATACAAGGGGCCCATGTGAATAAAAGGACAAGAGGTTTTGAGAGGTGTCAAAGAAATCTTCGATAAACAGAGATAGAGACCTTGGTTCTGAATAGTGCAAAGAGGCCAAATTTCTCCAATTTGCCTTATGCCTTTAGGGTAATTCCTATCGAAATTCACACGTAAGGTTGACTAAATCATTCTAGAAGAAAAGGCAAAATATTGAACACTAGAGAGCAATTAAATAGTATATTCTACAGCTTTAATGGTTCTACAGTGGGGCGTGGCTGCAGGATTAGACAAGCAGACGAGAGACCACTCATTTAGCATAGGATAAATATGACATTTCCAGTACCGGGGGGGAGTGTGGATTATTCAGTCAACGGTGTTGGAGAGCAGGTTAATTACTTGGAAAAGAATCCCTTTATCACCCTTAGATGAAAATCTGTTTCAGTGGATCGCAGAGGTTAAGTATAAGAAACCCAGATGAACCTGAAGAATGAGGGCTGCCCATTTGTCTGGCTTCCAAGTGGGAGAGGAAAACCAAGGAAAAAAACACACAGGAAGCCGATAAAGTTTTGTCTAATAAAATTGGTAAATTCCCAACATCAAACTACACCCTTACCACACAAATAGGAGCATACTGTACCATATAGTTAAATAAAGGATTATTACCTTTAATACATAAAGAACCCTTATAATTCAGTAAAAGTTTTGGGAGAAATGCCTAGAAACTTGAAAAAAGCATTCATTAAATAGCAAATCCAAGCACTCAGTAAACATTTGAAGAAATGTTCATCACATTAGGATTGAAGGAAATGCAATTTTAAGTAAAAGATACATTTTTGGCTGATTAAATTAGTAAAGATTTTTGAAAGGGGTAATGCCCAGTGTTGGCAAGGTTAAGAAAAAACAGTAATTATTATATATCGTATATGAGATTTTCTGGAGGAAAAATTAGTAATCTGAATTAAAGCTAAAGCTTTATTCACACCTTGTGATCTAATACCTGGATTTACTTCCAGGTATTTGTCCCATGTAAACAGTTAGAGAATAACAAAGAGCTGTATGTACAAGGAGGTTGGGTGGGGCTCTCTAGAATATGAAAAACGGTAAACAGCATAAATACCCAGTGAGAGGAAACAGGTTAAACAAACTGTGGTCCCTTAAAAGTAATGGAATACAAGTAGTCATTAAAAACCATATTCTTGGGCTTCCCTGGTGGCGCAGTGGTTGAGAGTCCGCCTGCCGATGCAGGGGACGCGGGTTTGTGCCCCGGTCTGGGAAGATCCCACATGCCGCGGAGCGGCTGGGCCCGTGAGCCATGGCCGCTGAGCCTGTGCGTCCGGAGCCTGTGCTCCGCAACGGGAGAGGCCACAACAGTGAGAGGACCGCGTATCGCAAAAACAAAACAAAACAAAACAAAACAACCCAAAAAACCCCCCATATTCTCAGAAACTAAGCATGTGCAATAATATTCACAATATATTAAATGATGAAAGTAGGTTACAAAATGTTATATGCTTTATAATTCCAGTGTTATAAAATCAGTATATATGCCTAGATAAATGATGGAAGGAAATACAGTGGTTATCTTCTAATCCTGGGAATATGAACACTTTTTATTTTCTTCATCTTTTTCTGAAGTTCTCAAAATTTATGCAATGCCGCTGTGTTACTTAGATACAAATCATAATAAGAATTATAATAAAAGAACTTTAAAAGCTCCATAAGGGAAACAGCACTGGCCCATCTGAACAGTCTTCCTCTGCCCAGTGAAGCCCAAGGATCAAAGACAAGGGCTTAATGTTCAGTCTCTACAACTGCAGTGAGGTCTTCATGCCCCATCGCCAAATGGATGGTCCAGCCAGGACCGTGGTATTTAAGCAAACACAGTCAACCCCTGCTGATCTGTCTGGGCCTGGCTGGTGCGTGGTCATAAACTGGCTGTCAGAAAATTAGAGCTCGGCCATTCTTCTCTGTAATCTACAGTTTAACAGCCACTAATTTTCATAAGCAGAGAGAGTAATTAAGAAGTTGATGAATCAGAGGCAATGCTGTGGTTGTTCTGTGAAGGAGGACGGAATGCTGGCCCCATCACAGAGTACTATCCCTCTGCTGTGAATGGTATTTACTCTGACTCCTTCGGGAAGGACATTCAAATGTTCTCCCTTCTGCACACGCCCTGGAGAGGTAAAAATAGTCTGTGCCAGCACTGCTGACACTCCTTCTTCTCCTCAGTGGAAATGATGAAAAAAGAAGAGAATAAAGTGGCTAAGAATAAGGGAAATATAAGTGCAGGAAGAACCATAGGTATCAAAATCCAGCAGGCATCGTTTCTTCCAGTTATCTAAAAAATGATTAGGGATTGGATGCTACAACTTGCTTTAGGATTCAATCTGGAAAATTAAGCTTTGGTTTGCAGCGGCTGCCTCTACCATGACTTGTGCCCCTAAACTTGGTTGGGGTTAGGGCAATCCAGAAACCCAGAGTGCCTTGCCACGCTGGTGCTAACCCCTGGGAAAGGCACGGAGCGAGGAACTCCTCGGGAGATGTCCCTCTGTCCCTTCTACTGAGAGCAGCAAAAGCACGTGGTCCAGGCTTTCTCCAGGCATTAGTCATCCCTTCTCTGGGAAGGACCCTGGCCCAGAGCTGGCCTGGGAGCGGACAGTGTTTTATTACCTCTCCGGCTTCTGGTTGCCTGCCAGGAGCTGAACCAGAAGTGCCAAAATGCTATAAGAAATCAGATCACGGAGAGTGGCTGCTTGCACGGTGTTTCCAGCTGTGGGCTCTGCAGCAAATCTCTTTGTACATTTTGTAAGAAAACATGTTCTCGAGAGGTTTCCATTTCAAGCTGGCAGCGTTAAGAAGTCAGGAGAGCCGGAGTCAAACTTTCCAAGGAATGTCTGAGCTTGGATCCCATTCTGCACTTAGTCCGGGCTCCAACTTTTGGGGCCTCACATGTGGAGCCGCTGTTGCTGGCTGATATAATGGACCGTATTTCACGTGCCCGAGGGAAGGAACAGAAGCGTGCGGCTCCCATAACACCTTCATTGGCTTTAACGGGTGTGTCGCACTTGTGGGGGATGATTTATGGGAGCCTGGTTAGGGAAGAGATAAAGAACATCATTTAGACACAGATTTGTTCTTTCTTCTGGAAAAGTAGCATCTTTTCATGCAGAAAATGGTAGCAGGAGTCCTGTTTAGAGTATCCAATTTAAGTCATCTCTGTGCTCTCAAGCTGTTCTCCCCAAATTATTGTGATGATCTTTTTTCTTCCTGATGGTTCCAATTCTGACTTTTGGACTGGATGGCCAAAATCCTTCTTATTTTCCTCGTTTCCCTGCATTTTGCTGATGGTAGATTGACATTGACACTGTACAGGAAAAGGCAGCAAATGGCAGGGAAGGCGGCTTGGCTGAAAGAGAAATGGGACCCCTCCTTGTCCAATCAACCGTTGAAATGGCCCTTTGGCCAGAATGGTGGTGGAAGCCTACATAGGTTTTTATTATTGCGCTAATGTGAGAACTGCAAGTTTTTTTTAAGTGATTGGATATAGGAAGAACCAAGCTTGCTACATTTAACATTTTTATCAAGAGAATGTCTTCATCCATGAAAGCAAATATTTTCATATGGATGGAGGCTTGTACTGATGAGATCTTTCCATAAGGCAGTGTAGCATGCTAGATTATAAACTTCCCCAACATTAAAATATAGCACTGTGGGAGGGACATTAACTCTTTTAGGCCACTTACACATTTCCCAAAGTGCCCATCATATATCCAGGAAATTGCATTGTCATTGTTACATTCAGGAATAATTTTGCTCCAGTACGTTTCCGCAGCACCCATAATTCTATTTTAGGGAGTAAAGATGTTTAACTTATGTCAGGAGAGTCTGCTGATCGGTTCTGTTTTGCACCAGTGTTATTTTAAACCAATGGCTGCTGCTGGAAAATCAGATAATTTCTCCGAAGACTTGCATGGAAACATGTTCTACAGTTTTTTATGTCTGAGGTGAGGGCTTTCAATTTGAATCATTGTTCCAAAATGGATGAATGCCGTGTGCGATATCAGTTAATGTACGTCAGGCGTTTGGGGGAACTGAACTGAAGGTGAAAATAAGGCTGCCAAAGGAGTTACTTCCAAGGGAAGCTTAATCCCAGGTAATAATGGGAAGCTGGAATTAAGGGGCAGATATAAATACCCTGAAGAATGACTGACCCATGCATTCTCCCAGTCCCGAAGGCACAAAAGGATTTGGGCAACATGTAAGCGGATTCAGGTTTATAAAACGCCCCCGACAGGCAGGTGGAGGGAAGGACATGTAATCACATACCCTTCCTCAGTGTTCAGACTTCTCCAGAAATTGGAATTCTGAAACATGTCTTCTGAGTTTATAGATCAAAAGCCCATGGATTCCACCTGGAACGTTGCCCCAGAAAACGAGTTATCAGTGAAGAAACAAGCATATGCTGTCTTAAGAGATGACATTCTCTTTTTCCATCACCATCGGCAAGAGTCTTGAGATCTGTGCAGTCTGAGACTCGGCCCCCTCGTGATTGGCGTGGAATGTCCTTGGTGCAATAGTGACCCTCCCTGATGTGCCAGGATGACTTAATTTGTTTCCAAGAACCAAAGGATAAAAGTATACTACTTTTATCGGAAACATTTCAACTAAAAGGGAGTAGGTTTCAAGTCCGAGGAAAGAAATGATTTGAAGATTTTGTCAAACCTGGGTGGAAATTGGTGGTCCTTTCCCCTCAGCCTAACCGGGCAGCACATCTCATCAGATGTGTGTCTGGGAAGCAGGCAATGGGACAGGACACACCTTTCAACAGGCACGAAACAGAGGAGCAATTAGGTGTGACTGAGCCTCCGCAGGTAATAGCCAGAGGAGGAATAAGATGGGAGCAGACTTGGAGGCAATGTGTGGCTTGAATCAGAGCTGCAAGTAACGAGGAAGCATCCTGTCTCAAGAATTGCCACCACTTCTTATGAAAGGCAGACACTGACAGCTTCACAAAGGCCACTGCGAGGGAATGAGCGTCTAGAATCTGAGCAATGAACATGGAGGCTCCAATCAAATTGTCAGGTCCTGAGCTTCAGACCGCATGAGGAGGGAAGAGAGCCAGGAGTCTGGGTCAGGAGGCCTCCGCTCTCTCCCTCTGCCCCGCCTTGTGCAAGCGCATTCAGCTCCGGCGCAGGGGAAGCAGGACGCCAGAGTCATGCCCCTCCCTTTGACTCTGTGCCATGAACCTCACCCTTTTTTGTCTGTTTCTTATATGAGTTGATTTTTATGAATAAAACGTGATTTTCCCATTATTTTCGTTCCTTCAGGGCAAGGGAATCTCATCAAAAGATTCACAACGAGTAAGTATAATAATACGTTAGTAAGGGGGTAGTGAGAGTGATAATCGCTCCAAACTTTTGAGACATACGTAATCCAAAAATGAAAAGCCAGTGCAATTAAATATTTTGTCTGTATCATAAGTACTGAAAGGAACACACATGTACATGGAATTTATCATGAATAATTCATAGATTCCTGGGATCACTCTGAAGTCCCTTTGTAATCTTAAGTTAGAACAAAGAATACGTTGACCACTGCTGTTGGTCACAAATTCCGGGTGTTACTAATAGAAAATGCTGTCTAATGGGATAATACTGGTCTCTCTTCCTTGCTGAGATGGAAGATGTAAAGTGCGTTACATCATTGCATTGACATCTCTGGTAGGACTGAATGCTGCTTGCTTTGAAAAAACCATCTCTCAGTACATGGAGGAGAGAATGTTTGGGGAGGGAGAAGAAGAAGGTGTCTGGTCTGAGCCTGCCCCTCAGTGCTCCTGAGATTTTAGTGTTCCCATTAGTTGACTTTTACTCTGAATCAGTATGAAGTCTTGAAGCTTTGTCTTGACAATGGAACTTTTTCTCTGCCCTGGATGCCTTCCTGTTTTTTTTTCTCTAAAAAATTTTTTTGTTATTTTGCGCTTTGGGATTCCCACCCCCACTTCATGCCTGGGGATCCTAAAACCACACCCTCTAGATTTCCGAAAGTGTATTCTTTTGTTTGAGATTTTATAGTGTCAGAGGGTCGGATGCAACGTCAGCCTTAGCTTCTCAGAGATGGATCATCTTGACGTAATGGACTGTGCTTTGTAAAGTCCTTGTTACCTTTCCTACATCTGTTTATGTCAAACTCCTGAGAATGACAAATGCAAGAAAACTCAAAAATCTCTTTGATCACCTATGTCCTAAACTGAAATTCCCTCTGTGGTTATTATGCTGTTGAAAGAATAGACCTGTAGAGAAGGAGAATGAGCTTCCACATCACCAACGATTTTCAGATGGCCTTCTGTGAGCTATAAGACTCTGTGAAGGGCTTGAGATGGCTGGTATTGGGGTGGTGGTGGGGAGGAAGTTTGCACACAACCTGGGGAACCCCACCTGCATGCACCTCAGTCACAGCCACTCCACCATCCATGTTATGTGTAAGAATTTTAATATTTTGTTTGGAGAAAATGGGGCGGGGGTGATAGCTAAAGGTACAAGGTTTCTTTTTGACATGATGAAAATGTTCCAGAATGGATTGTGCTAGTGGTTGCACATATTTGTGACTATACTAAATACCACTGAATTTTACACTTTAAGTGGGTGAATTATGTGGTATGTGAATTGTATCTCAATGAAGTTGTTTTTTAAAAAAGAATTGAAGTATTAAGTTAGAAAATCCACTTGCTTAGAACCATCTGTTCATTTCAAAGCCTGAACAAAATGAAACATAAAATTCCAGTGTTTTCTCAAAGTGTGACATTTCCACCCTCCCCCCCCAATTAACCATGACTCCTGGTCTTCCTCCCGTTGAATCTGAACCTACTCTGCCACTTGCTTTTGACCAAGAGGATGCTGTGGAGGAGATGTTGCATGACCTCCAAACTGAAGCCTTCCAGCTTCCATCTGGGCTCCTTGGATGCTCTTAGGACATGCACCTCTGGGAAACCAGCCATCATGTTGTGAAGTTCAAGCTACATGGACAGGCCATGTGTGTGCTCTGTTCCACAGCCCCAGGTGAGCTGCTGGCCCATGGCCAGCATTTACTGCCACCAAATAAGTGCACCATTCTGTGGCTTGTGTTTTCACTTTCTTGATAGTGTCTTTTGGAGAAACAATGTTTTTAATATTTGATAAAATTCAATATATCTATGTTTTTCTTTTGTTACTCATGCTTTGAGTGTCATATCTAAGAGACGATTGCATATCCAAGGTCATGCAGATTTACTGCTATGCTTTTCTTGAAGAGTTTTATAGTTTTAGCTCTTACATTTAGGTCTTGTGTCCATTTTGAATTAAATTTTGTATATAGTATGAAGTTGATTCCAACTTGATTTTTTGCCTGTTGATATCTAGTTGTCCCAGCACCATTTGCCAAAAAGGCTATTCTTTTCCCATTGAATTGTCTCAGCACCCTTGTCAAAAATCAATTAACCATAAATGTATGGGTTTTCTTATGGACTCTCAATTCATGGTCTATAGTTATGCCAGTACCATACTGTTTTGTAGTAAGTTTTGAAATCAGCAAATGTGAGTCCTCCAACTTTTGTTCTTCCATTTCAAGATACTTTGGCTAATCTGGGTCCTATATGAATTTGAGAATCAGATGATCAATTTCTGCAAAAAATCTCAGCTAGAATTTTGATAGGAATTGCGTTGAATCTGTACATCAATTTGGGGAGTATTGCCATCTTAATAATAGTGTCTCAATCCATGAACATGGGATGTCTTTCATTTATTTATAGCTTATTTAATTTCTTTCAATGATGTTTTATGGCTTCAGTGTACAAGTCTAGCACTACTTTCATTAAATTTATTCCTAAGTAGTTTATTCTTTTGTAATTTTAAAGTTCTTTTTTGATACTATTATAAATAGGTTTTCTTAATTTCATTTCTGACTTCTTCATTTCATTTTTGACTTCTTCATTGCTAGTGCATAGAAATATAACTGACTTGAATATTGTTGCTGTATTCTGACTGAATTTGCTTATTAGATCTAATAGGTTTTTTAAAAATTCCTGAGGATTTTCTGTATATAAGATCATATATCTGCAAATACAGTCTTACTTTTCTATCTATTTTCTTCTTTAAAATTTATTGAGACTTTCTTATGGTCTTTTCTTTCTTTTTTCATTGAATTTGTCTATTGTTTTTCTACTCTCTATTTTGTTTATTTCTACTCTAATGTTTATTATTTTACTCCTTATGTTTGCTCTGGGTTTAATTTGCTCTTCTTTTTCTAGTTTCTTAGGTTGGAAAGTTAGGTTATTGATTTGAGAGCTTTCTTCTTTTTGAATATAGGTATTCATAGCTATAAATTTCCCTTCAAGCAATCCTTTAGCTGTACCTCAAAAGTTTCAGTATGTTGTGTTTTAATTTTTATTCCTTCAAAGTATTTTTAAATCTCTCTAGTCATTTCTTCTTTGATGCATTGGTCATTTAGGAATGTATTGTTTAATTTCTATATATATGTGAAATTCCCCAATTCTCTTCTGTTATCATGAATTTCATTCCATTATATAATTTTAATAATTTAAAATTTATTGAGACTTTCTATATGCTCTAACATATAGTCTGTCCTGAAGAGTGTTATATGTGCACTCAAGAAGAATATGTATTCTGCTGTTGTGTGGCGTGTTCTGTAGATGTCTCTTAGGCCTACTTGTTTTACACTGTTGTTCAAGCTTTTTATTTACTTCTGTGTTTGTTTTCTGTCTAGTTGCCTTATTCATTATTGAAAGTGGTATACCAAAGACTCCAACTTTATTGTTGATTTGTCTATTTCTTTCTTCGATTCTGTCACTTTTTGCTTCACATGCTTTTGGTCTCTGTTTAGGTGCATACATGTTTATCATTATATTCTTTGTTTCTAGTAACATTTTCTTTTGTCTTAAAGTCTATTTGCATGGTATTAGTACAGACACTTCAACTCTCTTCACTGTTGCGGCCTCTCCCGTTGTGGAGCACAGGCTCCGAATGTGCAGGCTCAGTGGCCATGGCTCACGGGCCCAGCTGCTCCGCGGCATGTGGGATCCTCCCGGACCAGGGCACGAACCCGTGTCCCCTGCATCGGCAGGTGAACTGTCAACCACTGCGCCACCAGGGAAGCCCACTTCAACTCTCTTTTGTTTACTATTTTTGTGGTACATGGTTTTCATTCTTTCCTTTCAGCTTGTGTCTTTGAATGTAAAGTATGTCTCTTGTGGATAGCACATAGTTTGATCATTTTTTTAATCCTTTCTGCCAATATCTGCCTTTTAATTGGAGCTTTTAATCCATTTACATGTAATACAACTGATAAAGTATGATTTATGTCTGCCATTTTGGTATTTGTTTCCTATATGTTTTATGTTTTTATTGTTCCTCTATTCCTCCATTATTGCTTTCTTCTGTATTAAATAGATATTTTCTAGTGTACCATTTAAATTCCTTTATTGTTTCTTTTACCATATTTTCTGAGTTATTTTCTTAATGGTTGTCCTAGGGGTTAAAGCTAACATTTTAATTTACAACTAACTTCATATTAATACCAAATAATTTCAATGTTATACCTCTGAAATAGTAGAAAATATTTGTAGAAAGACACTTTTGTGAGAATGTTTACCAAAAGCTTATACTTGCAAACTATGGAGTTTTCATGTTATTTTATTTGCACTTAAACATATGTATTAAAAGAGGATAGTTTGGTTATATGTCTCCATGTGTTAAATTATTTGGGGAATTATTTGCTCATGCATTAATTCAGTTAACATTCATTGAGATTCTAATATGTTCCAGGTATTCTTGATGCTGACTTGAAAAACTGAATTGGATTGATTAAACTGAAATAAAGTTGGGATTAGATGACTTCTTCCCAATTGACTTGTAAGAGAAAAAGATGATGATTTGACAGAAACTTCTAAAAATATCTGTGTTAGTGTTGACTAAACTCATGTACTCTCTGTTTCTTCCTACAACTAGAAAACTATATCATAACAAGATGGGTATCCTAAGTTAATTATTAGAAATAAAATTGGGTAGGAGTCCTTTTCTTGTGCCTTGAAACAATGGGCCAGTTTAACAAAGCAAATACAGCTTTAATTTACACCACCTGTATGTAAATAAAATTTGCATATATAAATGTTCTTTGAAATACAGAAGGAACCACAGGTGTCATATCCTCTTATCCCTTATTTGGGGTGAGGGGCAGTAAGCATGCAGACTCAAGTCAGATGCTCTGCCTACCTACCAGATGTAAGATTTTGAGTAAACTATTTATCATGTTGCCTCAGTAGCTTGTCAATTTCTACAAAGAAACCAGCTGGCTTTCTTTCAATAGGGATTAACTTGAACTTCTAGATCAGCCTGGGAAATATTGCCATTATAACAATAGTAAGTTTTCTGATTTATTAACAAGGGATGTATTCCGCTTATTTAGGATAGAGAAGAACTTCATCAACCTCATAAATGTCACCTATTATACACTCACAACTAACATCATTTTTAAAGATGAAAGTCTGAATGCTTTCCCCTCTGAGATCAGAAATAAGGCAAGAATGTCCACTCTTGCCACTTCTATTTAATATTGTACTAGAGGTTCTGGCCATGGCAATTAGGCAAGAAAAAGAAATAAAAGGCTTCCAGATTGGAAAAGAGTAAGTAAAACTATCTCTACTCACTGGTGATGTGATCTTGCATATACAGTCCTAAGGAATCCACTAAAAAACTATTAGAACTAATAAATTCAGCAAGGTTTTAGGATAAAAGATTTATATATAAAAATCAATTGTATTTCTATACACTTACAATGAACAATCCAAAGGTGAAATTAAGAAAACAATTCCATTTACAACAGCATCAGAAATAATTTGGAATAAATTTAACTGGAGAAGTGCAAACCTTATATTCTGAAAACTATAAAACTATTGAAAGAAAAGTTTTAATTTTGAAGTCCAATTAATCATATTTTGCTTATTATTCAGGATTTTTCCTATTTATTAAATATTTACCTACCCCAAAGTCACAAAGACTTTCTCCTATTATTTTAAAACTATTGCTTTTTAAAATTATTTATTTATTATTTATTTATTTTTTTGGCTGCATTGGGTCTTCATTGCTGCACGTGGGCTTTGTCTAGTTGTGGCGAGCAGGGGCTACTCTTCGTTACGGTGGTGTGTGCTCTAGGGTGTGTGGGCTTCAGTAGTTGTGGTATGCGGGCTCAGTAGTTGTGGCTCATGGGCTCTAGAGTGCAGGCTCAGTAGTTTTGGTTCATGGGCTTAGTTGCTCTGTGGCATGTGGGATCTCCCCAGACCAGGGCTCAAACCCATGTCTCCTGCATTGGCAGGTGGATTCTTAACCACTGCATCACCAGGGAAGTCCGTCTCCTATTTTTTAATAGAAATTTTATAGTTTTAGTTTTATGTATAGGTCTGTAATCAATTTTGAGTTAATTTTTCTATACAATGTAATGTAAGGATGGTGGTTCATTTCTCTCATGTGGATATCCATTAAATTGCCTTGATGACCTTTGTCAAATATTCATTGATCAAGTATGTTTAGGACAATTTCTAAACTCTGTAATCTTTTTGACTGATCTATGTCTATTCCTACATCAATACCACACTGTCTTGTTTACTGTTGCTGGGTATTAAGTCTTGAAATCAGCAGTGTGAGTTTTTTTTACATTTGATTCTTTTCTAATTTGTTTTGGCTATTCTCAGCTCTTTACATTTCCATTTAGCTTTGAGAATCTGTTTGTTAATTTCTGCAAACTATTCTACTAAGATTTTGATTGGATTTGTGTTACGTCTATAGATCAATTTGGGGAGAATTAGCCTATTCACTTGTTTTGATATTAGGATAATGTTAAACTCATTACAATTGCTACTGCTTTTCTATTTTCAGAAGAGTATGTACGGAACTGGTATTATTCCTTGCTTAAATATCTGATAGAATTCACCAGTGAAGAGATTTAGGTCTGTAATTTTCTTCATCAAAAGGTTTTTTACTAAAAATCTATCTATTCTTTCTTGAGTGAACATTGGAAGTTTGTGTTTTTCAAGGAATTTGTCCATTTCATCTTAAGTTGACAAATTTATTGACATAAAGTTTTATATTATTCTTTTAATATCTTTATAGTATGTAATGATGTAACGTCTCATTCCTGTTTCTTCTGTCTGTCTCTTTTTTCTGATCAATCTGGCTAAAGATTAATCAATTTTATTGATCTTCTCAAAGGATCTGCTTTTGGTTTTATGAATTTTCCCCCCTTTTCCCATCTCACTGAGTTCTGTCCTGATCTTTATTATTTCTTTTCTTCTGATTATTTTGGTTTAAATTTGTTCTCCTTTTTGTATTTTCTTAAGGTGGAAGTTGAGGTCATTAAGTTAGGCATTTCTTCATTCCTAATATAGGCATTTAATGCTATAAATTTCTCCCTAAGTACACTTTAGTGGCATCCCACAAAGTTTACTATGTTAGCTCTTTATTTTTACTCAATTCAAAGGAATTTTTAACTTCCATTTTGATTTGTTGTTTCATACCTGGAGCATTTACAGGTGTGTTATTTAGTTTCCAAATAGTTTGTGATTTTACAGATTTATTTCTGTTATTGATTTCTAATTTAATTCTATTGTGCTCTAAGGAAATCCTATGGTTATGACTTTAATACTTTTAAGTTTATTGAGTCTTGTTTGGTGTCACAGTATATGGACTATCATGTTAAGTGTTCCTGTCCACTAGAACAAATGTGTAAACAGCTGTTCCTTGGTGAAGTGTTTTATACATGTCAATTAGGTCAAGTAGGTTGATTTAGTGGCTCAAATCTTCTAGATCTCTACTAATCTTCTGTTTGTTCTATCAATTATTTAAGAGGGATATGGAAATCCATCACTGTTACTTGGATTTTGTTTATTTCTCCTTGAATTTATCAGTGCTTCCTTTATGCATTTTGTAACTCTGTTATTAGGTGCATAAATGTTTAGGGTTCTTATTTCCTCCTGATGAACTGGCTCTTTATCCTTTATGACTATCTTTATCTATGGTACTATTGCTTTTTCTGAAGTCCACTTGGTCTGATTTTCATACGGATATTCCCGCTTTCATTATATTAGTGTTAAGCATAATATCTGTTTTTCTATCCTTTTACTTTTAACAAATTTGTGTCATATTTAACTTGGGGTTTTGAAGGCAGAATATGGTTAAGCCTTTTTTAAAAAAAATTATCTTACACCTCTGTCTTTTAACTGGGGTTTTTAGAAGATTTATATTTAATGTTGTTACTATATGATTAGGTTTAAATAGATCATCTTGCCTTTTGTTTCTTTTTGTCCTGTCCTCTTTTCCCTTTTTCTTTTGGGTTTATTAAATCTCTCTGTCTCTCTCTCTCTCTCAACATATATATATATATGTTGATGTATTAGTTACAATTCTTTGCTTTGTTATTTTACTAGTTGCTTTAGTGTACATATTTAATTTACCTCAATTTACCTTCAAATGATACATCACTTCACATATAGTACAAAAACCTTCCAACAGTATTCTCACATTTCTCCTTTCTTATCCTTTGTGCCACTGTCACACAATTTAGTTTCACATGTGTTATAAACTCCACAATACATTATCATTATTTTGGTTGATGCAATTATCTTTTAAATAACTTTATATAGTGAGAAAAAATCTTGTGTATTTACCTATGTAGTTACTATTTCTGATGTTGTTATTCTATCCAGCATCATTTTCCTCCTGCCTGAAAGACTTTGTATAACATTTTAGTCAGGTTTATTTTCTGAAAAAAAGTCTTATTTTTACCTTCATTAAAAAATATTTTCGCTTAGTGTAGAATTTTAGGTTGACTTTTTTTTAGAAGTGCTTTAAAGTAGTTGCTCCACTGTATTCTCACTTGCATTGTTTCCAATGAGATCTGCCTCTACTGTGCTTTTGAAAAATCTATTCTCTATAGAAATTTTTTTTGGACCAGTTTGATTATAGTGTGCCTCAGTGTAGTTTTCCTCACATTTCTTGTGCTTGGAGTTCATTGAGCTACTTGGGTCTATAGGTTTATAGTTTTCATCAAATTTGAATATTTTTTTCAAATATTTTTCTGTGTGACCTCTTCTTTCCTTTCCTTTGGAGACTCCAATTATATGTGCTATACCACCTGAAGTTGTTTCAGAGCTCACTGAAATTCCATTTTTTTTAACATTCTTCCCTTTGCATCCCCATTCTGTATTTAATTTTGGATAATTTCTATTGCTGTGTCAGGTTCACTAATGTTTTCTTCTGTGTTGTTTAATCTGCCATTAATCCCATCCAGTTCATCTCACATATTGTAATTTGCATCTTGATTTGAGTATTTTGAAAAATCTTTTATGTCTCAACTTTCTGAACATATGGAATACAGTTACAATATGTTTTTAATAACTTAGTCTGCTAATTCTAACATCTGTGTCAGTTTTGGGTCAGTATAGATTGATTTTCCTCCCCATCATGGCTTGTATTTTTCTGCTCCTTTGCATGTATGGTTATTTTTAAGTGTATGCCAGACATTGTGAATTTTTACCTAGTTAGGGGCTGGATATTTCTGTATTTCTATAAATATTATTGAGCTTTGTTCAAAGATGCAGGTAAGTTACTTGAAAACATTTTGATCCTTTCATGTCTTGCTATTAAACTTTTAAAAATAAACCAGAGCAGAATTTCGTGAAGATGTAATTGTTCCTTACCCCTGAGGCAAAACTTTCTGATGACTCTACTCAATGACTTGTGAATTATAAGGTTTTCTAGTCTGACTAAAGGGAGCAGGTATTACTCCTGGCCCTATATGATTACAGGGCATCTTTTCCTCTAATTCTTGTAGTGTTTTTTTCTTTCCTTCAGCCTCAAACAGCCTCCTCACATGCACACAATACTCAGTACTCTACTGGACTCTCTCTCTGCACAGTTTTCTCCTCTCTGACACCATGTGTTAAGAAGTTTACTGTCTTTGTGTCCCTGGACTCTAAGCTTCATCTTCTTAGTGCAGCAAACCTACCAGGCCTCCACCTGAGTTTCCTTTCCTGGAGATGGTCTCAAGATAAAGAGCTGCAGCAACTGCATGGTTCACATCATTTGTCTCCTATCCCTCATGTAACACTGTCCTTTATGGCCTGACATCTAGTCTTGAAAACAATTTTTCATACATTTTGTTTGATTTTTTGTTGTTTCTGCATGAGGGCAAGTCAAGTCCTTGTTATTCCATCTTGGCTGGAAGTGGAAGTCATATCTTTAAAAAATTTTATGGATAACTGATTTTGTTGGTGAGTATTCAGGTATAATTTTATTTTTCATATTTACTAGAATCCAGCTAATTGATTAAACTGCTTTGTTAATCATAGTATATATTCTAATGGCTTTTTAAAAATTTTGTAAGGGATTTTCATCTACATAATGACTTTATTTCACCACCCCTTTCTGATAGATATACATTTAATTCTTCCCTTTTATTGCATTTGCATGGCCTGGAAGTCCAGAGCAATGATAATTAATAAGGTTTATAATAAGCTTTAGAACTTGGTTGCTAGTGTTAATGAGAAGAACCCTAGCATTTCACAAATAAGCATAATGTTTAATGGTGGTTTGAGGTTACCATTTTCTATCATATTAAGCAAGAATGCTTTTATAATGTGTGATGTTTTTATAAATCAGAATTTTTCATAGATAATATTTTAGGGTATATTGAACTGATGATTTATGATGAACTCTATGAACTCTCCCCCTTACTTTCTTGAAAAAAACTGCCTAAATCATAATATTCTATTCCTTTAATCTATTAGTGAATTTTATTCTCTGGTGTTTTTTAAAAACATTATTAGCATTTGTGGTTATAAGTATGCTACTGATTCATAATTAAAAATTTTTTTCTTTTTAATTTCTCTTTCTAATATTCTGAAAATAAGGTAGGAAAAGTGTAAAATAAGTGGTTATTGTTTACTTGTCTTTGCTTTAGCATTAAATTCTTATATATCATATACTTGCTATTATACATCTTCTCGATCTAAATAATTTTGCTTCCTTTAAGTATGAAATAGGAAGTTATGATTTGTTTATGGTATGTTTGTTATTTGAGGTTTCCTAAGTAAAAAAATGACTAATTCAAACAGCTTGTTGGCTATTTTAACTTTTTATGCAAGTCAAGAAAAAAATTGAAGAATAGTCTCTTTGTTTTCTCTAGTAGGCCATTTCACTATCCTTTTTTGAAAAGTTAAAAAAAAAGTGCATTTGTTCATGTCAGTTCTCTGTGGACATCAAATTTACTGAAAATGCAGGGTAGAATTTACTTTAATTATCAGCTATTTTGAAAGCAAATGGATAGTAACTGCTAACTGGCATGTTGGTGGGAACTCAGGTGGTTGTTTCCATGTTGGTTATTTGACTAATTAAGATGGCTGTGAGCAATGGAGATGGAAATTGCTCTTATTTTATGTGGACTGAGCCCAGAGTGCTGATCAAGATTGCATTGATGGGCTTCCCTGGTGGCGCAGTGGTTGAGAGTCCGCCTGCCGATGCAGGGGACGCGGGTTCGTGCCCCGGTCTGGGAAGATCCCAAGTGCCGCGGAGCGGCTAGGCCCGTGAGCCATGGCCGCTGAGCCTGTGCGTCCGGAGCCTGTGCTCCGCAACAGGAGAGGTCACAACAGTGAGAGGCCCACGTACCGCAAAAAAAAAAAAAAGATTCCATTGATTCTTAGGGACTCTGCCACTAGCGCATAAAGATATATGTGATGTCATAAAAATCATCCAGTGAGAGCAATGGAAGTTAATCCAACCCAATAAAATCTGGAGATTTTTCTTTTGTTTTTGTTATTTGCAAATATTATAGAAAAACATTTTCCGTATTCCTTCTATACTTCCCAAAGTATTTTTATTGGTGAGTTGTAACAAAAGTTGCTATGGATTAAGAAAATAATTCTTTCTTTTTTGCTTTTTTTTTTGAAATTTGGAGCTGTGGGTTTTGTAGATTATGCTGTGCTATATTGTCTGTAGAATTTCCATAACCTTAAAGTGGAAGTTTTCTGGGCTTCCCTGGTGGTGCAGTGGTTGAGAGTCCGCCTGCCGATGCAGGGGACATGGGTTCGTGCCCCGATCCGGGAGGATCCCACATGCCGCGGAGCGGCTGGGCCTGTGAGCCATGGCCGCTGAGCCTGCGCGTCCGGAGCCTGTGCTCCGCAATGGGAGAGGCCACAACAGTGAGAGGCCCGCGTACCGCAAAAAAAAAAATAAAAATGGAAGTTTTCTGAGAAACACTGGAAGGGACTTTGGATGCCTCCCCTGCACTTAGACCTTAGGAAGGCAAGCATGAGAACACTGGGAGATCACTCTGCCTACATGGCCTTGTGACTTTCATAAAACAAAAACAGACTTTCTTAAACAATAACGTATGCATACATACATTAATCTCACCTTCTACTTATAAGTTCCTAAGTTCACTGTAGAAGGCAAAAGTTAAATTAAAAGGGAAAAGCACTCCCACGTACAATTGGAACAGAATTGTTTGGCTGTTAACAACTTCAGTTGTTATTAGAAGAATTAATGAAATTTCTCTAGTTCACATTTGCACACTGGTTTCCACTGGTTTCCACACAGAGATGCAAATAAAAGGTCAATTGACCAAAGAGCTGTATGCAGCAAACACACCATCACTTCTGTACAGATGTCTTTGTGAGGGTGTGTGAGGCTGACCTCTTCAAGTTGAGAGTTGCATGTTCTGCGATTTATCTGCTTGTGGCCTGTTTGATCAGTAAATGTGATCTGACTGGGGCTCTGAATACGAAGGGCAAGAACATCGTGAGCTTAGGAGGTGCTGTGATGCTGGGAAGGTACTGGTTTTCCTTTCTCCCAATACCAAGGGTAAAATCCTGGTGAATGCATCCAGAACATTATAAAGAAGTGAAATATAGGTGTCAGCTTCAGGACAACTTTTAATATGGAGGAGTCTACTTGTTCCATCAGTTAATGAATACTGCTTATAATACTACGCTGACCCAAGCAGAGATTTTTCTCCTGGGCCCCTACTCCAGTCCATGCACTAGGCTATGGGGATACCAAGATGGTGGGCCAGGGAGAGACAGACATGAAGACAAACCAGAACAGCAACTGTGATGGTGGTGCCACGGAGGGCCAGGGGAGGATGGGGCGGAATTACGCCTCCATGGCCCATTCAGCAATGAAGTTCTCTATGGAGACCCTGATTTGGTTCCACTTGGGAGGGTGATTTTTGAGATGTGGTCCCCTGGCTTCCAGTGAATTAGGTCTGACTTTTAACTCATTTCACCTAACTCACAGTGGTTTTATGGGAATTAATTAGGTAAAGGGCTCCTTAGGGGTAAAGCCAATGCAAAAACTTGTTCTTTGCTTTCTCTTAAATAATTCGAAGAAGAACATATGACAGACTGGCTGGTTTATCTCTTCAAATTGTAAAAGGCCAAAGACTAGATAAAATAGTTTCCTTTGTGAAAAAATAAAAAAACACATTTCAGGATCATCCAGTTTTCCCTTGCTGTTTGCCGTGGCAGTCCTTTATCACCTTCCACTGGGATTGATGGGTTAACGATGAACACGGTAGTTAAGCCCATTTCCCAAGCTACAAACTTCAGAAAACAGTTTACAAGGCAATTAACTGTGGAGCCACTGATTTCAGCCAGAAAGTCCATATTCCCTGAGAAGGCTCATTGTCCTGGAAAGTCTGTTGAGTCTGAGACTTGACTGTGAATGAGGGGAGAGACGTTCTTTGTCTCCTTTTATTTTCTTTTGAAAAATTATTTTTTAAAAATTTATTTATTTTTGGCTGCATTGGGTCTTCGTTGTTGCACGCGGGCTTTCTCTAGTTATAGCGAGCAGGGGCTACTCTTCCTTGTGGCGTGCGAGCTTCTCATTGCAGTGGCTTCTCTTGTTGCGGAGCATGGGCTCTAGGCACGCGGGCTTCAGTAGTTGTGGCTTGGGGGCTCTAGAGCACAGGCTCAGTAGTTGTGGCGCACGGGCTTAGTTGTTCCTTGGCATGTGGGATCTTCCCGGACCAGGGCTTGAACCTGTGTCCCTTGCATTGGCAGGTGGATTCTTAACCACTGCACCACCAGGGAAGCCCCTGTTTCCTTCTTTTTGATTCAGTTTACAAACACCTCCTGAGCACCTCTCATGTCAGGCATTGTCCAGGCACAGCGTGTTCTGTGGTCGGTGAGCATCACTTCCCACGGTTATGCGGCTTGCAAGATGATGAGTTATTCAGACAGTGAGCAGGCAATTCCAATATGGCGGGTTAGGTCTTGTGTTGGGAGTGAACACTTGGCTCTTCGGAAGCAAAGATTCCCAGGCTACTCTGGAGTCTCAGAGAGTGTTTCCCAGAGGAGGTGTTATTTTAGCTGAAACCTCACAGCTAAGGCCCTGCCGCCCCTGAGAAGGTAGTGCCTGTCTGGGGAGCTGACACTGTATACAGTAGGGGAAGGAATAGAATATGAGGAGATGAAGTGGTGAGAGAGAAGTCTGGAGCAGATGGCGGCTGGGCAGGGCACCCTGGACTCTGACGACCCTACAGAGGAGTCTGATCTTCCGTCAGAATCACAGAAGACAGTTTTCAGGGAAGTGACCAGGTCAGATTTATGTTTAGCAAGAGAACCCTGTCTGCAGTGGAGAGGAGGGAGTTGGCCTGGAGGTGAGGAGACCAGAGGGGAAGTTGAACAGTGGCTCAGGCCGGAGGTGATGGGGATCTAACCCAAGGTGGGGCAGCGAAACCGAGAGAGCAAGAGGCATAAAATTCCCTGGCAGCTGCTGTGCGGTGAGGGATGTGGGGATCGGAAATGATGCCCAGGTCTTGGTGGGTGGTGGGTCCTGTTGCGGGGATGGGAAGACAGAAACCGGAGCAGCTACCAGGGAGGGAGTGATGACTTCAGCTCTGGACATGCTGAACTTAAGGGGTTCAGGGGACCACTCATCACAGGGAGGTGGATGGTGTCATGTGTTGAATTGTTTCCCCCCAAATGATATGTTCAAATCCTAATTCCTGGTGCCTCTATGATCCTATTTGCAAATAGGGTCTTTGCAGATGCAAGCAAGTTAAAATGAGATCCTACTGGGTTGGGGGCGGGGTAATCTAGTGACGGGTGTCTTTACAAGAGAAAAGAGAGGGGCACCTGGACACAGAGACCCAGAGACACAGGGGGACACCAGGTGATCCCAGAGGCAGGGATTGGAGAGACGTCAAGTGTTGTCAGCAACAGCCAGAGCTGCGAGAGGAGGAACCAAGCTTTACCAACACCCTGGTTTCTTACTTGAGGCCTTCAGGACTGTGAGACAATTTCATTGTTTTCAGCCATCCAGTTTGCGGTCCTTTGTTACAGCAGCTCCAGGACGCTAATACCGGTGGATACAAGGAATTTGAGAGAGAAATCTGAGGTGGGGATACAGGTCTGAGGATCACCGGCAGAGGTGCTGGTGAGCCCTTGGGGGCTGTGTGGGGAGAACAGGGTAAGACACCCTGATGGCACCTGGCAGAGGGACCACCGCTTCCCTCTGCGGAGGGGGAGCTTCTCGCAGGGCCAGGTGATTTCTGCAATTAACTAAGAGTGGAGGTGCTGCTCTAGGACAGCCCTTCATACAATCTAATGTGTGTGCAGGTCACCTGGGGATCCTGCTGAAACGCAGACAGAAGCTTGGTGTGTCCTGGGCGGGGCCTGAGATTCTGCATTTCCTACAGCTCCCAGCTGGTGCCTGGACGGGCTTGGAGAAGCGAGGCCTCAAAGGGCTGGTCCAGTTACGAGGAGACCAAGCTGGAGAAGCCAGAGAAGTCCCACCGGGACAGCCCTGTCTTAAGCCAAAGGAGAAGGCACAGCAAGAATGTGGAGGGGGCGGGAGAGTGAGGGCTTGGAAGTGTCCCTGAGCATAGCAGGCAGGTTGTCGATGCTCAGGGGACGAGAGAGGGGCCAGACTGCACAGGTTGGCTCTGCTCTCTTACTCTGAAAGAAGCTTGGCCGAGAAGGGCGGAGAGGCATGTTGTACAGCCTAGAAACAGCCAGAGAAGCCGGAGTGAAAGAGCCATGTGGCCACGGGTCCAGGACACCTTAGATGGAGGAACACAATCGGCACCGAGGCATTTGGTGAAGCTCAGGGTGAAGAGCCAGGGAGGAGGGGAGACGGCTTCCCAAGACACCTGGAAGCGCAGATCCGTAGACTGGGTGGCCGCACCTGCATACGGTGGGGAGGAGGTACCTGGAGACTTGCGGACACACGTGGGGTGACCAATGAGGTGAAGTCTTAGGAGGACACAGAGGAAAATGATGGGTTCCCTCTGCTCCTGGAGAAGCAGGTAGACACAGGGTCAAAGATTCGGGAGCAGAAAAAGATCCCAGGTGAGAGTTGGGGTGAGCTCCACTCTGGTCTTTTCCTCACTTGCAACCCTTTTGTGTCTAAAGTAGCAGATGGCTTGGGCTCAGGGGTCAGGCAACCTGGGGCCAGGCCTAATTCTGACCCTGGGGAAGCAATTCAGGGTCAGGAGGAGCCGGCCCTAGCCTCATGCATTGCTCCCCGCTCCTCTCCATCTCCTGTGCCCTCGCCAACCCGACACCTAAAATAATTGCACTGTTCGTGCTGCTGCATTTAGACATTTCAGACGCGGGCTGTGCAGAGAAACGGCAGGCTTCCTGAGGGCAGGGTCTTCAGTCAGGGCTCAGACCAAGTGTCTGATAAATGTCGGCAGGAGGGCGTGAGTAAATCTGCTGGGGTTGTGGGCGTGAGGCGGGAAGAGCTCAGGCACGTGTGTCCAGGTGGTTTGTACTGCAACACGGGAAGGTTGGCCACATCTCAAACGCACAGTTTAGATCCAGAGCCAGGGCCCATTTCAAGTCTTTACGGCTGGAATTAACCCACCTGAATTGGGAGACCATGCAGGAAATCAGCGCAGAGTGGGTTTTGTTCCGATCACAAGCTATTCACATTGAGTGTAGCTCCCAGGCGTCCCTGTGCTTTTCGTACCTGGCCAAGACTGTGCCCAGCTGACAGAAGGAAAGGTATTTTGATAACGCATGTGCCACTGAGCCTTCCAACGACCGTGCTGGGCTGAAACCTGCTCGGGGCCACGGGCGGAGAGGCCCACGGCCGTGAGCTGTGCCGGGGTGGTGGGTGCTCTCCAGTTGGAACTGTGGAATAATATCTCCTGGACAGAAATGGCCCGGGTCCCAAACACATGGTTTATGGCCGAAATGGAAAAGCTCCGGAGCGCCATCAATGACACTCTCACTGCCTATAAAGACATGCGGGTTCTTTTCCAGAAAAAAATAAGGCTGCTGCCATTTCCCCCTCAAGCCATAAATGATTCAAATGTCAAAGTCGCCTGTGCCTTATGCTATGGGGACGTATTAACTTATCAAAGGAGTGGACGCATTATAGGCAGCTTGCCGTCCACCCCAACTCCGTATTTATGTTTGAAATCTCAGGATATGTTACCTGCGCCCGCCACCTTCCCTTCCTCCACGGGAGATTTATCAAATGCAGCCAGCCGGCAGAAGAGGGACAAAGAAGTGAGCATAGTAATATGACAGATTTATTTGGATGTGTTTTATGTGCTTGCAATCTTGCACGCTTTATGTGTTTCTCTGTATCTGTCACTCTTCTGCTTTTTCGCCCCTTTTCAATAGCAAGTTCAGTAAGTTCTCGAGTGGGAGGGCGTGGCAGAGGATGGAAGAAAGCCAAGCTGCTCCTAAGCTGTTTGGTCGATTGTGACACTGTTCTTTCTCTCCCTTTCTCTTTATTTTTTTCCGCTTTATTTATCCTGCCATTTGGTAATTTTCTTTGGGGTCGACACCTGGCTCTGGGCAGCATTTCTGCAGCAGTAAGTGAGTCATTTCTTTGTCTCTATGCTCAGCAATTGTTGTCTTCACGATGCAGGAGTCATTATTCCCGGTTTTGATTTGTCTCATTCCTGCGTGCTATTCGCTTTTCTCCTTATTTTCCTAGGAAAAGTGCATGGGTCCGTCCTCTTCTTCACCAACGGCTGAACTGGAGGCCACTCTTGGTGTATGTATCCTTGAAGCAAAGCCATGGGTGGGCGGCACCTGACGCTCACATCAGACAAGCAGGCAGGCAGGGGTGGTGGAGGGCAGGCAGGGGGTCAGCGGGATAGGAGCCCTTGATGTGGAAAGATCGATCTGCAGATGTAAGGGGCCATAGCCCTGGTGAAATTCTTTGCCCACATGGGAACCAGAGGACAGGAGAAGCGCCAGTGCGGAGAACCGCTTTGGTGACCTGGAGGCTGCCTGTCCCGTGGCCTGAGAAGCAGGCGGCATCCAGCACTTACGGAAAATTATAGCAGGAGATAAGCGGGTGCTGGCTCGTCTCAAGGTGACAGGTGTCAAAGAGCATCATTTGCGACTCACTTTACGTGCCCCAGACACACTGGCTGACAAGATGCTCAGAGAGTCTGCAGCAACGTTGCAAAGTCACTTAGCGTCCAAATCCCAGGAGAGCACCGCATTTTCATTACCTTAAGCAAAATAGGCTTAAAAACAACAAAACAAAATGGCTCCTTTGCGGGGATCCATGAAAATGACCGGAAATCTGGGTTTTATTTTAGTATTTTCCCAGAAGGAGTGGCCTATGGCCCATTTCGGTAGGATGCAATTCTTTGGAAGACCCCCTACTTGGAAAACTTATGGGTGGAGGGAGGTAGACCACAGAGACCCCCAGGCTGATGCTCAGCCCTGTGCCTGTGATGGGAGGGTGCCAGCTAGGGCCTCAGGTAGGGCCTGACTCCATTGCAGAGACCGAGCCACGGCAAGCTCTCGGGCCTGCTGGGACCCGCTGGCGTGAAACCAGGTGGCTCTGAAGTCGGTTGCTTTGTCACTTCTCCCCAGCACCTTGAAGGCTCATTTCAAGCTTCACAAAATTAAAGAAGATGCTGGCGATGCTAAAAACATACCCAGGTGGACAGGTTGCTCCTGAGGGTGTTTTTATGTGCCTGTGATGTGGAATGATAAAAAATGTTGAGGGGACTTTTATGTTGCAACAAATGAAGAGCCGCGTGCTGGCCAGCCCGGTGTGGAGGTAGGGGCTGAGTCTGGAGGGGCAGAGAGAACGGGTGTGAGGGCAGCTATCTGCAGGGACGTCCGCGTCACCGTCAATCCTCTGCTTCGCTGTGATCAGTATTCCCTCAGCCTGAATATTCGATATTTCCAACATGATAAAGGAAGAGACTTCTTTAAAAAATGGATTTATCCCCAGATTTCCTACCACTGGCCACTCCGAAGATTATAGGAGTCCCTTCACTAGCCGATGCTGCTCCGGCACGTTCTTGAGGATAATGAACGGGTGTTTGGGGTGTTTCATCTGCTCCAACAACTTCCTAGGTTCCCATGGATCAACAGTGACAGGAAACCCCAGGTAAGGATGACGGAGGAAAACGAAAAGACTTCATTTTGAAAAGCGAGTGCTAGGAAACGTGCCCGCCTCCAGTTCAAAACTGATGACTAGAAAAGAAAATTAAGTATTCTGTTTAGACCAGGGGCGGGGGGGATACCTGCTGAGCACATCCTGCTTGACACAGAACCGCGAGATCAGGACACCGTCAGCCCGATGTCGTGGTGCTCAGCCTGTGCCCACACGGCGGCCTCTCTCTGCCGGCCACTGGTGATGCGTGGTGGCCAGAGCCCTCTGGCTTGCAGTCCCCAGTCAAGGACGCCTTGGGCAGACGGCTTTGGAAATCCTCCCATCAGCTGTCCCCGCTCCCCTGGGTCAGGCGCCCTGCTACTTCAGGAAGTTTGGCATTCGTGGAGGTTCCTTAAAAAACTACAAATAGAACTACCATATGACCCAGGAATCCCACTACTGGGCACATACCCTGAGAAAACCATAATTCAAAAAGAGTCATGTACCAAAATGTTCATTGCAGCTCTATTTACAATAGCCCGGAGATGGAAACAACCTAAGTGTCCATCATCAGATGAATGGATAAAGAAGATGTGGCACATATATACAATGGAATATTACTCAGCCATAAAAAGAAACGAAATTGAGCTATTTGTAATGAGGTGGATAGACCTAGAGTCTGTCATACAGAGTGAAGTAAGTCAGAAAGAGAAAGACAAATACCATATGCTAACACATATATATGGAATTTAAGAAAAAATGTCATGAAGAACCTAGGGGTAAGACAGGAATAAAGACACAGACCTACTAGAGAATGGACTTGAGGATATGGGGAGGGGGAAGGGTAAGCTGTGACAAAGCGAGAGAGAGGCATGGACATATATACACTAACAAACGTAAAATAGATAGCTAGTGGGAAGTAGCCGCATAGCCCAGGGAGATCAGCTCGGTGCTTTGTGACCACATAGAGTGGTGGGATAGGGAGGGTGGGAGGGAGGGAGACGCAAGAGGGAAGAGATATGGGAACATATGTATATGTATAACTGATTCACTTTGTTATAAAGCAAAAACTAACACACCACTGTAAAACAATTATACTCCAATAAAAATGTTAAAAAAAAAAGTTGGCTTGGAAGAAACAAAAATGCAAAGTAAAAAGTGATTATTACCCTCTACCTACCTTTGAGGAAGACGTGTTCTGCTTTCTTGGAGAACCACAGCGGTTTATTCTAAATTCTCATGGGCGGTGAATTAGGAGAGCGGCACAAACGTGCTGGTCTTGCTTTCCAGGTCCTGCTCACTCAGAAGCTGGTGCCGCCGGGAGGGTTATTCCTTCCGCTGCTCACGCTTCCTCTGTCCAGGGGCTCTTCCGCCTTCTCCTTCCTGGGTCCCACACCGAGACTGTCTCATACGAGGAACTTGCCCTGCAATGTTTACCTCTTGTTTCAAATCTTTTGTTGCTGTTTGTGATCAAGGATTCACAGTTTTTGCTTATGTATGGATTTCAAAGGACGCTTTGCTTCTCTCTAATAGACCCTGTAAAACGCTGAATGTCGGCTCCACCTGTCAACCCGAGAAGGCCACGCAATGGAAATACTATTTGAACAATCCCTTGTGGAAAATAGAAGGATGTTAAGTTCCCCTACTGTGGGCGGCTCTGCTTTCCCCACTGGGCCATGTTTTCTTTCTGGGATCTGCCTTTTCTGTGGGCTTCAGTGATGGCAGGGACATCTTAAACCTCTTCTGAGAGGAGCCATTCTTGCAAGTAGGAGGCTTTTTTTTTTTTTTTTAACGTCTAATAATTCCGGTGAGCTAACATCTCAAAAGTGTTTGAGAGAAAAATAAATGGAACATCAAGGGTGAATTTCTGGCCTGGAAAAAAAAAACTTGAAATAACCTGTTTGTTTCTAATGTTGAGGGTTTTTTTAGAGTATATTTTAAAATAGTTGGCTCCCACACGGATTTGATGTCAATTCCCATCTTCTCTCCTTCTTGCGGGGCTGGTGGCTGCCTGGTGGGGTTAGGTAGAGCGGATGTGATGAACCTGAGGATAGGGTTTGGTACATAGGAACACTGAGTGCATCCTGCTTGCAAATTACTTGGTGATGGTTTCCATTTTGTATGTTGTCACTTTTAAAGAAAAAGAATCCTATTGATTTTCCGTTGTGCAAAAGTTCTCTCTCTCTCTCTCTCCCTCTCTCTCTCTCTCTCACAAGTATGTGAATGTTTTAAACAGAGACGTAAAGAGATAACCTTGCAATTTTCACATAGGGAATCTGAGAACAAATGTTCTTTTGGGCCCTTTGATGATGTGAAAGCTTTAACTTGGACTTGTAAGCTTGGGTTTATTGAACATACAAACTGGAGTGGTCCACCAGTTCATGGTGTGAAGTAGAACAGTCTGGAAGAAAATAAATGCCGCTGTGGGGAGGTAAGCATGTGCACCCAGAGGGGCGCAGAGACTGGGTTCATCTCCCCTCTTCTGAGTCCTGTATGCGGTGAAAGCGGCGAGAGCGGGCAGGGGGCCCGTCATCCTTGGCTGAGCCGGGCACGTCTCCGGAGACGTGGCGTGTGGTGCGGACCCTGTTAGGACCAAGCCAGGGCCTTGGTGTTCACGGTGCTGGTGACGAAGAGTCACTTGACTGCCTGCTTTCAGAGTGTGGGTCCAGGAAGGTCCTCCAGCAGAGGCTCTTCCCCGTCTCTGACGTTTATTTCTCTCTCTTCTGCTTCCCAGCGTCAGCAACGGGAGCCAGCCCAATATTCCCTCTGCTTTCCACAAGCACTTGTTCCTCCTCCTCAGAGCAAACGCTTACAGGGTGCGTCCTACGTGCCAGGCGCTGGGCCAAGGCGAGTGTGCCGTCTGCAAGCACACGCCCTGCAGGCCCGCGCAGGAGGCAAGATCAAGGGAACAGGTACCGCTGGGAGGTGCCCTGAGGTGCGGAGCAGGGTGCTGGGATGGAAAATGTTGACAGCAGGGTCGGGAGGGGGCAGGGACAGTGACCTACCCACTACAGAGGAGCCCACCTCCCCCTCCCCCCCAAAAGAGGAGACAGGAATTCATGGTTAATGTCAAATCCATTTGGAAGATGCCTAATAAAAACAGTATGAGGGGGGGAAAAAAACCTCTTGATATTAGAACTAAACAATTACCATTTCAGGTTTTTCTTTTTAGGCTGGATAATCCATCCTTAATGTTCCATTGATTTCCTTCAACTGCCTTTGGCCCATCGGTTTGCCAGAACCATTACAATTAACTTGTAACTGGGGTCTTCAGCCGTGGGGGGCTGGGGGGAGGGGAGCCTTGCAGGGAGGGAACAGCCTTGCAAAGGAGACCCGGAGTCAGAGAGGAGCATGTTCTGCTGGCAGAGCTGAGCTGGGCAGTGTTGGAAATACAGTGAGCAAGGAGGATGTCGGTCTGAGAGGATGCTGGAGGGAGGGTGGGACCAGACAGTTCCTGGGCTTGAAGGTTTCCAAGGAGTATGGATTCTTATCCATTGCAAAGGCAGGTCGTGGAAATAATCTAAGCAAGAGAGGCGCATGATATGATTTCTGCTGTAAGTAGGGTCACCTGATAAAACACAGAAAGCCCAGTGAAATGTGAAGGGAAAATAAATTTTCCTTCAGATGAAGGGAAAATAAATTTTTAGTGTATGTATATGCCAAATGTTGCATGGGACACCCTCTTTTTTTTCCAAACAGCTCCGTGGAGATATAATTCCACACGGCATTCAGTTCACCCGTTTCAAGTGTGCAGTTCAATGGCTTTTGGTTCATTCCAGACATGCACAGCCATCACCACAGTCAATGTCAGAATAGCTTCTTCACCTAAGAAAACTCAAGCAAACCCATACCCTTTAGCTCTCATCTACCTTCCTCTCATTCCTCCCATCCCAACCCCAGCCCTAAGCAGCCACTAATCTATTTTCTTTCTCTATAAATTTCTCTATTCTGGGCTTTCATAGGAATGGAATCCTATAATATGTGGTTTTTTTGTAACCGGCTTTTTTCACTCAGTGCAGTGTTTTCAAGGTTCCATCATGTTATTGGATAGATCAGTCACCTCTGTATACTTGGATTAGAGGATGTCTTAACAGATACAAATGTCCATACAAGAAGCAGATAAACCCTTGGCCCCAAGAGTTGGAATGGACTCCACGGGGCTCCTAATGAATGTTTGTAGTTTGGGTATCATTTTCCCCCAGGTCATTTTTCCTCATCCAATTCAACCCAAACAATTTAGTAGAGACAGTCTGGACCTACAGAGGAAAAAAAAACAAACAAAAAACAAACCTGAGAAGAACTGGAAGCACTGCTGAGCTGGTCCCCTCCCAGCCTGCGGGGAGTGACTGAGGCCAGGCACTGAGGTCACCTCTCTACTTCCAACTCTGACCTTTAGTCCCAAAACTTCGGGGCACATGGGGCCACAAAGACTCATCCTGAAAGACAGGGGACGTGAGGGATGGAGGCTCTTTATTGTTCCGCCTGTTGTCAATGCTTCTCCCCAAACTTCTCAAAGGGGGATGTCTGACTGAGAATGGGCACGGGTGCACCAGGCCATCAAAGGGACACTTGGACTGTAATTTCCACGGCCAGCTGCCTCCTGACCTCAAGTCGGGGGATGAAGACCACAGGAAAAAGTGGTTTTACTATGGTACAGGACTGACTATTTCACGGCATTATTGCGGGTCTATGAGTGACCTTCTAAGCCACAAGCACATCTTCCCCTTGCCCGTTCCCTTGAAGTCATTCTGGAGCCATCGAGAAGGTACATATATATATATATATACACACACACATATATATGTATATATATATATACACATATATATACATATGTACATATATATACACATACATATATATGTATATATATACACATATATATACATATGTATATATACACATACATATATATGTATATATACACACACATATATAATATATATGTATATATATATTATATATATATATAATATATATATACAGGACACCACCCACTGGGTGCCCAGCAGCCTGTTGGGTGAGACAAAGCACATCTTTGGAGCTGTCCTCTGAATGTGCCCTTCCCACAGCACCCCACAGGGCACACTCTGCTCAACCATCATTCCTTTGAGGAGGTGGGGCTGGGCAGGCCCCCTCACCCTCACACAGAAAGGGGTACTAGGACCTCCTTCTGTGTGCTTATCTCCCTGTACAACCATGCTTTCATATCTCTGAACATAATTATTTCTAATATGAGGCTTGAAACTCTTTCTGATTTTTCCTTCTCCTGCTAGTGATTTATTAATAGATGTGCCTGCAGTCCCTACCGCAGAGGAGTTTTTTTTTGTTTTTTATCTGCCAGTTGTAAATATAAGGTATGCAAATACAGCCAGCCATTCAGGCGATATCTGCAATCCATTTGAAGTGGTCACATAATAAATTAAACACACATTTGTGCTGGGAAGTGGCAGCCCTCACAGGCCCCGTGCGAACACATCACAGACTTTCAACATCCTCTTAACAGGTGTCTGGATAGGACGGGAGCTCAGCGGCCAATCGGCAGGGTGTAGGGCTTGCTGCCCTCCCTGCAAAACTCCCCAGGCAAGGGGCTCACCCTGCAGAAGAGAGGCTTGGGCAGAAATAGCAGCTTGTAAGTCTGGCTTGTAGAAATAAACAAGTTGTCTTATTTGCTCCCACTCTCCTCCCTCCACCCGATGTTGGTGACAGAAAGAAGGCATAGAGCCTTAATAGAGAGCAATAATTTTTACCTTGTTACTAAACGGGTTTGACCTGGCCTGGTCGCCTTTTTGAAATAGGTCCATGGAGCAGCAGGCGTGCTGAAAAGTGTGTACTCTGGGGAGCTGGTGGACAAGCTAGAAGCAGTGAAAGGGCAAGTTACTAAAATAGACAGTGCTGGCTGGGCTTCAGCCGCTGGACTGCACTCAGACATGCAATGTCAATTATAGCATCTTGGGCCGCCTGTTTGTAGAAGGTGTGCGGCTACGTAGGGCAGGCTGGGGGCTGAGAAGTCTGCCCTTTGGACTCATTTTATCCTTTCTGTCGCCAAGGGGATGAAGCTGACATGGAGCCGGATAGAGCACTGTCTCCACTCTGGGATAATTATGTATAATGTCCAGATACTGGGAGCTGCAACAGCCTGTCACCTGAACACTTCTGATCAAAACATGCACCCCTGGAGGCAAGCCCATACCTGGTGGCCTAAAATGGTCCCAAATCCCACACATTCTGTCTCAAAATGTTTGCCTGTCAAGTGGGACTGAATCTGCAGAGTGAAGATGGTACCCCAAATCCCACTGGTGGAGGCAAACCCCATCAAAACTTGTGGTGAGAGTCAAGGGGAGGTGAGGGTCCTAGGGATAAGCTTGCTGGCATCTGTTCACTTAAATGAAGGGACTGGGAAAGAAAGGACAAAACTCAAAATGAGCCAGGTGCTTTGTTTGCTTTGAAAATATTCTTCAAATGAAGTAATTTGATGCAAAGTGGAGACAACAGAGTCTTTTAAGTTTGCATTTATAAGAGAAGAGAATGTATTTGCAGCTTAGGAGGGAGGTGAATTTGACAATGAGGCTTTGTGTTAACTCCAGGGCATTAAAATAAAATATTTGCAAGGCAGTTTTGCAGAAAGCTTTACAAGTATCTGCCAGAAGAATTCACATGATTTAAAAAAGTGTAGTAAAATCATAGCTAGCAGAAGAAAGGAAATAGTAAAGATTAGAGCAGAGATAAAATAGAGAATAAAAAAATAGAGAAATTAATAAAATGAAACATTGATTCTTTGAAAAGATAATCAAAATTGACAAACCTTTAGTTAGATGGACTAAGAAAAAGTGAGAGAATACTCAAAATATTGAAATCAGAAATGAAAATGGAGGCATTACTACTGATTCTACAGAGATAAAAAGGATTATAAGACAGTACTATGAAAAACAGGGCACTGACAAATTGGATAACGTAGATGAAATGGACAAATCCTTGGAATCACAAAACCTACCAAGACTAAATCATAAAGGAATAGAAAATTTCAACAGACCTATAACTAGTAAAGAGATTAAATCAGTAATTGAAAATCTCCAACAAAGAAAAGCCCTGGACCTGGTGCCTTCATTGGTGAATTTTACCAAACATTAAAGAAGAGCTAATACCAGTTCTTCTAAAACTTTCCCAAAAATTAAAGAGAAGGGAACATTTCCAAACTCATTCTTTGAGGCCAGCATCGCTCTGTTACCAAAGCCAGACAGACTCTACAAGAAAAGAAAACTACAGACCAATATCCCTATGAACATTGATGCAAAAACTCTCAACAAAATGGCAAAATGGAACTGGCAAATGGAACTCGGAAGCATAATAAAAGGATTATACACAGTGACAAAATGATATTTATTTCTAGAATGCAAGGGTGGTTCAACATATGGAAATCAATCAATGTGATATGCCACATTAACAGAATGAAGAAAAAAAAAACCCCTACATGATCATCTCAATCAATGCAGAAAAGGCATTTGATGAAATTCAACACTTTCGTGTTAAACATTCTACAAAACAGGAATAGAAGGCAACTACATCAACATGATAAAAGTCATATAGGAAAACTGCACAGCACACATCATACTCACTGGTGAAAGATCAGGAAGGCAGAGAAGTCATGCAATCTTTCAGGGACCCTCTGCTCCCATGTCCAAGCACACTTGAAAACCAACTAAAGATGAGGTTTAAGGATTTCATGTAAAAACTTAAACGCCAGAAGACACTAGAAGAAAAAAAGGAAAGTTACTTCTTTTGAATTTTATTTTATCTATTTTTTATACAGCAGGTTCTTATTAGTTATCTGTTTTATACATATTAGTGTATATATGTCAATCCCAATCTCCCAATTCATCGCCCCCTCCCCCCCCACCACTTTCCCCCCTTGGTGTCCATACGTTTGTTCTCTACTTCTGTATCTCTATTTCTGCCCTGCAAACTGGTTCATCTGTACCATTTTTCTAGGTTCCACATATATGCTTTGATATATGGTATTTGTTTTTCTCTTTCTGACTTACTTCAGTTACATAAATATCATTATGTTCATGTTAAAGCAACTATCCTATTGCCCCATCGGTGATTCTCAATTCATGTTCCTGGCAACTTTGGGGGGTTCCCTGGTGAACCCCTTCAGGGACCACAGGAGAGCAGCTATGGGTCTCTCTTCCTGATTTGTTTTTACTAATGTGAAAGGTTTAAATCCACAGCTGTGGAGAGATGATTAGTCGCTGGAACGTTGTCCAGACGCAGTTATGCTTTCGACCGTCGTGAGATTGCACCATTGCACCACCCGTTGTCAGAGCGTCTGCAAGTGCTGCAGTGCAGATCCTTAAACGGCCACCTTCCCACTATCCGACCAGGACCAGGACAGGATGCTGCCTCTGGACAAGCCTACCCCCGCGTTCTGACACCCCCAGCCCCAGCACACACCCCTAGTGCTGCCGCTGGTGGCTGCACGGCGCGGGGCTCGGAGCCAGGGCTCACAGCCAGGCAGCCTGAGGCTGGAACCCAGCTCCACTGACTGTGTGTGCAACTCAGCAAGCTCCTCTGTGCCTCAGTTTCCTCACCTGTAAATCAGGCTAATAGCTGCTATTTCATGAGGGAGCTGTGAGGATTAAACGAGAGTAAACTCAGCTAAGGTCATAGATATTAACGGTGTGTATGTGTGCGTGTGTGTAATGCTAATTGCTTGTGTATCTATTTGTATATACTCATTACTATACATTCTAAACATACATGTGTATTTGTTATAGATTTATAATGCTCATTATATACATATTTATATAAACGCATTTAATCGTATGTAGATAGTCTTATACATATAAATATATAAATAATAATTACATGGAAGTATACAGATACAGGTTTATAGATTGCATAACAATCTATGATTAGATATATATAAAATACATACAAGATCATGGATATTTTGATGTGTATATTAAATATATTTATTTATGTATGTATATATGTGTGTTTGTGAATATATAGATCAGTGCAATGGGTAAAGTGTGCTGACAGAGCTTATCTCTGGGGAGGATTTCATGAGTTCTTTTAACATATACCTGCTTAATCCTGTACTACAGGACCCGGCACACAGTAAACACTCTGTATGTTAACTATTACTGTTAGTGTCCCTTTACTTTTTTATGTCAGACTCTGTCCTTCCTCTGCTTAGCCTCCTGTTGTGCTTTCCCAGCTCCCTCAGAATAAAGGCAGCCCCTCCCACAGCCCCGGAGGTGCTCTGTGATCTGGCCCTGCGGCCTCTCAGACCCCACCTCCTGCCACTTTCCTATGTTACTCACTGTGCTCTGGACGCTCTGGTTCCGACTTATCCTCCAACATCCCGGTGTGTCCTGCCTCAGGCCCTTTGCACATGCTGCTTTGGCTGAACCTTGCTTGTCACCTCAGTTCTCTGCTCAGTGTCACCTTGTCAGAGACACCTTCCCCAAGCCCCAGTCTAAGAGTGCTACCTTCATCTCTCTCTCGACTCTCTAGGTCTGCAGCAAATTTGGAGGGTACTGTGGTTAGATCCAGAGTCCGTGACCATCCAGTTCCCACCCTGGCATGTGAGCTCCCTGAGACACGGCATGGCTGCTTTACAGTGTCCCTGCAGCATGTGTGGTGACAGCACCCAGAGTGGTCTCAGGAAGGATTCATGCAGTGAATGCAATGTGCCAGCAGTGCTTATCTCTTGGTAGAAAGATTGTGTAAGTTATTTTCATTTTTTTGGTATATATTTTATTTATTTTTTACAATGAACATGAGAAAATGAAAGTTGCTTTTAAAAATAAATTGAAGAATGGGGTCAATCTGAGAGCCAGTGGGAGAGGGATGTGAACGTGGCCTCCTTCTAACTTCAGAACCAGGTAGTTCTCCCAAGTCTACCTTATCATGGGCTTGGGCTACAAAATGTGTCTTATATTGAAGCTATTTCTGCCCCCTCGGGTGGACATTTTATGAGAGATAAAATTTTATGTTTTTGCTGTATACTTAACTAACAGGATCTTCTCTTCCCTTCCACATGGAAATTCTGGTCCAAAAATAGAGATAACTGAGAAATAAAGAGAGGGGTAAATCTACTTCATCTATTTTTGTATTGTCTAGTTGTCTACACCTTGAGACCCAGGGGCTGTGTAAGAAGACAGAAAACAATGAGGACCAGTGGAAAGGTAACGTTCAAGAGCTGATGAAACTGTAGTTTCCTAGAGCTCAGTTAGTTTTGGAAAATGTCAGAAATCTTGGCAAGAGCTCTACATAATTTGCTGGGTCCTTGTTAAATAATTATTAACAATTTCAAGACAGTGACAGGAGAGCATCAGACTAAGGTCGGGGCTTTTCTAAGTGACAGGATCCTGAACAATGACCCTCGTTTCTGGTGAGGGGATTGGAGGTCAAAGGGCATCCATCCCTTAGCTGAGAGCGCAGGGGCGAGAGCTGGATGCTGCGTGTCGTGGGATTCAGAGTGTGCCTGGTAAGGAACTGCCACTGATGGTGGGATAGGATCTATTCATTATCCTGACTTATGGGAAGGGAGGGAGCTGAAAGCTGCTTGATGGAGAAGTGGCCCCTCCTGGCTGGCAACAAAGTGGAGGTTGTGCTGGTCAAGGCTGGATGGCTTGTCAGGGCCAGAGCCACAGCTCCTGGGGGTGGGTGGGTGGGGCCTGTGCTCACTGCCACGCCCACTTAGGGGAAGGAAGGAGACAGAGCAAGGTATCCTGTGCACCTGGCAATCCAAACACCAGGGATGCAAGAAAGGATAGGAAAGTGCAGGGAGTACGGGAAAGTGGTGCAAACCCATCTGCAGGGGGGGACTCATGGCTCCTGGGAGAGGAAAAAAATCAAGTCAAAGAAAATTGCAGAGAGCTCATTTGGAGTGGGCATGGCCTTTAACCCTTTTAGCCGTCCTAAGCATGTTCTCAATCTTTCAGGAATTTGGCCACACCGTTTTCTGGTACTCTCTCTCCCTCCATCTCCCATTTTCCTCTGTTCTCGTTAATTACCGTGTTTTGGCCTCTTCTGGTTTAATTGCACGATGTCTGCCACAGGGCGGCATCTCATTAATAGGACGCTTTCTTCGGTTCTTATTTAGCAAAAGATGATCCATGACCCACTCCCAGCGTGAGCCTTTGCAGCGCTGGTTTCTGTTCCAGATGACTTGCTGAGTTAGCAGTCTTGGCTGGGCTGGTGAGCGGTCCTCCCCGAGTTCCATATGCACACGGATGCTAATTAGTGAGGAACACCTCCACAGGTTCACACAGGGAGCCATCAAAGTTTCAGTGCTTCTCTCCAAAGGACAGCTTCTCTTTCCAAGGCCTCTTTCATTTCTTCTTTTCCCGTGCCTTACTGAGAGATTGCCTTTTCTTCCCACCTGGTTCACTAACTCACTCACCTTCTAACCACATCACGGCCAAGGTTTCCATCTGTCACCAAGTCATTACTCACTCTTTGGACACCAAGTCATCCATAGAAAATGCCCACTCTAGTGCCTGACCCAAAGACGTGGTGGGGAGAGTAATAGTGTTATTGAGGGTGCTGTGTGGGTTACACTCTCACTAGACCAATGGAACTCACCTATGGGAATCTTACACATATGAAACAACTTTTTGGATTTTAAAAAGAAGTTTGACCATAATGATATACCACCTCACATTACGATGGCTGCTATCAACAAAAGAAAAGAGGAAGTGTTAACTGGAACACTTGTGCACTGTTGATGGGAATGTAAGATGGTGTAGCTGCTGTAGAAAATTGTGTGGTAGCTCCTTAAAAAATTAGAAATAGAATTACCATATTGAATCAGCAGTTGAACTTCTGGGTATGTACCCGAAAGAACTGAAAGCAGGAACTTGAATAGATATCTGTACAACTATTTCCACAATAGCATTGTTCACAGTAGCCAGAAGATGGAAGCAACCCAAGTGTCCAAAAGAGGATGAATGAATAAAGATAGCGTAGTCTATACATACAATGGGATGTTATTCAGACTTAAAAAAGAAAGAAATTCTACCAGTGCTACAATGTGGATGAAACTTGAAGACATTATGCTAAGTGAAGTAAGCCAGTTATAAAAGGATAAATACTGTGTGATCCCACTGATAGGAGGTCCTTAGAGTAATCAGGCTCATAGAGACAGAAAGGAGAAGGGTGGTTGCTGAGGGCCATGGAGGAGTAGACCAGGGAGTTATTGTTTACCAGTCACAGACTTTCAGTCCTGCCAAATGAAAAGAGTTTTGGAGATGGAGGAGGTGATGGTTGCCCTATAATGTACTCGATGCCACTGAACTGTGCACTTAAAAATGGTTAAGGGAAAATTTTATGCTATTGTGTTTTGCCACAATTAAAACGAAAAGACACCTGAGTGCCTGGAAGAAATCCTCACAAGAAATATTTTAAATGAATATGAATTAGGATGAATTTGAGAATGGCAGACCGTCACTGCATCTGGATGAAAATTTGTCTCCTATGTCGGTTATTAATGAAATCTCCCAGAGAGTCTGTTCATGACGGAGAGAGAACAAAGGAGGTCTTGGTGGGGGTCATGGGATGTCTGGATTTGTCAGGACAGTGTGTCCCGGGCCTCACCCAGGAAGGTGCTCTGTGCTGGCTGGTGGCCTCACTGCTGCTCACAGAGGGCGCCTGGCCGCCCAGCTTCTGTCTTGCCAGGAGCCCAGGCGGTCACGGAGATTCATCTTCATTCTGGCATCTGCTGTGATGTGCCCAGCCAGCCCTGCACTTGGTCAGCCCTGGTCGGGGATCCAACCTGGTTCCGTTTTCAATTTCGGAAGTGCTGTTGCAGATTGAAAACCGGTCAGATGATGGGAAAGAGTCATAGTGAACAGCTGCTCTGTACCCGCCATCCTGCCAAGGCCTAAATGAGCCTTCAGGAAGCCTCAGAGTGATGAGGGTTGGCTCCCAGCAGGAATGATGCACGGCCCCAGGAACAACAGCGTGTTGGGAGGGCGTGCATTGTGCAGCTCGGGGAGGGCCCGCCCACACAGAGCTGGCTCACTCCTATAGCCCACGGATACACATGGAAACCTGATTGATCAAGTTCCTGATCAAACTTTAAGGACTTAACAATAAAGACAAATGACAACCTTGACTCTTCCTAATTAGCTGGTTAACCTACTTAGCTCTTTGTAAAAAGATCCTCAATGACACAACACATAAAAAATCTAGTTATCGTCTCTTGCATGTGTGTTGATACGTTTTCTTCACTTCCTTCACTTTCCTCTTATCCATCAAAATCTTCTTCATGTGAACAGCTTGAAGAACCACTGAACTCTTTGGTATGTAGGTCAAACATGAAACTTCATGTCTTCTCCTGGCCCACTTTGGGGGGGCGGTCAATTGATAGGTTAGGTGGATAGCAAAAAAAGAACTGTTCTTGGTTGTTAAACATGGGGTCAGCCTCAGAGATAAAGCCGAGGGTCTGCGTCTCTGCTTCAGAGGGACTAGCCAGCACACCTCTACCTCAGCCGGGGCCCTGGGGAGTCTGGCCGGAGGATGCAGCCAGAGCTCTCTTTCCAGGCATCCTCAAAAGACCTCTGTAAAACTCCCTCTGTGCAAGCTGCATGGAGTCTAATGTGGGTCTCTGATGGGGGGGCCATTGGCTCAGGCAGGCCTTACATCAGGGGAAAGAAGCCCTCCTCTACTTCCTAGGATGAAGTACGTAAAGGGTCACATCAGTGCCCGCTCCCCTCCTGAAGCAGGGCTTCTGTCTGCTGGAGCGGGAGGGTGGATGGTGGGCGTGGAAGGAGCTGGGCGAAGGAGGGAGACCCTGAGGGGCAGGCAGAGGGGGCTGAACTGGGGGCTGTTGTTGTCTGTAACCATTAATGATAAATGCCATTGGATACTGAGATTCAGGTAGAATGGTCATTGTAGTTCAAGCTTATTTATTCTTACAATAACACTCAGGGATAATTAAAAAACATATTCTTCTGTTCTTTCACACAAAGATGTTAATTTGGGGTGTTTCCTTCTATTCTTTATTTATCTCTTTGCATGGTAGCATAAATGTTTTGTAGACAATGTTTATTATATTTTCTTATTGAACATGAGACAATGATAAAATAATTGTTATGATGCTAATATACATATATAATTTCAGACAGCTGCAAAAATCCATTTGACATGCTATATTTAACGGTTCCCTCTTTGGAGTATATTTTGGGTTATGTCTAATCTTTAATTATTATGAAAATGTGGGGAATGCATATCTTTGTAAAAGTAGTTTTGCACACTTTGATTTATTTCCTGTTGCCAAATAATTGTTACTGGCTGAGATGTGTTCTGCTGCTTTCGGCCAATATTAATAGATGAACTTCTCTTTTCCTACAGCCTCACCAGCATTGGATTTTAGGATTAAAACTTACTTTCTACTTGAGTTTGATGCCTATCATTTCAATGAGCACTTCCTTGCTAGGTAGCTGACTGGCGGGCTAACCCATATGTTTGGAATCCCTCCTGTATAATCCCCCTGGTCCCTATACTACCTGTTTCTGCTAGTATTCCAGTGATCTCACGGATGTACTTAGGTGGGAAAAATAGATGAGGTTCTTTCCTTCCTGGGTCCAGTCTGAAAGAAGAGTCAGAGAGTGGAAAGGTAAGGATGTAAATAATTACACAACCATGAGTTATGTTGGGATCCACAAAGAAAAATCCAATGTACATGAGGGAATACCAAGGCGGACCCATTCTGGATGGGATTTCAGAGACGGGTCCTCTGAGGAAAGAAGGGTTAGGCTGAGGCCTGATGGCGAGGAGGCACCTGCAGACGTGAGAGGAAGTGCTTTCCTGCAGAGGGGGAGGGAGGCGTTTGGGCCAGGAGGTGGGGAAGGGCCCCTGTGGAGTATGGAGGGCAGGGGGAGAGGGACAAGGAGAGGCTGGAGCAGGTAGCAGGGGCAGAGCATGACTGTGAGGTTGGGTTGTGCTTGGAGTGTGGTGGAAAGCACCATTCTCACCAGAGCACAGGTTCTTCTGGTTTATATCTTGACCCCAAATGAGTTCCCTCAACCCACTCGGGAGGTGCTAGGGTGGCCCTCTGGGGGAGAAGCTTGAGCAGCTCCGAGGCCCCGGACCTCGAGGATGGTTTTCCACTTGGGATCCTGGCGTTGCCTTGCTAGGGCACCGTCAGCTTCAAACCCTTCACACCACGTTGTAGGCAAACTCAAAATGCCTCTCAACTGACCCCGGCAATCTCTTGCTTTAGGTGTGACAGTGCAAAGCGATTTCGAGTGCTTCTGTAGAAGCAGAAATCACGTAACTTTGCCTGCGTCACCTCTTTGTCAAAAAAACATAGTTGGACCAAAGACACCTGGAGAAACTTTCTACAGACTTAAAAACATTCCTTCTCCCAGGAAAGCTCACTTAATGTGATCTCTTACTGTTTTTTAACTCAAATCTGTGTATCCACATCTAAACTAAGCTTCTTTAATTAAAGAAGACCATTGTACCTTTCTGTTAATTGTGCCATATCACTTCTGCCCGGGGGTCTGCAAAAATGACTCATTTCCCCATGAGTTGTATTTATAATTCTGTACAGTTATAGGAGTTACCCTGAGAAAGAACCAAGGCTAGAAATAAAAATGTAGCAAATGAATTGCAAGTTATTATAACCATCTCACTGAGCCTTCCTTTGTTACCTGCCACCTGCCAATGCTTCTTCTGTGAAGAAATACTACGTATTTATTACTTTGGTTTTAGATAAACGCATTGATAAACAACCATATTTAGAATCACTCAGACATCTGATTTCAATAAACATTTATATTTACTATTACTATCATCCTCAAATCTCATTTTGAATTTTAATTTTTATAGAGGTATAACATATATGCAACAGAATGTATAAGACGTACTACTAAGATATACTACTAATCTTTAAAATACAGTCTGATGAACTTTTACATCTGTTGACACATATCAAGATATAAGACATTTCCAGCCCACAGAGACTTTCTTCATTCCCATTCCTACTCAGTACATCCCTCAAAGGAATGTATTGAGTAGAAGTTCAAAAGAATCACTATTCTGAAATCTTTCACTATCAATTAGCCTTTCTTGTTCTTGACATTTATATAAATAGAATCATGCAATGTATACTTTTTTGTGCTTGGCTTTTCCCCTTCTAAATATAGTAACTGCGATTCGCCCTTGTTGTTGCAAGCTGTTCTTTGTTAAGTCCCACTATTTGTTTATTTACAGGTCTGTTGCTGGACATTTGGATTGCTCTCAGTTTGGGGATATTATATGCAGAACTGCTCTGGATACTCTTGTACATGTCACTTCTGGACGTATGCACTCATTTCTCTTGGACATACCTAGGAGCAGAATTGCCATGTCATAGGGTAGATGTATTTTAGTTTGAGTAGATCCTGCCAAACGCTTTTCTAAAAGAGGCTGCACTGATTTTCACTCCCATGAGCGGTGTATTGATATCAACTGTTCTGCATCTTTGCCAACACTTGGCTTTATCTCATATTTAATTTAATTCTGGTATGTGTGTGTGTGTGTGTGTGTGTGTGTGTGTGTGTGTGTGTGTGTGTATTTCCAGGGCAACCAGGGGGAATAAGACAGTAAGCGTTGAGACTGTACTTGGTGCCCTGACTCTTTGGACCTGTGTCTCAGGAAAAACAATCAGAGTTGAGGGCTGAGATCATTCTGGAAGGCAGAGTTGGCTGAGTGCTCACAGCTCATCTGGAGAGTAAGACCAAGGGTATGAGGCAATCCCAGAGGATAATGAAGCAAGGAATTTTCATGCACCATTTTGGAAACCTTCAGAAGATAACCAAATATGCACAGAAGATATCTGAAGAAATTTGGGCTAAACTGGGTTTATCGGTCAGGATCCTGGTAGAAAATAGATTGCACATTCAAATTGAGTAATTTAAGGAAAACATAATAAAGCGATTATTTGCAGAGATGTGAGGAAATTATAGGGAAATCATAGAGGCTAATGTATTACTACTCTGGGTCTGAAAGCACTTGACTTGGAAGAAGACAATTGTGTGGCAAGTACCTCGTAACAGAAAGCTTGGTCTTCAGCGGAGGTCAGCCAACGTCAGACCTGGCAGGAGGGAGGTGGGGCAAAACAGGTCCCAACTTCACTCTCTTTATGCAGTTCCTCTGATCTCCTTCCAGTGATCTCATGGATGAACTCAACTAGAAGCCAAAGGGTAAGGATGGCCATTTATGCAAGCTAATCTAATTCCGTCTCCTCGGGCAGAGCTCAGGTGGAGGAGGCTGGAGAGCGGACAGCATCTGGAAAGGCAAAAGGATTCTCAGCACACTGGGTTTACACAGTTACCCATTTTTCATTAGAGCATGCTGTAAAACACTGTGACCAACCAACACTGTTAAGTCATGTCCCTGTATCATAGCGTATTTTTGTTTCTATTTGCCTTTCTAAAAATTATTAGTTGATTTCTACCCACTCACAGAGTGTCATTTAGGATTGCAAACGACAAACAGGTGTTCCCCCATGTCTCAAATCATCTAGCAGCTGACAAGGCACTCCTGCACCACAGCAAGACTTCCTTGAAATTTGGTGCTGGTTCTTCCTCCTTTCTGGATCCCCTGGTCTTAGCACAGTGCCTGGTATGTAGCAGGTGCAAAGGGAATGTCTGCTGAATGCAGATGGGAGAATGATGACTGGAGGACCCAGGTCTTGAACGTTAAACACATAATCAGGAAATACATGCAGGACTAATATGCCTTTGGAGATGACAGACTGTAACAAAAATGTCAAGATAGTTCACGTAGTTCTTCAGAAATTTATAAAATGAATCTATTAGAAATGATCTGTGAAACATGCAAGGCTTTGCAAGTTTAGCTTTGATGCCTCTGTGGAGTAGAGAAAGGCCGCTGGCATGATTACTGCTCAGACAGTGGCTTATTTATTTTATGATGGCTCTTCAAAGCCAGCAACCCCAGCCTTATGGCTGCCCGATGCCTCCAGAGTGCCTCCTAAATTGGCCGTGTGAGCCACAACACAAATTTCTGGTGATCTTGGTTTTGTGCGACACACATGCTCACCATTGTCTCTGTGTGTGAAAAGTGAAGGCATGGCCATGGCTTGTCATGATTTGTTATTGTTATAATTTGAATTCCTGCTTTAGCTTCAGCTCTGTGTCACTGGTAATCACAAACACACTTGGCTCACCCTGTCACTTTTGCCTCCCAGCAAACCTTTATCTTCTCTCTAGTCGCCACATCTCAAACTCTCCTCTGGGTGTCTACACCCACCAAAATGCTCAGCCAATACATTTGAGTGAAATGTCTGCTTTAGGCTAAGCCAGGCAGCACATCTCATCTCCCTGGATGCAGGAATCAGTTTAGGAATAGTCTTATGACACAATCAGGTTGGCGAGGACCAGGAGGACTTACTCCTGGGACCTGGGTTGAGGTATTGATAGACACCAGGGTGTCCTGTGGTCTGAGGACGTGGTCCTGGAGCTGACAGGGAGCTGTGGGGAAGCTGAAAATCAAGCCAACCCAGGGAAGCAGGACTGAGTGAGGCATCCTGGTGGCATCAACTAAGCCCTAGGCCAGCAAAATGGACCTCTGCGCCCTCTGCTACATGACACAATTATTCCTCTGTTTAGCTTAAGCCAATTCTAATTTTGTGTTCTATTGTTTGCAATCAGAAGAGTTGTCACTAAGACAGATATAGTTGGAAGCTGGATGGTCAGTGGTTGATCATTGTATCTTCCATTTCTCATGTTTCATGACCTTAATTAAACACTGGGTACAAAAGTTATACTCCTCACATCCTACCAGAGGGTGGGGTTGCCCTGGTGACGGAGGATAGCACTTTGTGTCCATACCCGCTCCTCCACTCATAGGTCAGTGGTGATACACTCGCGAAAGAGCTTGGCTGTGGTCACAGAGGAGAATAAAGACCACTCAAGGGAAACCAAGGCTTTAGTCACATGACATCCTAACCACCCAGAACCACAGAACTCTCGTAATGGAGGCTGGCTTTGAATAATACAACTTACACTGAACATGAGGTCAGATAGAGCCAGAGCAGCATGTGAGAGGTGAAGGTCAAACATACAAGGAAGCAGGGTATGCTCCAGTTAAATGAGTCTACGTATTTAAATCAGAAAGTGAAAGGCTCGGATTCTTCCCAGTCCTGTGAGCTCCCCAGACCTCACTCACTTCTTTCAACAGAAAATGAACAATTATGACCTTCTCTTAAGGGTTTGAGAATTGTGAGAATTCAAGTTAAATATGATCTATGTAAACCATGGGCACAAAACAGGTAAAGGGAAAGAAGGAATTCCTCCCATCCCACAGAACAGTTTGCAAGGTGACCCTCTTGTACCACCTCTCTGCTGTGTGTGCCTGTTTTATTTTGTTTGTATTTTTATTATTGTTCTGAATCTCTCTCTCTCTCTCCTATTTGCTGGAGGGGCTAATACAGTTTCATCCCCCCTCCACTTCTTATATCCTTAAGAATTTGCTGGGGATAAGGATATCTCCATGGGGAGGCACGGGCTTTCTGGGTGAGAGAAAAGGATTTTTCCAGTTTTATTGAGAATTTACTGGCATCCATCACTGTATAAGTTTAAGGTGTATAGCATGATGGCTTGATTTACATATCCTGGGAAATTATGACCACAATAGGTTCAGCTCACATCCATCTTCTCACATAGATAAAAGAAAAAGAAAAAGGAAAAGAATAAAGGAAAATATTTTCTCCTTGAAATGCGAACACTTACGATTTACTCTCTTAATAGTTTTCCTATGTATCACACGGCAGCATTAACTATAGTCATCCTGTTGCACATTATTATATCCCTATTCCTTATTTACCTTTTAACTAGAAATTTGTACCTTTGGACCACCTTCCTCCAATTCCCCCTCACCCTCATGCCCTGCCTCTAGTAACCATAAGTATGATCTCTTTTTCTATGAGTTTTTTCTAAGACTCCACTTATAAGTAGGATCATAAAGTATTTGTCTTTCTCTGTCTGACTTATTTCACTGAGCATAATGCCTTCGAGGTCCATCATGTTGTTGCAAATGGTACGATTTCCTCATATTTTTTATGGCTGAATGATGTTCTATTGCATATAGATACCATAACTTCTTTATCCATTCACTCACTGATGGACACTTAGGTATTTTCCATGTCTTGGCTCTTGTAAATAATGCTACAGTGAGCGTGGGGATGCAGATATCTTTCCAAGTTTGTGTTTTCGTTACATTTGGATATATTCCCAGAACTGAAGATGTTGGATCATATTGTAGCTCTACTTTTAATTTTTTGAGGAGCCTCCATACTGTTCTCCATAGTGGCTGCACCAATTTACATTCCCACCAACAGTGCACCCAAGGGTTCCCTTTACTCCACGCCCCTGACAGCACTTATCTCTTACTTTTTTGATAGTAGCCATCCTGAAATGTGTGAAGTGACATCTCATTTTGATTTTCATTTCCCTAATGACTAGTGATGCTGAGCACCTTTTCATGTACATGTTGGTCCTTAGTGCATCCTCTGTGGAGAAATGTCTATTCAGGTCCTTTGTCCAATTTTTAATTTTTTGTTTTTGCTTTTGAGTTATATGAGTTCTTTAAATGTTGTGGATTAGATATATCTACTATCTTATTAGATATATAGTATTAGATATATAGTCTAAAAATATTTTTTCCCATTCTCTAGGTTGTCTTTTCATTTTGTTGATGGTTTCTTTTGCTGTGCAGAAGCTTTTGAGTTTGATTTAGTCCCTCTTGTTTATTTTTGATTTTGTTGCTTGTGTTTCAGGTGTCATATCCAGAAAGTCATTACCAAAGTCATTACCAAAACCTATGTCAAGGAGTTTTGTTCATATGTTTTTTTCTAGGAGTTTCATGGTTTGGGGTCTTACATTTAAGTCTTTAATCCAATTCAAGTTAATTTTTGTGAGTGATGTACAATACAGGTCCAGTTTCATTCTTTCACATGTGAATATCCAGTTATCCCAGCACCATTTATTGAAGAGACTGTCTTTTCTCCATTGAGTATTCTTGGCTCCCTTGTCTAATATTGGTTGACCATGTATGCTTAGCTTTATTTTGGGGCTCTCCATTGGTCTATTTGTCTGTTTTATGCCAATTCCATACTGTTTTGGTGACTGTAGCTTCATAATATAGTCTGAAATCAGGTAGTGTGATGTCTTCTGCTTTGTTCTTCTTTCTCAGGATTTCTTTGGCTATTCAGGGTCTTTCATGGTTCCACACAAATTATAGGGGTGTTTTTTCTATTTCTATAAAAAATGCCATTGGGATCTTGATAGGGATTGCATCAAATCTATAGATGGCTTTTGATGGTGTTGAGATTTTAACAACATTAATTCTTCCAGCTCATGAATACATGATACCTTTCCATTTATTTGTGTCTTCTTTGATTTCTTTCATCAATGTCTTGTAGTTTTCAGTGGAGAGAACTTTCACCTTCTTACTTAAACTTATTCCTAAGTATTTCATTGTTTTTGATGCTACTGCAAATGGGATCAGTTTATTTCTTTTTCAGAAATTTTGTCATTAGAAATGTCTTAACAGTATGAGTAATGGTGGGACAGGCTGGGACTTTAAGTGTACACTCGTTATTGCTATTCAATCAGCATTGCCCAGGTGTAGGTGGTCTGGCATCCTAGCTAGAAGAGCCTGTTCTTCTTGCTTCGGTGTGGAATGTTTATCTGACTTTCAGCTCAGCTGGGCTGCAGACAATGCGCCATTTGCCTATTAATCCTCATTGTGGTGGCGAAATGCAAATGAAGTCGTCTTTGATGTATCAGAGGCCTAATAGCAATTTCTGACTTTCTTTCCTGGAGCCAAAGTCTTCCCAAACCTCAGCACCAGGGAGATGATGTTAACAGTGGTGTGGATCATGCAGGAGGCTGGCTGGTGAGCACGATGCCTTTTCTATGAGGGTGCATTCATTACCAAATTAGACTGTCAGTGAGTATCCTTGAAACTCCAGAACAGAAGAGAAAGAATGTTTTTTAAGCAGAGAGAAAGTTAGAAAGCAATTAGTATGCACTAATTAAGAATAATAATAATACCATTTCGAATTGGTGCCTAGAACGAGAGTTGATTTGGGCCCCTTGCCAAACTTGATATCTACGGCTGCTGTCTTTCAAGTTGTCACACATCTATTTTGAGATATGACTGTGGAGCTCTGTTTTGAAACATTAATTGTCGACATTTATTGAGGAGATTTTATAGCCTCACTTAGGCATCTAATTTCACACAGCATCTGAGATTGATGTCACTGATTTAAGTGTTTAGAAAAGAGCAAGGAAAGTAAGTGGAGAAAATAAAAATATGTGTACCTCATTGCTATGGAGGGACAAAAGACTTTCACTTGGACATCCAACACCCTAGAAGCCATCGTACTGGTAATCAAATGTGCGACACACATTGCCAAGTATCCTGGGCCGTCACATCTGCCATCATCACCTGTGATCATTTTCTTCCTCTTTGGCACTAAATAATCAATTACAAGATTCTGGGTTTTTCTCCCCTCACTTATTTATTACTGGCTCAAGGCCTTGCTTCCAGGAGCGCCAGAGTGAGAGCAGGAGAGCTCTCTGCTTTGGAGGACAGGGGAACGATTTGTGAATCATTATTAGCTGTGCTACGGATGAACACAGCCATTGCAAAAGTATGTGCATATCTGTGTTGAAGATGGTCTTAAAATGTAAAACCTCATAAAACTCAATGCTTCTGAAGGTTTGGGCTTGAGCCAGGATCTCCCTGAGCTTCTGTTAAATTGTCACAAACTTTCCGGAGAGCAATTTTGTATATGCATCTCCTTACTGTTGAATGCAGTATTTCCTTTTCCTAAGAAAATGATCAGCACCTAACATCTACTAGAAGCTCAAACTTGGTAAACTGAATGAAAATGTAAAGAATTATATTATATATATATAAATTCTATAATGATTATATATATAATATAGTGTGTGTGTGTATACATATATATACACTATATATATATCACTATATATATATCAGCATTAACCCCTGCCAAAGGAAGTAACCTAAATGTTCAGCAAAAGGGAAATCATTATGTAACAATGGAATATTATGCAACCATTAAAAATAAGGTGTACTGAGTTTTTAATGGGGTTTATAGATTTTCCAATGATACTGATAAAATGTTAAGCTAAAAAAGGAGAATAATATAAAACTATATATACTATAAGCTCAAAATATACATGCATGGAAAAGAGAAGGATGATTTTTAATTTGTTATTTATACCACTCTGTATTTTTAAAAATTTCCACAATGAACACACAGTATATAGGTTTGTGTTTGTGTGTGCATGTGTAATAACATAACATTTAAAATATGCATGCAGAAATTAAAATACTCTTCAAAAAGATCTTATTATCCTAGGCAGTATAAAAAATACCAAGTCCTCTATTATTTTCAGGTCTACCCTTATTAGCAGATGCTAGATTTTTCTTCAGAGTCTTTCTTAGACAGAAGTAGGCACCGTACCTGATGGTCCGTGTGGTGTACACTCAGTCCTAGGTACATGTAAGGCAAATATGAAATAGGATCAAAACCTTGTCCAGTTGTGCTGGGTATCTTAATGGTACAGCATGGGGTCACCTTCATGCCCTGGTTAGGTTGGTGCAGCAAAGCTATTCAAAGAAGACTGTGGCATAAGATAAACTTGGGATTGAGGGTATCTCTGACTTAGGGTGAGGTGTGCTCTACACCTTAGATGTTGAACATTGCCTGGAAGCTTCTTAGAAACGCTAAGTATCAGTTCCCACCCTGACCTACTGCATCCGAAGCTGCCATCAGTAAGATCCTCAGGAGAGTCCTGAGTACGTTCCAGGTTGAAAAATGCTACTGGAGAAGGTGACTTGGGAGAGCTGATGGCAGGGCTTGCAACCCTGGGGAAGGTGTTCACAACCCCTTTTTTTCTGAGAAGGGGAATTGTTGGTCATGGTGATTGATTTTCTGTAGGTGGTAGGAAATCAACTTCAGTAAGTATGTGTAACCTGCATCAAGCCTATTGGGATGATGTCTGAATCAGAGCTCATTGAATCGGTCGTGAAGAAGTGAAGGTGGAGTCTGGTGGGGGGGGGACCTGGTGAGCTGAAAATCAAACAATCCTGAAAATCCCTTTTAGGGGTGTGTGGCCCCAGAACCCAGGCTGCGAAGGTGAGCCCCTCAGAGGGCAGTGCCCCTAAAATTTGTTGGCAGCCCTGCTAGCCTCAGAATGATGAAACTGGCTCATCTTTGTATTTTTTTCTAAAGAGAGACATCGACAAAATGTGTCCAATGTGAGTTTTGTGTGCCCATTGATCAGTAGTTAGTGGAGGCCTCATCCCCTTAGCTTGAAGTTTCTCCCTAGAAAGCCCCTATCAGTTGTCCCTGTGTCTCTGGCCACATGCAGCAAACCCACCTATGAATCCAAAGGTAAGCTGGGAGGTAGCAGACACCTGTCCTCAGACCTGTGCTGGTTCCAATAGGAGAAAGCCAGAAAACCCAGAAAAGAAGAACTTTCTGCGAGTCTTTTACAAAGGACGAATGGGCTCCATCTAAAGGGCAGACCTTTAACTGATACTAAGATCGTTTCGCTTTTGACCTTTTTATCTTTTATGATGATGACTTTTTTCTTTTAATGTTCCTGGCCAAAGAAAGTATGAGTTAGGTACACAGCCTCGTTGCCTTTTCTTCTCAAGTCTGTCTGAGGGGCCCTCACATTTTAGAGAAATTGATGTTTCATCCTGTTGGCGATCTGATCCAGGCTCTTGGCACAAAACCACTAACGCACGGGGAACAATCCATTCACGTACCTGGAAGGTTAACTTCTGTTAATAGTGTGTTAACTCATCCCCCACCAGATACACCTACCACCTCCACCGGATTTCATCAGCCAGAGACTTCTCCACTGAGGAGTGAGCTGAAACTGGTCCCATTTCTACCTGACTTAAATGATAGAAGTGACACAACATCTTCCAACATTAACTATTGGGATCCAGAATCAGCAGGAGGATGGCTGGAGCCCAAAGGGGTATCAGCATTACTGGCTGAAACACACATCCACGCCCGGTGGAAGCCTGAACCCTCCGGGAGGACAGCGGATTCCAGGCTGGCGCTCGGAGTTCCAGCTCTGCTGGCCATCTCTCCCACTTCTCTCTTCTGCTTTCCCTGAGTCGTTCCGGTTTGGACCGTGCTACGGTCCTGCACACAGCTGTCTCCCATCTGCACCCTCATCTCTGCTCTCTCTCTCTCCATCCAGCCTCCCCTGAGCCCCCAACTCCTGCCCTGAGGGGGTCTCACCTTTCCCACAAGAACTCTCCGACACCTCCTAGTGCCTGTGATGGTACAGATCTCACCCTGGCACACTCCTATTAGCAAGGAATTAGCTGTGACACCTCACCCCTGACCCAAAAGAAAAAAAAAAAGTGTGAATTAGCAGTTGTCACCTGGGCATTGCAGGGGTCTGGGACTTGAAGCCTTGAGCCCTGCGGAACCAGCCGTGACCCCGTGGAGCTCAGCAAAGCAAGCAGTGGCACAAACTCAATTTTGCCTGCGGCTGCCCGGGGTAGGCACAGGGCTGAGTCTGGGCCCCAGATCTTGTTAGACCTCCCGGGGCACGGATGGGTGGATGCACTGTGCACGCTGGCTGTGCGTGGTTCCCGCAGGGCTGGAAGGAGACCTGGATCCTGCACACACGTGGCTTCTGCATTTAGGCTGCGGTTTTGTGAGGATAGGGCTGCAGTCTCACTGGCACCTTTACCCGATGCTCACAGCTGCTCATAACTTTTTCCACTCACACAGGCATCCATGCGGGAGACATTCCTCCTCCCTCAATGTCCCTGTCACAGGCAATAATGTCAGCCACAGCACACTGCTCAGGGCAAGTGCTTGGCGCCGAGACGGACCCAAGGAGCCCACGTGCAGCTGCGGTGGCGGTAGGAGGGCGTGTGCTGGCTCAGGCTCTTCACTGAGCGCTTTAAAGCCTGGCTCTCACCCTTCCCATCCCTTCCCTCCAGGTAGGATGTTATTTTCCCTGGGTCCCCATTTTCTGTTGTGCTCATGGCACAGACAGAAGCACGGAAGACCCATAACTTGAATCACAGACACCTTGACGTTTTGTTCCAGAATGAGAATGTCCCCGAGGCTTACGCCAGGGAGCGAGACAGCCCGTTCGGATGTGTTTTATCAGGTGGCCTCTGCTGTGCTGGAGGGCCCACTACGTCTGGGAATTGAGATGGATTCAGCAAGTGCCTATCACATCTCATCCTCAGTACCAGGGCCTGGGGACAAAAAGATGCATAAAAGCAAGGGAGACAAACAAATAAATATTTAGTGTGCAATTTGTAAACGTATGTAAAGATGCTCTGGAAATAGGCAGGGAAGCAAATTGACTCCGGATGGGCTGTTCAGAGTCGGGGCAAATGGTCTCTGAAGGGGAGGAGCTGGGCTCGGATGGGCCAGGTTGTGCTGCAGAAACAGCCACCCCAAACCTCAGAGGCTCGACTGTAAAGGTTATTTGTGCATCTGATGGAAAACGGAAGGAGGCTTGCCCTGCTGAGGTATGTTGGATCCAAGAGAACAGTTATTTAGGAATGATGGATGCGTTTGCTTGTAACATGATGTCTTATCAAAACCTCTCTGCCTGAGTGCCTGCAGGGCACTAGATACTGAGAGCAGATACGTAAGAAAATAATGAGTGGGCAGGAAAAATAACCCCCATCACAATGCACTTTCAAATGGGGGGGTCCTCGAGGGTCTGAGCTGGCCTCATGTGTGCTCGACAGCCCCCAGTCCTGTTAGACTTTCGGGAGGTTCGCAGACCCCATGGCTAGCGTGAGCTCACAGAGCTCTGTGGGTGAGAGAGCAGGCTGCCAGGACAGAGGGCTGACCGTGAAGACCTGCCCCCACCCAAAGACAGGGTCAATTAAATTATCTGAGCTTCTGAATCTCAGCCTCGAGTGAAAGAAGCTGCATTGCTTCCAGTGGGCTAGTCTGGAGTGACCAAGAGCGAAAATTTAGCTTATGACATCAGAAGTTGATTTCTTGCCTGTGGAACAGACCCAAAGAGGGCACAGGTCAGCCGGCTGCGGTCTCTGGGTGACGGCTGTGTCCAGGCTGCTCCATGGCCAGGCAGGGCTGTCACAGTCCCCACCAGAAGGAACCAAGCACAGAAGAACACGGGTTTATGCGCCAAGCCCAGGTGTCGCCCACTGGGTTCATGTTCCACGGCAGAGACGTAGTCATGTGGCTGCACCTGGGCGTAAGAGAGGCTGAGAAATGCCGTCTAGAATGTGTCCCAAGCAGGGGCAATACTTGGAGCCTTTGGAAGAGAGGAACACTCGGATTGAAAGGGCTTAACCGAAGTCACAGGCTATTCTGAAACCCATTTCTCTCTCCCTTGCTTGTCTAGGAAGACAGTGAGCTGGACCATTTACTGCAGAGGGGTAGAGCATAAACTCATTGAGAATGTGGCCTGAATGAGGGGCAGCCTGGTTCCCCGTAGGGCCAAACCATGTGCTGGCTCCTGAAGGCCATGTTCCTCAGAGAGAGCTCGTCACTTCCAGAGAGCAGATCCACCCCTTGAGGCTTAGAAAGTCCCTGCCATCTGGGGTGACTTACCTCTGTCTGGGCAAGTGGGGGGCAGGCTTCCTCCATTTTGTGGCCATCCCTGCCGATTGAGTATGCAGGGCTGGTGCAGCGCTCCTGGGATCCATGGGGACTCAGCACCACATAGCCAACGATGGCCATCCCTGTGGTCCACACCAGAGTCCATCTGGCCTCTCAGAGGAGCTGCTTGACCATAAATCCACTTCATCCAGTACAAATCCCTGACCACACTAGCTGAGAGTCAGCGCTTAACTTTCTATCTAGGGATTCAGTGAGCAGGTATCTTTACAGAGCAACAGGAGCCACTGTATTTGTTGAATTTACTTGGGTTTATTTAAAAGTACTTGTTGTATATGTGGAAATGCAACGGGGCTTGGGGTTTTGCTGCTGTGGCTTGCCACCGGAGTTCTGCCATACGGCCACGTGTGTGACACATCCCAGCCATCTGATTATGGGGGAGATGGTACGTGTGATAGCATGACTTGATTTTATCTACGTTCTCACTTGTCTAACATCATCAGAATTTCATCGAATATAATCACGTTAAGGTAAAATGCGTTTAAACTGCTAATGGACTGGGTCATTGACTTTAACAATGTTGTCAACACTACATTTAATTACTGTACAAGCTCTTCTTCCAGATCACGTTTCCTGGGATCTGCTGGAGTTATGTTAAAGATACTTTGGCAGATAATAATAAACGAAACAACTCTTTTTTAATCCAGGAGAAGTACACGGCGCTTGTACGGTAAAGAGGAGGAGGCCGCTGGCCCTGCGCGCACACACAGGCACCCGGCCACGCTCACAGCCGCCCCGTGACACTGGGAAGTGATCAGCGTGCTCTGGAGAAGACGCAGTGGCCCTGGGGGCAGGTGGCACCAAGTCATGCCACACCGTGGCTGGGTGGCTCCTGGAGAGCACGGCGGAGGGAAGGGCTCCAGTGGAAGGGGCTGCTGCTCCCCTGGGCAGATACTGAGGAACCCAGGCCACCCTTCTAGACAAGAGGGGGTCCCAGGCTCAGCCCAGCAGGGACCCTGCAGTAGGCTTGGTGGAAAGAGGGGGTACTTTCAATTTGGGGAAGTTAAGCAGTGTTTAATAAAGGGACTGCCCATTTTGGGCAGGATTGGGGAAAACTTAAGAGAGAAGAGGGCTATCCCTGAGCCGGTCCCCAGGAGCACTGCCAGCCTTAGGCCAGGGTGCCAGGGAGAGTGGTCAACTCTACTGGAGAAAGAGTGGCACGGAGAAGGCTGCCTGACAGAAGCTGTGGCTGAATGTGGAGGGAGGCCTCTCCCCATCTGACAAGGAGGAGGCTGGAGGCCCTCACTCCCCCTGCGCCCTCTGGGTCTCCTGCAGTACCACTTGTGGGTTAATGCTGAAGAAACCCACGATGCGTCCGAGGCTGGCGTGCCACCCGGCACAGAGCAGGGGGGAGGGTGGATGTGAAGGGAGAGAGCAGGGGTGCAGCACAGCTGCGGCCTCTGACCTCTCAGGACAGAGGGATTCTCACTGCAGGGATCACCTGCAGGCCCTAAACCAAGAAGAGAGAACAGGATTGTCCTCAGGGAAGGGAGAGCTGAATGAGAGGAGGATCGGACTTATAGTCACGGGAGGGTTGCTCACCAGCAGTGAGCCTGGGCAATTCTCCTGACCCCTATTTTCTCACGTGTAAAATGGAAATCACTCCTCAAGCTTTCTGTGGGGCTCAGGCCAGATCAGAAACGTGAGGAGTATGGAGGGCAGTGCCGAGAGGACGAAGCAGAGGCAGAGCTGGGGGCGTGAGGCAGTGTGTGGAGTGGTGGAGGAACAGGGCAGGTGGACAGGAGAGGGAAGAAGAGGGTCGGCTCTCCTGACCAGGGGCAGCAGGTGCCGTGCCTCAGAGCTCACACGCTGCCTCGTAGCAACAAGAGATGGGGGCTCGGCCTCTGCCAGTGGTAAGAAGAACAGAGTGACGGGGCTTGAGGTGGTTACAGGGGTCAATTGTTTCATGTGTCAGTGCAGAGAGGTTAGGAGTGGATGGGTCTTGTTTTAGTTACCTAGTGCTGGGTGACATGTTAGCACAGTCTCGACAGCTCAAAATGACATACGATTAAGTCTCACAGTTTCTGTCCATCCAAAGTAAGGGGCTTCCCTTGTGGCGCAGTGGTTGAGAGTCCGCCTGCCGATGCAGGGGACATGGTTTCGTGTCCCGGTCCGGGAAGACCCCACATGCCGCGGAGCAGCTGGGCCCATGAGCCATGGCCGCTGAGCCTGTGCGTCCGGAGCCTGTGCTCCACACGGGAGAGGCCACAGCAGTGAGAAACCTGCGTACCGCAAAAAATAAAAAAATAAGTGAGGACACAGCTTAGCTGGGCTTTAATCCAGGTGTTTGTGGCAGGACTGTGCTCTCATCTGAAGGCTCAGCTGGGGGCGGTTCTGCTTCTGAAACTATGTGTTTGTTGGTAGAATCCATACTCTTGCAGTGGAGGGACTTGGAGCCTACGTTTCTTGCTGGTTGTTGGCTGGAGACAACTCTCAGGGCCTGGCCATGTGGGCCTCTCCATAGGCCATCTCACAAAGCCAGCAAAGGGGAGTGTGTCCTAGCAAGGCCAATGTTACGTTGGTGTGCAGCGTGATCTGTGATTGTGTGTATGTAATCCACGCATCCTGTCATTTCACCATATTCTGTTGGCTAGAAGTAAGTCACAGGTTTCCCCACATTCCAAGGCTGGGGAGGGGCGCTACACAAGGGTGTTAACACCAAGAAAGGCACCACTGGCCCCCTTGGAGTCTGTCCACTGCAGGTCCCACGACACACATGTCAAGTGTTTTCATTTTAAAAAATCAAATAATTACCCAATATAATCTTTTATGTGTATGTCTGTAAATGTTCTCTCTTTTTTCTTACAAAAAGAAAAAGAGGCTAATAAGGATTCACTTGCATGCAGGGCCTGTTGATTTGAAGTATATTATTTCCTTAAGTTGTGGCATCAGAATCCAATTACGATTCTCTAAGAAAAAGAGCCATGGGAAAATCCCAAAAGTATATTTGAGACACCCCTGGGGATTCCACTGGCTTCAGTAAGAGAAACAGTCACTTCAGAAACTGAAATTTTATTCTGTAGACATGGCTTTTCATGGGAAATTATGGTAAAAGAGAGGTTTTTATATTAAAAAAGTAATTTTGTTTTTAGGTTTTCAGCCCAATGACAACAGAAAAAAAAAAAGAAAAATTCTCAAGTAACTTACAAAACTCCCTGAAATATATCTGTGGACCTCTGGCCTTGGACAATATTATGAGAAATATTATTTCAAACCATTAATCTCATTGTACACAATTGTAATAATGTCAGATTTATAGAGATCATAGCATTCATGTTTTAGGATATGTAAAAAGAATCACAACAAGTTGAGTTTTGGCTTATAACATGGTCCAGATTGAACGTGATATATCAGAAATACTACAATTGTTACTGCAAGAAGACTATGGGAAAAATTTTAGATAGTAACTAGATATTTTGCTAGTTGTTTTAAAACTGAATTTAAAGCATCTGTCTGTATGCTTTTATGTAACTAGATACTAGGGTAATTAATTGACCTTCTAATTTTTTCCAACTTCATCTGAACTTTTTAATAAAACATATTCATTATTTTCTCAGTTATTTGTTTCATGCATCTTACAGATGCGTGAGTTAAGCCTATTAATTATAATAAATAAATAATAATAATATTTATTATTATAATATTTATATAATAAAAGATAGGAGAAGCAGCAGGTATTCCCTTCCATGATCCACAAATAATTCAATTCTTTAACTTGCTTCAGTTTTTTGGTTCCTGCTGGGCCAGTCACTGGGCTCCGCCCACGGAGCCTTCCTGGGAGTTGTCTCTAAAAGCTCCCCCCAGTACGTGGTGATTTGTCCCAGGAAGTTTAGGGAGGTAGGGGTGTCCCTGCTACTCTGTGGGCAGCTGGTACCCAGACAGATTTTCAGGCAACTTTGAACTCGAGGGAAAGGGACGTATTTGGGAAGAGAGTTTGCTTGTCTGGAGGAGACAAGTTACCCCGCCGGTCCAGCCCAGGGAGGAGGGGCAGCAGGAGGCTGGGCTGAAGTCCCTGCGCCCAAGGCACCACCTCTGCTCCACCGGGAGCTTGCGGTGGAGGTGGAGGACCCTAAACTTCCTTCCTTCTCAGCTAACAATCCCACATTCTCTGACTTCAGAGCGTCTGATCCCTTCCCTTCCCAAAACTTTGCATTTAGACTTAAAAGAACCAATGTAAACAAAACTGAGGGAGTTGCTAAGCAAAGAGCATCTTAAATACTTGTTTGCATTTAGACCCTCCCGGAAAGCCCGTTCTGAGGGCCTGTTGGAGGGAAAGCCTCTGTGTGGTGCCTTTGAAGACCTTGTGGAGCCTCTGGGAAACCAAGCTGGGGAAGTTCATGGAACTCCAGCTGAGAAAGGGAAGCTCTCCCCATGGACTGTGTTTGGGTCACCTGGTCTAGCCTGTGTGCTGCACAGCTCAGGGGCTCCCAGGTGCAGACAGCGCTGTGTATGGTACTTTCTGGAGGGGAGCGCTGTGACGCCCTGCAGGGGCCTAGGAAGGAAGATGGAAACCGAACCAGGACCCATTCACCACCTGAGCTTTGGCTGCGGGTGAAGGGAAAGAGAAGAGGACAGGTGGGGAAGGAAGGCAGGCTCACGGCTCAGGGTCAGAGCCAAAACTCTCTGGAGGTGGCCAGGGTGTGTTGACCTGGACACTGGTGGCCGCCCAGGTGCCCAGGTCCCCCTTCGGGACGGAGGTTCTCATTCCTCAGCTGGGGGAATTGTTGGCTCCTGGTGAAGGCCCGTGACAGAAGCCCTCCCCAGAAATTGGCCTTGGAGAGAGGATGCTGCCTGGCCCAAGGTCGAGCCCCTCGTGAGGGCAGCCCATATCTGGCAGCTGGTCACTGCAGGGCTGCAAGGGCCTGACCCCTGGCCTGGATCCCACCACCTTGGTGGGCCATCCTAGCCCCAAGTGCCTCGTGGGGTCTTCTGCAGCCTCATCTCAGCACACCTCCCACTTCTGGGCTCCACGGGGGCTGTTTCCCAGGCTCTGTCTGGTCACCTCTGCCTGCCACGCTCAGGGCTCCAGGGCAGAGCCTAACACGCCTGCCTCCATAGCCCCAGCCCAAACCCCAGCCTCTTCTCCATCTTTAAACCTTTGCAAGTGATTCCTTTGTTTCTTCTCAGCCTCTTCCTCTCGCCAGCATCCCTTTCACCAGCACAGCCTCGAGACTGGATTCGTGGCTTCCCTGCTTCCTTAAGATTCCCGGAGCTTGGAAGGAGGACATGAGAGAAAGAAATGTGTCCTCTTGGAAACAGCTGAGATTTTGCTTAGAGTAAGGCTGTGTCTAAGAACCTGCACATCCTAGAATTCCAGGGAGGAAGGGCAAGCTTTATGAAGTTCATGTCCTCTGATGTATTTGAGTTTAAATCTACCACTTTCTTCTGTGCTTTTCCTTTTTCCCACCGATCCTATCTTTCTTTTTATCTTCTTGCTTGCCTTGCCTTGGATTGGATTGGATTTTTAAAAAGTCATTTCATTGCTTTTCCTCTTTCAAGTTAGAAATTTTCTCAGATTCTATTTTTTAGGGGTTACTCTGGAAATCACAACGTGCAGACTTAATTTATTTGAGTTTAAAGTTATCCGAAATCTTTTTCCTTCTCCCGGATAATACAGACAATCTAGTATATTTTAACTATTTACTAGCTCCTGGTTGGAATTTTCATTCTCTCTTTCTTTATTAACCCCACTAGATATAATTATTGTTACTATGTCATTTGTATTTGACCAGAAACTCATTCTTGTGCTGAAGGCCTTTCAACGGGGAAAGTCATCTTTCCTTAGTTTCTTTTAAAATATTTTCATTCTTTGGTTTTCTACGGTCTCAGCTGGCTTTTCTAGATATTTCTTTTTATTTTTCCTGTTTGGGATTATCTTGACCTCTTGAATCTGTGGATTAGGGTATTCCACTGGTTTGGGAAAATCCTCAACTCATGATCTTGTCAAGTATTTCCTGTTCTGCATTTTCCCCTGTCCTTCTGGGCCTCTGGTCATACATGCATGTGCCTGTCTAACTATGTTCCCCATGCTCCCAGCCCTCCCTCCTGAGGTGTGTGCCATTTTTTGGTCTGTGCTGTATTCTGGATTATTTTGTTTTTCCACTTGCTCACTAATTCTCTTTGTCCATCATCCATTCTGCTGTCAAGTGTATCTCTTGGTTTTGTTAAATGTTCAGTCACTGTGTCTTTCATTTCCAGAAGCTCTTTGGTCCTTTTTCACATCTGCCATGTCGCCTTTTATTGTTTTTGATTCCCAGATTGTCCTTTATTTATTTTTTTTAATTTTATTTTTTATTTATTTTTGGCTGCGTTGGGTCTTCGTTGCTGAGTCCTGGCTTTCTCTAGTTGCAGCGAGCGGGGGCTCCTTTTCGAGCGGTGCGCGGGCTTCTCATTGCTGTGGCTTCTCTTGTTGCAGAGCACGGGCTCTAGGCACACGGGCTTCAGTAGTTGTGGCTCGCGGGCTCTAGAGCGCAGGCTCAGTAGCTGTGGAGCATGGGCTTAGTTGCTCTGTGGCATGTGGGATCTTCCCGGACCAGGGCTCAAACCCGTGTCCCCTGCATTGGCAGGCGGATTCCCAACCACTGTGCCACAGGGAAGCCCTTGTCCTTTGTTTCTTTAACCACAGGAAGCACATGGAAGTTGTGGTGCCTCTGCCCCAAACTTCCAGCACCGAAGCTTGTAAGCATCTGTCCTGCCCTCAGCGATTTCTGTTCTTTCTTGCTCATCTTGCTTATTTCCTTGTGTGGCCCTGCGAACATTTACTCTGCACTTTGTGTGACTGTGCCCTCCTCCGAGAGGGGCCAGCTGGGGCCTGCGTCCTCGTCTGAGCTTCCTTGTCCCACCTAGGCCTGGGACACAGCTACGTACCATGGCTGCTCTGGGATCACACCCTCCGAGGGACAGGATGCTTTTCCTGTCCCCATAGGGTCTCTCCTATGGTCCTCCAAGATGGGGAGGGAAGGGCATGTTGGTGTTTACCTCACACCCTCAAAGCATCCCACCCCCAAAAGGGTGGGTTCCACAAAGGTCCTCAGGGTTTGTGATTCCGACCTCTCTGAGTAATTCCAGAACATGGCCTGGGGCTCCCTATTACCATTTCAGTTATTTTCTGCTTTTAAGGGGATGTCTGTTTTGTGAAGTGTTTTTTTATTTTTTCAATGAGAGTTACTCCCAATAATCCAGCCACCATTACCGGTAACAGAATCTTCCCTGTTGATCTCCAGGAGAAATCTGAAGCCATCCTGACTTACCTTTTTGGAAGCAACTTCTTTTCATTTTTGCTTTTGTTTCCTGCATGGATACTTGTCATATTTTTTATTTATCCTTAAAACTCGAGGCTTTTATCAATGTATGTCTATGAGGTTTTATTTAGTGCAAATCCGGTTTTTGCTAGTGAGAAACCATTTGAGACTTTAGATTCAAGCTTTTCTTCCCTCATCTTTAGGAAGATTTATTTTGCTTCTGTTCCATTTATCCTGGGCTCTTCATGAAGAGTAACCGTCTACACACCCCATCTCCATTCTTTGCCCTTCTCATCTGTCATATTCTCTCTTACGATGTTAATTGTTTTATTCTTCTTCTCTCACTCCTTGGAAGGTCATAAATCCTTTCTTGATCTGATGTTTTATTGCAGGATCACTTGCCTCATTTAGAGCCTCCAGTCCTATTTTATTCTGTGTCAACATCATTTCTTTTCTTTAATTTGTTCTTTATTGACTCCCTTTGAATTATTCACTGCCTTTCATCCTGTTGGTTATTTGTTCATCCTTCATCTCTTGTTTCTGAAAATGTTTCTATTTTTTAAAGATATTTTTGAGAGCTCCAATAGACGCTATTCAACTTTACTGAAGTTTATTTGTGTAAGTTTTTATGTTTTTACATATTTTTCAAAAGTGCTCTTTTCCTATATGGTGAGTTTTGCTACTTTTTGAATGTCACGGAATCTCCAGGTTTTGTCTTACTCTTCACTTATTATTGAATGCAGAAGGGTCTCTCCAGGTCTGGTGAATGGCCATAACGAGATGGGGTGGATTCCACCTCCACTGCACTACTCTAATGCTCACCTCAGTGGGCCAGAACATTAGCAGACACAACTGTGTCCTAAGAGATCAGGAGCCCCACCCTGAGGGGTGGAGAGGGAGCCCTGGGCAGTCGCAGCAGACAGCTCCTTCCTTGCAGATTCCTCACTCGACTCATGCATTTATCTGGTCCCTCATCTAGCACTGATCCTGCACCTTCTCTGGATAGTGTACCCCACTTGGTGCTGCGCTTGGAAATAAGACAGTTACAGCTCCTGCCTGTGTGGAGCTTATATTACAGTAGAAGAAACAAATAAAAACGAACTAATTACATAATTCAGTTTTATAGTTCAATAGTTCATGACAGCTACTATAGCACAGGGTAGCCTTTAATACCTGCGTCTCTGCTTCTGCTCCTAGACAATGTGTGAAATCTTAATGGAAACAGAATTCCTTCAGTAACATCTTGGTGCCACTTATATTTTACCTGCTGCTTCAGGTAGAAGTCCTGTCCTCTGTTGAATTTTGCTTGGTGAAGTAGTTGAATAAACAGTGGGTCCTTTCAGTGGAGGGCATTTTCTAAATTTTGACCTGCAGGGGAGAGATGCCTCCCAGATGGGATGCTCCCTGTGTGTGCCCATGCCACTCACAGCTCTGCTGGCTCCTGGCCAAAATGCAAGTGGTATGAAAGGGTGAAAGTGTAACACACACACCCAGGGTTTTATTTATTATTTTTAGTCTCCTTTTGTACTTCTGACAGTGTTTCGGTGAGATGAGTGGCTGGACATCTGTGCTGAGATCACCGCTTTACTCAAAAGCTGTGCTAATTTTTTAGGGCTTCCCTGGTGGCGCAGTGGTTGAGAGTCCTCCTGCCGATGCAGGGGACGCGGGTTCGTGCCCCGGTCCGGGAGGATCCCACGTGCCGCGGAGCAGCTGGGCCCGTGAGCCATGGCCGCTGAGACTGCGCGTCCGGAGCCTGTGCTCCACAACGGGAGAGGCCACAGCAGTGAGAGGCCCGCGTACCGCAAAAAAAAAAAAAAAAAGGTTTTCTAATTTTTTAAAACTTGGGGGCATGCAGCCACTTTCTCCAGTGTTACTAAAGGACAGTGACTCTTTACTTGGAAGGTTTCTAGGCATTGTATAGAGGAGATCTGTCTGGACTGTGGTTCCCCCTTCCTTTCCTCAACCAGCCCCTTCTCCCTTCTCCCTGGGTCTCAGTTTTCTCATTCATACAATGAGGAGAGTTGATCTGGGTATTAAAGCGAGAAAGGGTCGTGGACATTCTGTAACTTACATGAGAATTAGCCTCTATCAGAATGAAGGTGCTATGTTGGGAGAGCCAGAGAGAAAGAGATCAGAAAAGGCAGAAATGTGAGAGGAGACAGAGCGATGGAGAGTGGGAGTCCAAGGCAACACCAGGAAGGAGAGAGTGGTGACCTGTGGTCCAGGGTCAGCACCACACAGAAGGGCTCCCAAAGGAAGTAGCAGCCCTTCAACTCACACATCTGTGCTGGTTCCACACGGAACGTAGAGCAAAGACCTCCAAGTCTATGGTTCTAAAGATGGATTGCTTTGGACCCTCAGTTCTTGTTTCTGGCGCGATTTCCAGATGCATGATATTAACAATGCCAATGTAAGTGAATGTTTTTTCCTCCCTTGCTCAATTCTTTTGCAGTGTTTTGTGCTGGGATGGGGAGGATATAGTTTTCATTTGGTTGCCTCACTCTTGTCAATTCTATGAGCATTTGTCCTGGCTCTCACAGATGTTGATATTTATTTTGTAGAAATTATAAATTTTGAACCAACCTTCCTTTTAACCTAAGGAGCTCCACTTCCAGTGTGATAATTATTCATTGTGCTCTAATAGGAAATCTTTTTGTTTGCTAAGAATGTTTGGAAAAAAAACTTGTTCTAGAGCCTATGTGATATTTTTCTTGTACCGTCGGTTTGACCTCTCTTTGGGGGCTGCGGGGTGTAGTTTTGCAATGATTATCCAGATAGAGTGTATGGCCTTGGTGGTCTCCAGCCATGTCTGATTGCTCAGGGTCTCAGGACCCAGACTGGGGAGCAGTGAGCAGATGTATCATGTTCATGGGCCCTTGGAAGAGCCCTGGACCCCTGTGGTCAGTGGGTTTTGCTCTGGTCCCGGAGGGGGGCAGTGCCTTCCTCTGTGGCTGACTGCTTTCTTGAAGTGTGTGCTGTGGCCTGGTCCCCGATGTGTGTGGACTAGTGAAACCCACCCTCCCCAGGCTTTTCCCCCAAATAGGTCTAGATAGAGAGTCAGAAGGTGCAGGAACTCATGTAGACCCTGACACCCTCCTCTACTGCTCAGCCTTGGGGGAGGGCCTTACCTCCCCTGGCCTCCGTTTCTTCATCTATGAGAATAAAGCAAGTGGTAGAAATCACATTTCTAAAAATGTGATTTGCCTTCCCTCCGTGTTTTGGCCCAGAAGGGAGTCAGGAGAAGTATTAAATTTATATCACTGTTTCTTCATGACAAAAGAGGCTTAGGAAAATTTTGGTCTGTTTGGCAAGGCTGGTTGTAGGGCCGACCTGTAGACAAAGCCCGCTTTCCACTTTGAGTCACCGCTCAGCCAGGCACCTGTAGTCCATACACAACAAGCGCGCTGTAAGGAGATTTGAGCAGTAAAGAAAGCCCGAGAGACAGAAATTAAAACTGTGGAAAACAGAAAAGGCTGCTGAGAGGGAAAAATCAATTAAAGTCCAACCAGAGTTGTATACAACTTACCTGTTCCCTAGATGAGGGGCTTTCTCAGTTTTAGGGAATTTTGTATGCAACCAACTCACACTGGAAGCTTTAAAAAGCCATTCATTTTGGCATTATTTTTCTGTTTCAAAACCAAAGTGAGGATTATAAACACTTTAAAGCACTTTAAAATGCCAGCACCATCCATCAGAGACCCCAGTGAATACCCGGAAGAATATGAAAATGGACAAGGTTCCGTTTCATTCCCGAAAACTCCCTGAACCTTCTACTGTTTTTCCTGCCTTGATGTTTGGTGTCTATGAAAGGCGACTGTCTCCTGAGGTTTCTGTAAGGGGTTCATTGGAAGCAAAGCAGATTGGGTGAAGGAACTGACTTGAGTTCTTTCTGTGTGTGTGATGGTAGGGAACTGACTTCTAGATTATCTCACAAACACATAGAAAACATAAAAAGAGGCAAAATTATGCAGAAGCACATAAATTATGTAGATGATGGAAAACCTATGCAAAACATGATATGTGCACATAATAGCATATTTCCCCAGGGGCTAATTGCATCCTTTGGGTACCTTTAGAAGCATCTGAATATTCAGAAGAAAGCAAATTTATTATAATTTGAAAAATACCATAATAAATAAGGCTGAAAGAATAATGCGTGTTCTATTGGAAACTGGAAACTCACAACCTGGCCATTTCCCCCAGTTTGACCAAAGCCTAGAGCTACCGAATGCAATCAGACCTCAGGAATACATTTCCTGTGTGGTGTTTCATATTCTTCAATAATTTTTTTTCCTCCCAGATATCAAGTTGGGCAAACCCATTCACTCATTCAACAAATATTTATTTGTTATTATGACAATGTACATCTTTTTACCATTCAGAAATTATTTTCTAAGACCTATAATGTTCTTCCCCCCTTTCGGAACACGTGACATAATATGGGAGTCAGGCTGCAGAAAGAAATGAAGACCACCCAAAAGAGAACAAATAGAGGCTGTTTGTTCAGAGGTGGCTCTAGCAAGGGGCTCGGCCACCGTCCCTTGTGTTTGGCAGAGCCTCAAAGGAGGCAGAGGAGTGGGCGAGCTTTACGGTGGAGAAAGGCGGGGGGCTCCACCTGAGCCCCGACTGGAGGCTGTCGGCCCGGGGAAGCCAGAGGCCGCTCCCTGGAAGCTGAGCATCGCATGGGATGTGTTTGCGGAGCGTATTTGACTTTCTCTGGTTGGTCCTGCATTGGAAGCGGGAGCAACGATGAGAGAAGTTGGCAGTTACTGACCCGTCCTGGCCTTTCTGGGCTGATTATGGCAGAGGCTGTGGTTTGGCTTCCTGGGCTGGTCACTGCTGGGGTCGTGGGTCAGAGTTCCACTGTCATCTGGCCATTGTCTGTATATTCAGTCTTCCAGGACCAGTCACCTAATAATTACCCCACAGAAGTTCAGGGGCCTTGAGGACCCAGGAAAAGGGGTCCCAACACACAGGACAACGTAATCTGCCAAAGGCATAGCTGTGACAATGGGTAGACCATTCAAACACCTTTTGTGAGTCAGCTCAGCTGCCGTAACAAATACCACAGGCACAGCAGAAATGTGTCATCTCACAGTCTGGAAGGCAGAAGTCTGAGATCCAGGTGTGGGTGGGGTGGGCTCCTTCCAAGGCTGTGAGGGAGAGCCTGCCCCAGGCCTCTCCCTGGCTTCTGGTGGCTCAGGTGCTCCCCGGCCTGGAGACGACCGTCTTCTCCCTGTGGCTTCACGTCGTCTTCCTCCTGGCATGTCTGCCTCTGTGTCCAAATCTCCCCTTTTCATAAGGACATGAGTCACATTGGATTAGGGGCCCCGTGTGACCTCATCTTCATTTGGTCATCCTCACAGACCCTGTTCCCAAATAAGGAGCTGGGACTGGGGGTTAGGGCTTCAGCATCTTTGAAGGGACACAGTTCACCCATAACACACCTGAAGGAACTTCTGTCTAGTTGGAGCCTGGCATTTTTTTTGAAATGTCTGTTCTTGTGCTTAGTATTATAAAATAAATTTTGTATCTACAAATGATACTCAGTTTTAAGCCAGTAGACGTCATTGGAACAATTTGCAACTTTTCACCAATAAGAGCTAGGTGGGGGTCATCCCTCCCTCCATTTGGAGAGATTTGTGAGTGACTGTGAGAACCGGTCACAGTCGTGAATCGTGAAGACCACTGAGCAATAGGAGGCATGGAGGTCTTCAGGGTCTTTACAAAGAGCCGCAGGCACAGGGTGGCTGCTTTCAGTGTTGCCTCAAGTTCCAGGAAACTGGTCTCTGTAACCCAGTAACACACAGCCCTAGACTTACAGCCATCCCTGTATTTTGTCCAAGGGGTGGTGGAAACCTGCCTTGCTAGTTGATTTTAGAGGAGATTTGAAAAAGAAGCAGAGACCTCAGAAATGAGCCACCTGCTATCAGAGCACTGCATCTTCCCCTCCCTCACTCCAGGTGGTGGGAGTCCAGGCAAAGGTCCCAGTGCAGTTAAAACTGTCTTCAGCCACCTCCTCCCTGCTGGAATATGTGCACACAAAGGTACGTGTACGCGCACACGTGCAGGCATGCGTGCATGCACACACACAGACACACACACACTGTCTTCGCTGATCTAAGCTTGAATCAGGAGCCTAAGTGAAGCTCTAAGAATGTCTTGGCAAGCCACGTTTGCTATTGTGCCAGCGTATCTGGCCTCTGTTGACAGTGCTTTCTTAGCACGGGGGAGTGATGTCTCCTTGTCCCACTTAGAGGGACTGGCTGTTCCAGGCAGGGGCTCCCTGATATTTTTCACTAGACATAGAGACCTCTGACAGCCTCACCAACGGGCAGTGCCTTCTCATGGCCAATGCTCCCTGAAGATGGTGGGGTTTATTTTGGCAGGGATGGTAAACAGACCTTCACCATTTGAAGAAGAGACCGTTCTCCTCTAATCCAGGAGCCATCAGCTAATATAGTTTGGTTCTACTCATCTTGGAGAAAACTTCTACTCGCTGGAGCCAAGACGTCCACTTCTGAGGTCCGGATGTTCATGCCCTTGGCCGCTGGCTGGCCTTTCCACTCGTGAGCAGGGTCCAGGGTGCCCAGTGCCGTGGGCTATGGGAGTGCAGGGGTCTCCATTCCACTGCTTCTCTGAGAGGGACTAGGGCACGTGGCCTCGGCCCAGAATTACTGATGACACGCTTAAAAAAAATAGGCTGAAGCCATCTCTTTCCTCCCTCTGAGGAGTTCAGATGTCCCCAAAGTAAAAAGCTTGACTACTTCTTCCTCTCCAGCTGTGATGAAAATAGGGATTAGTGAGATGTTAGAGGCAAAGCCTCATCTATGAAGTTCTGAATGAATAATTCTAATTTCTTTCTGAGTTGTGAGAAATCAGTTTGTTTTACATAGAAATGCAATACGTTCTTGATCTCTATGATGCGATTAGAATTTTTCCCTCTGCTTGGTATTTGTTTCATTACGGAATGAAATTTTGAGCTTGTATTTTCAGATACATCTCACCTCATGCATTTCTATTTCTATTTTCCCCAAATCTCTGCCTCTACGGAACATATCTTCCCTAATTTTTTTTTTTTTTTTTTTTTGCGTATGAGCTTTAGGATGTGGAAAAGGAGGTGGAGATGCTTTCCTTAAGATTCGGACTCTCATTGGAGTAGACACCCAAACTTCTCATGAATGTGTTTGGAAGAATGTGCCAATTTTTAAGATAAATGATGATGGCTGAATGCTGCTAAGAAAAATGGAATTGCCACGCCAGCCTCGGCATCACTACATAGATGAGGCTAGGAGAATGGCAGCGTGATGATGTGGAAAATATCCCCTCCAAGAAGGATGATCAAGGTCACAAGTCCAAAACGCCTGCGGGTTTCAGAAAGGCGTGGAATGTTGGTTTATGAAGAGCAATCAGACTTCTCTGGGGTTGGAAGAGACCAGGCCAAGCGGACAGTGTGACGGGAGGGGATGGAAGCAGGTGGTCAGGACAGGCCCTGCAAGCTCTCCAGTGGGGCAGGGGCAGGGGTTGTGGTGCTGGGACCCCCGGGCAGACCCGCCCAGATGCAGGGTATCCGCAGAGCTGGGGCCCAGAAGCGGACAAACTCTGGCCCTGATGAGCTCATGCATCATTTTAGAGTTACGAAACGTGGAAGCTTTTTAATTTCAGCACACTTTTCAGTTCTACGTTTTCTTTTTTAAACATACAGGGTATCTGAAATTGGAGGAACATTATCTCGTTTTCAAGGGGTAATGGCTGGGGGTGTGCGTGGGGGTGAGCACGGAGGAATGAAGCAAGGGCGCTGCAGAAGGAGAAGCCGGGATACCCTGGCTGAGTGGAATCAGAGGGGCCTGTTAGGCGGATGAGTTTTGCATAGACAGCGTCACGATACACTTCGCCGCTGTCCAGAGGTAGACTATCCAATTTGTGGCTTTCCCAAATCTATTTCTTCTCCCATTGCTCTCTTTGGCCACTGCCCTGTTCATTAGCACTTCTGCTAGCGGAGTGGGTAATTGGGAGAAGACAGTTGATTTATATTTCAGTAGCCAGTTGGCTCGGGGGTAAAAGCGCTGTGCTAATGAAGCCCAGGTCAAAGGTAGGAGCCCCAGGTGGGCCAGTTAGCTGGGTGGCAGTGGCTGGCCTCAGACGAGAGCCCCAGCCTGGCTGACTGGTCTGCATGTGAGTTTCTGCTGGGTGAGAATAGTGGGAAGGCACTGGCATACATCTGTTTGTGCTGTCGGAAAAATGACCTGACGCTGATGGCGGGTGCCTCAGTTGGCCAGGCAGGTGCGGTGACGTGTGATTTGTAGAAATCAGGTATTTTCAGTCACCACAGATGATTTGGATTCTGTGGTCAGTAGACCTTTCTAAAGGGTTTCAATATTTAATAAGCTGTGTGCAGCGTGTATCAACAGGACAGGCTGATTGCTTTCTCTCTCTGCCATTAACTTATTTCAAAATGACCCTGCCCTTTGCACTGGGGTGCAGGAGATTTTACTTGGGGAACGGAGTCCACATTTTTATATTTATGCAGCTTTTTCCTGACGAATATATTTCTTAAGCAGCTACTATGCAGCAGGCATTTGATGTGAATGAAGGCCTCACCGCTGAGAACTGGCACACTCTGAACAGTAGCTACTTTGGCTTCCTTTCCAGTGTTTTATGTGGGTTGCGTTTTATCAGAAAAAAATATAGGTTCCGTTGATAATCATGGGTTTGTGATGAGTCCATGGAAGACACAATATTTCTGAGTTTGGGCGATAGAGAGCTGTTTGGCAGGTTTTTAATTTTTTCTTGCGGTACGCGGGCCTGTCACCGCTGCGGCCTCTCCCGTTGCGGAGCACGGGCTCCGGACGCGCAGGCTCAGCGGCCACGGCTCACGGGCCCAGCCGCTCCGCGGCACGTGGGATCCTCCCGGACCGGGGCTCGAACCCGCGTCCCCCGCATCGGCAGGCGGACTCCCAGCCACCGCGCCTCCAGGGAAGCCCTGTCTGGCAGTTTTAGTCCGGGTTTACTGTAACAAAGCCCAGTGGCCAAGTCTCTGATGGCCGGATGGTGCTTGCACACACAGAGAGCCTTGGCAGGAAAACAGCACAAGGCAGGCGCCATAATCAAACCCTGGGCGTTTAGAAAATGATCAGTAACTCTCTTGCCCCGACACGTTTTGTGTGGAGAGACACTTCTAAGGTGAGCTGCTTTCTGAAAAATGTTTTCCAATTGAATAATGCTATGATTATGTCTTGCTCGCTCTAGCTGCAAATAAACCAGATGTGTTTCTTAATCCGAAGCCACGTATACAAGTAGACTAGCGTCTTTAGGGGTAGTAGGTATTCATGGGACATCTAAGGATCGGGTAGGCCTGGCTCAGAGCTTATGCGAGGTTCTCAGATCCTAGAACAGACTATGTAGACTTTTCACACTGAGGTGAAGAGATGAACCAGAACTGAGCAGAAGAGACATCGTGTTCTCTGGCACAGGGAGAGGAGCTTGTCACGTTTTTTCTACATCATGGCTCACTATTGGGCGGTGTTGGGGGGTGAGGCCCCTTGTTTGGAGCTGTGGGATGAGACGTAGGAGGAGGGAAGAGTGAGGAGACGGAAGGATAAAGGACAGCGCTGCTTTAGACAGCGTCTGAGTAAGTGTGGTCTATGGACCATAAGTGCACTTTAAAAACTGAGGGCAGCTAGTAACGAAGTGAGGCACGTGCTACATTGCAGACTACACCATCACGTGGTCCACAAAGTTCTTCCCTTCAGCAGTCTTCAGGTCGGCTGGCTGGCAGCTCTCCCCACCCAAGCCCCCTTTGTGTCTGTGCCAAAGACAGCCTTGGTCGAGCTGAGGACCTCAAATCTCGAGCACATGGCGGGAGGTCACCTCTAAAGCTCACCAAAGAGGAGTGTCCAGTGGTCCAGCTCCAGAGACAGAACGAAGCTCCAGTTTTCTTCCAGAAAATCTGGAAGTAACTGGGGACCAGACAGTGATATGTATAAAATTAGCTCTTACCCCATCCACCTCTGTGAATTTTGGATTAGAGGTCAAGTCTGCAGCGATCTGAACATCAGATGAGGGACAGGGATGTGTCTTTCTTCCGGGATGGTTACTGCTCAAAGACTCACAAAGGAGCACGTTGCACAGACCATGCCGAGAAAGGGAAGGGAGACAGGTCATTTTTCCTTCCTGAAGGGGGAGAATGCAACAAAACCTCCAACAGGATTTTCATTTTTCTTTCATAGACATTTTGTTTTTTCATTAATGTTTTCCTCCAGGGAGGCAGCAAGAGTGGGCAAAGGGAAATATGTAGGGAAATGGCCTTGCTGAGATTAAACAAATCTCTGTCGCCGTGTGTCCATCTGCCCGTCCATCTGTGAATAACCTGTAATTATTAATAATATGAGTGATGTCATGAACATTCTGGCAGGAACGAGGAACCCCAGAGACCACTCTGGAGCCAGTCAGCACAGGACAGAGCTGGAGGCTGCTCAGCCGTGTTTGCACTGGAGCTGTGGGTAAATCTGGCTCGCTGGCTCACGCCCCCGGCAGTAGGACCGGAGCATATTGGGTTTTCTCATAAACTTCCGATGAGATCAGGTTGGCAGCATCTCAAAGGAACACCTCTGATATAAAAAAAAGGTTGCGTACACAATCCAGCACATGTCATTAAAAGGACACATGGTGCTGAGTGGGACAACCTTAAATTTACTGAAAACTGAGAGTGTAAAAGAACACGGGAGAGAGGCGTCCAAGTAGATGACAAAGGAGGGGGCAAAAATATTAGAGACGTCACCCTAGGCCCAGTTTCTGTTTCCCATTAAAATACTCATGAAATCATGTTGGGGTGGAAGAAAAAAAGAAAGGAAATTCTCAATAAGAGCCACCTCCTACAGAAGCTAGGATTCCAGAATATTCTAGAAAGTCTTTCTATGATATTCCACACCAGTGACTGAGCTGAAGAAATGACACCAGTGCAAACCAGCAGTCCAGGCTGTGGTTTGGGAAGTCTCTGATGGAACAGGCGTCCTGGGTAGGGGCAAGTGGCCGGCTGTGGGCTTTGGGCCAGCGGTAGGGCCCAAGACACTGGATCCCAATGTGGTTTCAACATGGGGCTCCAGCCCTTTAGAGGGAGCTGTGCAACAGCAGGGGGTTCTGTGGGTGCTGTTTACTGAGGACACCCCTGCTCCTAGAATGGGAGCACAATAGTAGGTGCTCAATAAAAATTTACTAAATGAATTACTCCAAGAGGGATCTGAGAGCATATTTGTACCTGGCCCAGGGGTCCAGCCCAACTCTGGGGGCTGCTGGGTCAGGGGCTGGGTGGCTGGTGTGGCAGCACTAGGGAAAGATAGGCACTGCTCCCAGGGGACATGAACATCACACGTGGCCCTTTCCTCGGGCCATACAATTCCCTGGAACTGTTCCTTCAACACTGTCCCTGCCTTATTGCACCATGGGGCCTCCCTTGGCAGTTCCTCATACTGTTGACTGAGCACAGGAGGCGTCACAGCCGCCTCCTAGACAACCTGCTTCCCGACCTGCTGGGAAGAACAGCTGATCCCTTGCAACACTTTCCTTGTTTCAAAGAAAAAAGGAAAAGCACAAAGGCTAGTCTTACTCTGGAATTGATCTCCCCTGTGAGGCCTAAGAAGATTTTGGCAAAAGGCTCTGCCCCATTCTCTGGGAGATAGAGGAGAACATAGCAGCAGCTCTGAAACAGGCACAGAGCAGGTGGCGTTGGGCCAGTGCTGTCCAGTTCTTGGGAACACGCAAGTTAGGATGGATACTGTCAAACAGCAGCCATTCCAAGAATATTCTCCTAATCCTGACGGTAATGAGCGTATAACAGAAACAAAACTGAACATGAGGATGGCTAGGTTTACTTAAGCAGCTCCTGTTTGCCAGGCATTTTACGTACACGATTGCATTTCATTTTCACAGCAGTCCTACAAGGTAAATGCCATCATTATCCCAGTTTTATAGATGAGTAAACTGAGATTTAGGGAGATTAAGTAACCTGCCAGTATCCCAAGGCTGGGGGGTGGCGGGGCTGGGATTGAAAACAGGCCATTCTGAAATTTAAAGCCGGAGACGCTGCCTCTAGAATATAGAAGAAATTTAAAGAGACTAAAGTGTGAGAAAATAGACACATGGAGAATAGAACTCTGAGGTCCTTAGAGAGCAGAAAGAAAAGGATTTTTCACCGGGGGAACCTATTAAGTTCTAGAACTTAATAAAATAATATAGATACTGGGTAGCTTAATAAAAGAAGAAAATTTTGAAAATGAAAGAGAATGATCCAGGTAGATTTAATAGGAAACACCACCAAGGCCCTGAAGCCTGCTCTAAACCCCGCTGATTCTGGCGCGGGGGGGGGGCGTCTTTCACATCCTCAAGTCTGGTGTCGGTCCTTCTTCAAATGTTGCTGATGCTACCCCGGCCCTTTGACCTTCCTGTCCTCCTCCTTCTCAAAGGGACCCTCCTTCTGTGCAGGTAGGCGTCCTCAGCTCTCACCGAAGCTGCCCCGGCGCAGCCCCCCAGGGCCACCTGGACGACTGCAGAGAGAAGGTACACTCCACCTCCGGCCGCAGTCACGGTCAGGGCTGGGCCCAGAGCAAGGAGCTCTCCAGGTGAGCCTCAGGCCCAGAGCTCCGCCCCTAACCATGAGGTCCCGCCCAGGGAGGCTGGGACCAAGACAGTCCCAGGGCAGAGGTGGAGGAGGTAGGTTGGGAGGAGCGGCTGGGCTCCTGGCCCTACCAGAACCAGCACCTCTCTTTCCGGGCGGAGCCAGATGAGTTTGCCTGCTGATCTGCAAAAGGAAATGGCCTCGCTGGTCCACTCTCCTCTCTGCAGCCGTTGCTTTTCAGTACAGAGTGTTTCTGTGTCTGAAATGCAGATCTGATCACCGTCTACCCCAGCTTCCAACGTGGTCTAGCCCCCCAGCTAGGCCCGTGGCCCACCACGTTCCTCGAGCCCGGCTATGCCAAGCCTCTCTGTGTCTTGTTTTCTTTTACACCTTGAGCTTTTGCGAAAGTTTCCTGTTCTTAGGCACCCTCTCTATCCTCACCCCACGCTCTCCGCGATGTGCCAGGTCATCCTTTCTTTTATGTCCAGACAAAGATGAAGAGCTCTTCCTGGGGTCTCACCTCCCTAAGCTGGATGCCCAGTTCCTTCTTGCGCCGCTGGGTACCTACACCTTCCCTGCTGCAGGGACCTTCCCTTTCTGCTATGTGGTCATCATGCTCCACTAAGTTTCCACACCTGAGCCCTGCCGGACCAGGGGCTTCTCACAACAGGGCCGTGTGTTTCCCTTTACAACCGTAACACTTTGCAGAAAGCCTGGGATAGGGAAAAAGGGCTTACTAGCTATATTTTGGATTATCTTGAATTATGGTAACATTGTTCAATTACCAGGAAAAAAAAAAGAATCTTCCAAGTCCTCCAAAAGAAAAATGGAACATGTTCAGTGGAACTAAAATCAAGATACCTTCAAACTTCTCAACTGTAACCAAGCAAGAAGAGTGTGGAGTAATGGTTTCATAATTCTTAAAGAAGATGGATGTAGGATGCGGTGGTTTGCTAGGGCCCCATCACAGAACAGCACAGCCAGGGTGGCAGAATAACAGATGCTGATTCTGGGGCAGTTCTGGAGGCCGGAAGTCCAAGATAAAGGTGTCACGGGATTGGTTTCTCCTGGGGCCTCTCTCCTTAACTTGCCGGTGGCCTTCTTCTCCCCATGTCCTCACATGGCCTTTCCTCTGTGTGAGCTCACCCCTGGTGTCTCTCTCTGTGTTTAGATTTTCTCTTCTTACAAGGATACCAGTCACATTGGATTAAGGTCCACCTAACGGCTTCATTTTAACTTAATCATCTCTTTAAAGGTTTTCTCTCCAAATACAGTCACATTTTGGCGCACTGGGAGTTAGGGCTTCAACATATGAATTGGGGGGACAAAATTCAGCCCATAACATAAGCCACACCAGCATTCTCATGTGAAGGCAGCAGAAAGACCCTGTAAGACTTGCCCTTCCTAGAACTGCAACTACCTTCTCTTCTGAGATTACAGGGAGGCTTAGGTATGTCTGAAACGAAGAAATCTTGAATAAATATACAATTGTGGGAAAACCCTTTTGCTGACCTGTGAAGCTACTGATTTAAGAGAAAAATAATACCTAGGAATGGGAGATAGACAGTTATTGATAGAGCAAAAGTAAACAAAAACACTGAAGGGGGTGGTTGGATTATTGGTCTGTTTAACCTGCTGGTCATCTTTAGAACAACTGAAGAGAACCCAAGTACCTAAGCTTTCCTCTTTCTCTCGTCTCACACCCAGCACATCAGCAAATTGTTAGCACTGCTGCGGGACACTGCCAGGACCTGCCGCTGCCTCCCCGCCTGCGGCCAGCACTGGACTCCATGGCGCCTGGACGGGCCACAGCCTCTTGCCCGCTCCTTGCAGCCCGGTTCCCACTCAGGGGCCAGAGGAATCCTTTAAAATTTAATCAGATCTCTTAAATTTAAATCAGCTTTCTGCTCAAAACCTTCTCGAAACTTCTTAAAACTTCCTTTTCTCTTCCAGTCCTTCTCTCCCACCTTTACCGCTGAGCACCACTTGTTTCACGAACTCTCACCTCTCCCTTCTCCAGCCCTACTCACTTGATCTTTATAAGCCACACCGGCCCCGGGGCCTTTGCACTGTCTGTAGTCTCTGCCTGACTCTCCCTGCCAGCTCTTCATGTGACTTATTTCCTCTCTTCATTCAGGGCTTGCTTCAAATGCCAGCTTAGCTCTTCAGCGTCCCCGACCACCACAGAAAACAGCTCTCTGCTGGCATGTCTCCTGCCCTCTGCTCCCGCTTTATTTTTCTCCGTGGTGTTCATTACCATCTCTCACACTCCTTTAGTGCCTGTCTTCCCCTGCTGGAACACTCAGGCTCAGGCTGGAGGCTGCTGACGTTCTGCCCTGTGCTGTATCCACCGTGCCTAGAGCAGTGTTTGCTGAGTGTGAGCCACATACATGTCTACTCCGTGAAAAAACGGAGTCAAGATGCCAAAGAACCAAACTTTGGAAAAGAAATCCCAGAATCTGAGACTAAAGTAATGGAAAAATAGGACGTCTAGAGGAGAACACCAACCTTGTCTTCCACGAAGAAGTCAAAGGATGCTGTTCATGGGATGCTAATAAATACTGCGGACGTTAAGTGGCTTAAAATGTATGTATGTTGTCTTAAGATTACAAGAGTATTAAGAATGGAATGTTTACCTCCCGCGTAATTTAAAATGTCAGGTCTAGGTAGGTTATGGTTAATGCATCAAAACCCAGATGTGATGGAACTTCTGTAAATGATGGTAGTAACAGACTGTTCATGGTTACATCAGTAACCACAACGGTTTAAATTCATCCATCAAAAAAGTCAGGTCCCTGGTGGATTAAAAACTAAACTCTAAGAAGATGCTGCTTATTAGACATCCCTCTACACAAAAAGAAAGAATTAAAAATAGAGAAGGAAAACAGATAAAGCACACTTAATTTAAAAGATTAGATAAAAGATCAACTTATTTTGATAAAAGTATTAAAAACAATAAATACATGACATTAATTAAACTTCTTGAATAGGGTCAGATAATATAGCATCAGGCTATTCTAAATAAAATCTATTAAAAAATAACAGTGGAGCTGATTGGGTAATAAAAAAACCACAATTAAAAGGAGAGACATTCATTCACTATTAGCAGGAAACAAATAAAATGAGGGCAGAGGGAAAGCTGTTAATATAAATAGGAAGAGCAAACAGACATATGCAGGACTCTTTTGCCAAAGTAGGACTTACTCATCTCCATGGAAAAATTTCTGTAACAAGGGAGGTTATAGATAAAAATGGTAAAATCATCCAATTAAGAGATTACCCTTTGATCCAGATTCAAAAGCAAATGGACCCTCAACAAAGACCCAAAGATAATCTAAATGAACTTCAAAGAACAGAAGCTTTCAGAGACTTTAGCAGACAGAGGGAAAAAACTCAGAAATTATAGAAATGATAAATACATCCAAGAGCTATAGCTCTTTGAAAGTAAGAGTAAAAGCAGTAACACTGACACACCACTGGCAAAGCTAACTAACGTCAAAAGGGAAAGTAAACATATACCGGATTAGAAATGAAAAGGGCGAATAAATAATAATGAACAAGTTTTTGGAGGTTTCTCTGCTCTGTTGTATCTTCCGACACTTGGACTGGTCCCACAATCAGGGACAAAGGCACGCATGCAGATGTAGCTGGGGAGGGTGAGCTCTAGCTTTTGCTGGGTTCACAGTTTTGGAGGATATTTCCAAGTTGGATGTGGGCTGGTTGCTGGTCCTTGTGCTTGTGCACAGGTTCCTTTTGGGGCCAGCACCATCCCTGGTTCCGGAATGAAAGGAAGGTGTGTGTCTGGACAACTGTTTTCCTGCCGCATGTGGGGATTGCTGAGTTGACAGAAGGGAATGTTCGATATTTCCTATCATGGAGTGGAAGATCACCCTCCTTACGTCAGCCTGTAATCTTTTCTTAAATTTTACAAAAGGCCAATTCTAGTTTTCATCCTCGAGGGTATAGTATTAGCATGGGCTGCCACAGCAAAATACCACAGGCTGGGCGGCTTAAACAACAGACATTTATTCCTCACAGTCTGGAGGCTGGAAGTCTGAGATCAAGGTGCCAGCATGGTTGGTTCTGGTGAAGGCTCTCTTCCCAGCCCATGGAGCACCGCCTCTCCACTGTGTCCTCATGTGGAGAAAGATTGGACCAGCTGCCTGGTATCTGTCCTTGTAAGGGCACTGATCCCATTAGGAGGACCCCCATCCTCATGACCTCATCTAAATCCACTTACCTCCCAAGGCTACCGTCTCCAAATAACATCACATTGGGAGTTAGGGCTTCAATATCTGAATTTGAGGACACTTTATTTGGCCAATGACAGGTATGCTCTGCCATTTTGGCTTCCATACACATCCTAAATTATATACTTTAATACAGTTATGACAGTTCGGCCTAGTTTTATAAGACATAAAAAAGTAAGAAAGAGTGAAAACAGAAAAAACAAACAAAAAGAGATTATTTGTAGGTGACAGAAATATTTAACTAGAAAATCCAAAGTAATCGTATTTTAAAAGTGATAAAAGTAATGAAATAGTTAAGTACAACCACCAAAAAATTGAATGAATTCCTTTCCTGTTGCAACAACTAGATGAATTCCCCCTCCCCAAAAGCCATCCACAAAGCAGTAGGAAGAATGCCGGAAACACACAGCGGAGACCCTAACCGGTGTTATTGGAATCTAGACGCGAGATGGGATTAAAGGCGGTGAGATGGACTCATCCCTGATTTTTCCGACGAGGAAGAGCAAGGTTGAGGGGGATCCAGGGAACCCCTCTAGTGCAGAGCTGGGCTTGGGCAGCCTTGCTTGGCCTCTGCAGACAGAGGGTATGATGGTGCAAGTGTGTGTGTGTGTGTGTGTGTGTGTGTGTATGTGAGCGTGTGCACACACGTGTGTACATCTGTGCATGCAAGAGCTGCTTGTCTTCACCACCACCAGCAGCAGGGACCACTGGCACGGAGGGGCCTCGGGGGATCCCAACTCGCTTCTCAGGCAGGTGAGTGGCCACGGCTCCCTCGTGGAGCCCCAGGCTGGGCTCCCATCCCCGCCAGGGAAGGTGGTTCCAGGTCCCTAGGGTCCTGTTGCTAGGAGACCACCCACTTTGATCACGTATATTGAGCATGCCAGTGTTTGTCTCGGGCTCTCAGAAGGACAAGAACCAGCATGTGGTGAAAGAGAAATAACATTGAAAACCACTTAAAAATGGAAGAAGTGCCACGTGGCATTCTGGATGGCACGTGCCCCCCAGCTGCCGGCCCTCGCCACGTGCAAAGGAACCGGGCACGCGGGACATGGGTCTCAGGCTGCATCTGGGGGTGCCCTCCTGCCTCTGTCTGCAACCTGCAGAGCCCGCCTTACCTCTCGTTGTCCGGGTTGGTCTGTGCAGCAGGGGCTTGTGTGGGCTGTCTGTCCTTGCTCGCCCTGTCTTTGCTGACACAGGTGTCAGGGCAGAAGGGCAGGTGGACTTCAAGCTCCGCGAGCCATGTTTTTCTTGAGAAATAATTGACATACACTGAACTGCCTTTAAGTACCTGGAGAGGCAGGTGCTTGCACGGCTTCCTGCCCTGCTGCCTGCAACCTGCACCCCGTTCAGCTGCTCTGCTCCCACTCGCAGGGCAGGAGGCCTGGGGTCCTGCTGCCCGCGCAGGTGAGAAGCCGGGCATTCTCGCCACACGGCAAGGAGCAGCCTTCTCCCCGGCGCCTGGACGCCTCCTTCTCTTTCACCTCCTCCCCTCGCCTCCTGGCTGCTCACATGTCCGCCCCATCCATTTATGTCGGGGCTCCCAGTCCCTGGCGCCCACATCCATGGAGGTTGATGCATGACTTTGAACTCCCCACCCCGGGGCCCTTGTTACCAGTTGACAGCTCACTCGACTGACCTTCTTTTAAGTCTCCCGGCTTTAGCACGGCTCCACGTGCAGGCTTGATCATTTTTCTCCTGCATCCCTTGTCTGCCACTGTAGCTTCCGGGGCATTTCCAGCCAGCCACTCTGCAGACCTGCTGTAATCTGAGGGGCAGCAAGGCTGGCTGTGGGCTGAGCCGATGTTTAAGTGCCGTTTGGCTGACGAGCATCCCCAGAGGTGATGTACAAGCAAGGGCAAGGGGGTGCACGGGGGCATCTGGGCTCTGCTGGCACACTTGCATCTTGTCTCGCCAACCGTGTGGGCCCAAACCTGCCCGCCAGCCTCCCCCGGCAGGTGGTGGTGTGAGTGTTGAGGGCCACCGAACACTGGGATGCGTCCTAATGCACCACAATTACAGAAACACCTGTGCTGAAGACCTTTGTGTGGGTCGCTTGTGTGGATTCACCGGGTGTTCAACTGCCTCCGAATTTCTCATCTCTGCACCGTCAACAAGCTGCAGGTGTGCACGGCGGGGGCCGGCGAAGCCGGGGTTCGGAGGTCTGTGCTGACAGATCTGCATCCAGGTCGCATTTGTCCTCCCCAGCCTGTGCCCCCCTTATATACCCCAGCGTTTACAGGGGGCTCAGAGGAGATTTGTCACATCAGATGGCCTCTTGGCTCTCGGCATCCTGGGCGGGCACAAGGCAGAGGTGTTGAGAGAATGGAGCCCGTTGAGCGCTCAGCCGGGCCTGGTGCTGGCGGAGGACTCATCTGGTGGGAAATGGGGAGCCGGGCCAGCTCCAGGAGCAGCACCTGGTCAAGAGGACAGACAGCCAGGGAGAGACAGGCCTCTGGCCACATCTGACCCGTGGACATACTTTGTGCTAGTTTACGAAACTTTTGCGTTCGTTGCTAACTTGAGATGGTCTGAATGTTCCCCTATGAAATCTAGATTTCTGGCTTCTTTTGAACAATCGACAGTTTGCTCCATGGGTCTGAATTCCCTGGTTAGAGCACGAATGTCGGTCGCCTTTGGAAGGTGAACACCCACTTTGGCCTGTTTCAGGTGCTCTGTCCCTGTGGGCCCCTGTGGCGATGAGTTGGTGGTAAACAGCTGAGAATGCTGTTCTTTCCACATGCACACACATTTAACTGGGTGTCCTATATTTTTGCCGCGTTCGTTGTTGTTAAATCTGGCAAACCTGTTTGTATTTCTAAGGATTATGCCCAAGCTCTCTAGGTTTCTCTGTGTGTCCTAATTTATTGGGTGGCAGTTCAACTTTGCACACCGGGGTCAGGCCCCAGGCATTCAGAAGGGGCTGTCCTGGGGGTCTGGGGCGGAATCCCCTCCTCTAATTGGCTGTCAGTGTTTCTTCCGTGTGCCCCTGAGCTCCATGTAGCTGCTCTGAGGGGAGCTGGCTTCCTGAATAAATAAACCCTGTCCTTAACAAGTCTAGATTTGGCCACTTTGGTAAAAGAGGAGGTTCTTGAAGGTATAAGGCTTCTGGAAGGTGTGATGCAGTCAGAGCACCATTAGCTTGTCTTGACCATTCAGATATTTAACCAGTTTATGTTTACATAGTTCTAGGTGTATGAGGTATTACGAAGGATAGAATACACTTTCATTTATTGAGTGCCTACTGTGTGTCAAGGACCCTACTAGACCTGGAAGCACAGCAGTGAGCAAATCAGGCATAGATGTCACCCTTGGGGTATTTCAATCTCATCGGGGAAACCCAAGCAGCTATGGAACGGGGGCCAAGGGCTGTCGACAGCAGGGATGTTTGACTGAGGCTGTCAGGAAGTGCTTCCTGGCCGTGGTGGTATCTGAGGCTTAGCAGGATGGAGGAAGACCATTCCAGGCAGAGGGAATGATGGCAGCTTGAGTAGCTGGAGACCAGAGGCTTCTCAGGAGGTTGGCCTGGAGTGGGGCAGGGTGGTGTGAGTCCCACGCCCAAAGGAAGCATGGTGGACACCTTGCCTGTCTCCCTCCTTTGCTCACCTCTCTTGTGAGGGCCTGGTCTCCAGTGGATCGTTCGGTGACGATTCTGCTTTGCACGTGGCCAATTCCCTTGTCCCCTTCTCTCTATCTACAAGCAAGGCAAAGCTGCAGGTCTGGCTCAGCCCAACTCCCCTCTAATTCGGGCTGCAGCTGCCGAGTTGGATGTTGCTGGAGAGATCCACGCTCAGGCGATGAGGGCAGTTAACCTGATATCAGGACCCCCGATTCGAAGGGCATCCAGCCATGCAGCCCAGCCAACCTGCCCCTGTCTGGTGTGTTTTGTCCCATCTTCAGTACACTGAGCCCACACCACCTCCTCTCTTCTGTCTTCTCCCCCCACCCCCATAGCTTCCCCCGCGATCTCTCAGCAGATGTTTTGCTCACACTTTACTGAGCGAGTAGACCCACGGTCTTCTCACCACCATATCTACCCACCCTCTGAATGCATCCTCCTCCTTGTCCCAGGGAATGGGGGCTCTGCCCCTCTCAGATCAGCTTAAGATGTCGGCTGAATTGTCACTTCCCTGGAGAACTTGCTCTCCTGGCCTACCTGGACGATCAAATCCCTCCCACCACAGGCTCCTTTAGCACCTCTGCAGAACCTGCTGTGAAAGTTTTATATTTGGGTGAGTTTTGATTCATACATCTCTCCCACCAGCGACCCTGGGGGCAGGGTCCATGTGCATTTTCATGCACAGTCATATTCCCGGTGCCTGGCACGGGGCTTGGTGCAGAAGAGACCTTCACTACCTGCTATTCATGAAGAGATGAACACAATGAATGAATGAATGAGTGAGTGAATGAATGAATGAATGTCCTCAAAGGTTATTATCTTCATGAGACGCTTGAGGGTCCATATAAAAATAACGAATAATTATTTAATGTTGTAAGCACTTTATTTTTTATTTTTTATACTTTATTGGAGTCTAGTTGATTTACGATGTTATGTTAGTTTCAGGTGTACAGCAAAGTGATTCAGTCATACATATACATATATTCATTCTCTTTTAGATTCTTTTCTTGTATAGGTTATCACAGAATATTTTTTGTTTAATTTTTATTGCAGTATAGTTGATTTACAATGTTGTGTTAGTTTCTTATCAAAGAATATTGACTAGAGTTCCCTGAGCTATATAGTAGGTCCTTGTTGGTTATCTATCTTATATATGGTGGTGGGGGTATGTTCACCCCAAGCTCCTGACTTATCCCTCCCAAGCACTTTACATTATTGCATAATTTAAACCTAAGAGCACACCTATGAAGTTGATACTACCTCTTTCCATTAATGAAGACAGAGGTAAATTAGCCCAAGATCATTTGCTAGTAAGTGACAGACATGAAACTGAAACCCAGGGGCAGTTTCAAGTAAATTCACTAAGGATTTGACATTCCTACCATCAGGATATGGGGTCTCTGCCCCCCTTTTAAGTCTTGGCAGATTGTGACTAGGACCAGGTTGACTAAAATAGCAATTGGAAAAAGTGAGTTTCCGTGACTACTGAAGTTGGGTGACAAGGGGCCATGCAGCTTCTGCGCAGTTCTTTGGGGCTGCTTTCCCTGGGCTATTTGGAGGCACTGGACATAGTCCCCACTAAGCCTAGCCTTCCATCCATCCCTGCCTAAAAGCCAGACGTGTGAATGAGACCCTCCAACTGAATACCATTGGGCAACATTATTCAACACCATAGGACAGAAGAATCAACCAGCCAATCCCTGCCCAAATTCCTACCCACAAAACCATGATGGATAATAGAATAGTTGTATTTCATGCCACTATTACTTTATAGCCATAAAGAACCACAACAGTTCCTGAGCTGGTCAAATCCATCCTCTGCAGGCTCCTAGGCACCTCTGTAGACCCATCACCATTACAGGTTTAGATTTTGGTGGCTTGTCTTTTTTTTTTTTTAACTTTTTATTTTATACTGGAGTATAGTTGATTAACAATGTTGTGTTAGTTTCAGGTTTACAGCAAAGTGATTCACTTATACATAGATATGTATCTATTCTTTTTCAAATTCTTTTCCCATTTAGGTTGTTACATAATATTGAGCAGAGTTCCCCGTGCTCTACAGTAAGTCCTTGTTGGTTATCCATTCTAAATATAGCAGTGTGTACTTGTCAATCCCAAACTCCCTAAGTATCCTGCCCCCTCTGATAACCATAAGTTCATTCTCTAAGTCTGTGAGTCTGTTTCTGTTTTGTAAATAAGTTCCTTTGTATCATTTTTTTTTTAGATTCCACATATAAGTGATATCATACGACATTTGTCTTTCTCTGTTTGACTTACTTCACTTCGTACAATAATCTCTAGGTCCATCCATGTTGCCGCAAACGGCATTATTTCATTCTTTTTAATGGCTGAGTGATATTTCATTGTGTATATGTACCACATCTTCTTTATCCATTCCTCTGTCAATGGACATTTGAGTGGTTTGCCTTTTGAAACAAAGATCCTGCTAGAAGTTAGAAGACTTGCTCATGAGCTTATCACTCTTCTGTGGTAAAGCCTGACCCAAGTCACCCAATGGGCTCTGCACTGACCGCATCTTGCTCCCTTCTGGTCTATATTCCCTGGACTGCTGGCTGCATGGGCTAGAGCCACTGGGCAGGTTCACCTAGAGCACATGGATGGATGGACTCCAGCCAGTCGGGAGAAGGTCTCTGGGGACCTCTGATTCCCCATCAGCTTCATGAACCGTCAGTTTGTTTGCCATTAAAGAAAGTGAGGAGGGAAAAAAGAGAAGGAGAGAGAGAGGAGTGGCACATGAAGACAGGCAGATATTGCAATAGTGCCCGGCAACGTCATGGATTCCAGCAAGCACTAGAAGCTAGGAGAGAGGCTTGGAACGGTTCCCCCCTCTGAGCCCCAGAAGGAACCGTCACTGCTGACACCTTGATTTTTGGACTTCTGGTCTCCAGACCATGAGAGAATACATTTCTCCTGTTTCAAGCCACCCCCGTTGTGGTAAGGTGTTACTGTAGCCCTAGGAAACTAATGCAATCACCAAAAAATCAGGGGATTTGGTAACAGGGAATTCATTAGCATAAAATAAATAGGCAGAAAATTTAACTCTTTAAAATTTTATTGTCTTTGGACACATTGGCTGATCAGTTGTACTGTTGAATAATTGAAGAAATACATGAAGACTACTTTTAGAAAACAAAGGAGAAGGAGGTTGTAATGCAGATTTCAGGACAAGCCGAGGGAGGTCGGGTGGGCTCTGGCTGGCTGAATGCAATCGAGCGTTTCCAAGCATTCCAACTTCTGCTGTCACTGGAGGCTGGAGCACCACTGTTTTGCAAATTTTGTTCCTGAATGATCTTCACAAACTCTGTTTTGGGTAAAAGACAGAAATCTATCAAACACTACACAGATTAACTTATCACAGCGCTAAATGGGCTGTCAGTGTGGGGAGGCGTGCTTGGCCCAGTGAATTCAAATGCATGTAAATTTCCCTGGTGGTAAAGTTGAGGACGGTGGAACTGTCAGGCAGTGACACGTGGAAATATATTAACAGTGTTTAGAATATATTTGAAGGGGCCGCCTCCTGTTTTGGTAACGCGCTCACCAACAAATGATCTGTGGAAGATGGGAAATTCTGACCTCATCACCTGTTCCACAGGACTCTTCGTAATGAGCCCCCTCCCAGCATGTTGGGTGCTTTAGAGAAGTTCTAAAACAATGAACTTGCCGGCCTGCCCTGGGAAAGGTCCCCGGTGCCACTGATGTATGGAGTCGGGGTTCTGAAGGTTCTGCTTGTCAATGCCATGCCAGCTTACTTAAAAAGAATCAATTACATCGTGCTGTACACCAGGGCTGTAACTCGCCAATAACAGCAAAAAGCCACTAGATCCTCAATTCTGCACCTAATGGGGCTTAGTGTTTTTAGTCTTGTGTATTCATTCGGAAACTAGATGTCCTTGACTTAATGTAATGATTCTCAGTGTTTAAGGAAAAAAGCGTTACTAGGAGCTGTACTGTGTGTATTTAAAGGAATGGGGACACGTCTGTTTGTGATGTGAGTTGGTTTTAGTTATGACAGACTTGCTGGACGTCTCCCAAATTTCCAAGCAAGGCCACAAAGACACGTGATTCTTGAACCGTAAATGTAGGCTCCCTATAACCCCCAGCTTCCCTGAATCAATGGGCAAGTCCTTCTACAAAGACAGCTGACTGTCTCTTGTTTTGTCCTGGGTCTCTTCATCCTCCACTAGCCACAGAGAGTCCTTATTTCATCCCATATCCAAACTCGCCAGTTCCCCCCTCACATGCCAGGCTATCTTCAAAATTGGCACTCAAGGAGCAGCCTTCCCTGACAAAATGGAGGTGTGATGTAGCCCTGCCTTGAGCTAAAAGTAAGTACACGAATATCCACGAGATAAACAAACAGAAACTGTAGGTTTTTTTCTTTTTTTTTTTTTTTTGCGGTACACGGGCCTCTCACTGTTGAGGCCTCTCCCGTTGCGAAGCACAGGCTGCGGACGCACAGTCTCAGCGACCATGGCTCACGGGCCCAGCCGCTCCGCGGCACGTGGGATCCTCCCGGACCGGGGCACGAACCCGTGTCCCCTGCATCGGCAGGCGGACCCTCAACCACTGCGCCACCAGGGAAGCCCCGAAAATAAGTGAAAGTTTTAACACACATTTCTCAGTAAATAATTGGATAAGCAGACAAAAAATGTTTGGAGGGTTTACTAACATAATTTGCAAATTTGATCTAATTGATACATATCCAAATACAAAACTCGAAATAGTTACCTATGAGGATATAGAGAGACACGCAGACAGAGAGTTAGATAGATAGATAACACTGCACCAAACAACTACAAAATACATAGTTTTTTCAAGCAATCAAGGAACATTTAAAATTTATATACTGGGTAATAAAGTAAGTCAGTAAATTTCAGCTGATTAAATTCAGAGAATGTTCTCTGACTGGAGGAAACCCCAAGGGTTGGCAAATTAAGCAATACACTTTTAAATAGCTGATATGTCAAAGAAAAAAAAATCACAGTAGAAATTAGGAAATATTTCAAACTAAACAATAAGGAAAAATCTACATATGAAAGCTTGTGGGATACATCTAAAGCCATGATTGGAAGGAAATTCGCAGCCTTAACTTGAGAAAAGAAGATATAACCTGAACATGAGCTATCAAGTATCCTAATAAAGAAACAGAATATAGAAGGAAGTAAATAATAAATTTAAGGACAAAAATTAAGGAATAGGAAACAAGGGTATAACTGACAGAAACAGCAAAGCCATAAGCTGGCTCTTTGAAAAATTTATCACTCCCTGGCAGAAAATGAGAAGGCACAAAATACCAATATTTGGAGTGAGCTATGATCACACAAATACAAAAATTAACCCAAAAGGGCTCGTAAGCCTAAATGTAAAACCTAAAGCTGTGAAACTTCTAGAAGATGACATAGCAAAACATCTTTGCGACTTTGGTTTAGGGAAAGATTTCTTAGATACATGTTTCATAAAACAAAACAAAACGAAAAGAAACTAGTAAGTTGGACTTAATCATTATTAAGAACATCAGCTCTTCAAAATAGAGTGGAAAGGTGGGTCACAGATTGGGAAAAGATACTTGCAAGTCATAAACTTTATGAAGGGCTTGCATCCAGAATATATTAAGAACTGTCAACACTCAATGATAAGAAAAACAATCCAAGTTTTCAAATGAGCAAAAGATTTAGACAGACACTTCACGAAATTTTATATACAGATGTCAAATAAGCACTTGAAAAAATGTTCAGCACCATTAGTCATTAGAGAAAGGCAAATTAAAGCCACAGTGAGGTACTACTACATATCTGTTAGAATGTCTAAGATTAAAAAGACTGTCCCGCTCTGTATTGGTGAAAATTTGGAGCAACTGGAGCTCTCACACTGCTGGTGTGAAAAAATAGTTTAATTGCTTGGAAAACATTTTGATAGTCCTTAAAAATTAAACATATACCTCCCTCCTACGTAATTCCTTGGTGTTTACCTAACAGAAATGAAAGCACATACCCACACAAGGATCTGTGCATGAATGTTCGTGGAAACTTTGCTGCGATAGCCAAAGACTGGAAGCAACTAAAATGCTCATCTGCAGGTGAATGGATAAAAACAGAGCGATACATCCATGCCACGGAGTACTACTTGGCCAAAAAAAAAGCGAGAGAATTATTGGTACATGCAACAACCTGGATGAATGACCTTAAAATTTTGATGCAGAGTAAAAAAGGCCAGACAAAAAGTGTACTTACTGTACGATTCCATTTGTATAAAATTCTAGAAGATGGAGCTACTCTACAGTGACAGAAAGTAGACCAAGGTTCCCTGAGGATGGAGCAAGGGAAGGCCAGGAGGGAGGAAATATGAAGGGACACAAGGAACTTTTTAGGCATGATGAAAAAATACATTATCTTGACTGTGGTGATGGCTTCACTGGTATATATGTATGTTAAAACTTATTAACAGTACGCTCTAAATATGTCCCAGATTATTCTATGTCAGTGACATACCAATAAAGCTTTTTAAAAACGGTTAGAGAAAGAATAACCAAATAAATCCAAAAATAATATAAGAAAAGAAACAATAAAGTAAGGAATAGAAACTTCGGAAAGAGAAAAAAACAGAGAATCTCAGTAAAAACCCAAGTTGTGCCTTTGAAAAGACAAACAAAATAGAGAAAATTCTGATGACTAACTGAAAGAAAAGCACAAAAAATATCAAGAAGAAAGATAAATATTATTAAATAACTCCATGATAATACATTTGAAAACCTTGACAAAAAAGGCAATTTTCTAGAGAACATTATAACAATCTTGACTTAAAATAAAATAATGTAATAGACCTATGGCTATTCAATAATTTGAATTATTAGTTTAACATAGATCTGCAAAATATCTACTTGGTTGATTTTACAGGCATAAACATTTTTGTCTGCTAATTATCTCTGCTTCCGTTTTTCTGATTCCTTATCTGCATATGAGTCACTTTTTCTGCTTCTTCCCATGTCTGGTAATTTTTTATTTGCAGTTGCTCACTGTAAATTTTCTGTTGTTGCATGCTAGGTTTTGTTGCCTTCCTTTGAAGAATGTTGGGATTTATTTTCTTGCAAGAAGTTAAGTTACTTAAGAATCAGTTTGATTATTACAAGGCTTGTCCTTAAACTTAATTAGAGTTGTTTCAGAGTTTGTTCTTGTTTATCTCTGCTACCTGGTTGTGACACTTCTGGAGTCTTCTCTGCATACTCTGAGTGTTCAGAGAGGATTCTCCAATCTGGATCCTTAGAACACTAACATCTTCCAGGCAAGTGTGATTTGGGGGCATAGTTCAGCTTATGGCTTCTCAGTCAATCTTTGACTGGCATTGAGGAGTCATCTATCTATCTATCTATCTATCTATCTCTACCTATCTATCCATCTATTTATCTTATGGATCAACACATGCAAAGACCCTGCAGTACAGAGTTTTAGAATCTTTCTTGGCTTCTTTGTCTCTGGTTCTGTGCCCACATTTTCCAGCTGTCTCAGCCTCATGAAGATCTGACCTGTCTCCTCGACTTATAAGACCACTGTGCTCTGTTTAGCATCCCCCTTTCTGTATCAAACTAAAAAAGGCCTCGAGGTACAAATTCAAGGTGATGGTTGGGGGTCACCTGTTTCCTTTCTCCCGGGGTTCACAGTTCTGAGATGCCTGTTGTCCATTGTCTGAAAACAGTTGTTTCATCTATTTTGTCCAGTCTTCTACTAGTGTTTTTGGAGAGGTGTGTGGTGGTGGTGTACAGGGTTTCTGTGGTTGCTTTAATGTGTGATTTCTAAGCAGTGTTTCTGAGATTAAATAAAAGAAATAATTATGAACATATTTTATAAAATTATATATTTTAGAGTTTTCTTCTCTATTATCTGAATTGAGTCTCATCTTCCAGATGCCTAGTTACAAAGATTTTCTGTTTTTGGACTCTTTTCTGTTCTAACTTTCTTAAATATAAAAGAATTGACCCTGAGGTGCAATCTGATTAAACTGATATAGTCATTTCCAAGAATGAAATCTGAGTCTTCTAGTTCTGATATACTGAAATGATATATATCATCCAGGTTACTCCATCATATCCTTATAAAATTGTTTTGACGGTAAGAAACTTATTTGTGTATTTCCCTATATTAACAGGTTAAAAAGAAAGAAAGCAGCTTCAACAAACTCAGAGTAAAAATTTGATAAAAACTAATGATAAAGATATCTTATCAAACAGGTAAGGAAAAAAGTTTTTAACTAGAAAATGGCATCTATCAAAATTATATAGCAAATATCATGTTTAATAGTGGTTATCAGAAGCATCCTTTTAATGCCATGAACAAGATAAATATGCCATCATTATAATTTCCATTACATCTTGCAACTAACACAATGAAACAAAAAGGTATGAGGCAAGAAGGTATAAGAACTGGAAAGGAAGAAATGAAACTGTCATTATTTGCAGATAATATGATTGTATACATAGAAAACCCAAGAATCTCTACAGACAAATAATTAAAATGAATAAAGAGCTTGGCAAGTTTACTAGATATAGGATCAATATACATAAATCAGTTCTTTCCTATATACCAGCAATAAGCCACCAAGAATGTAATTTTCAAGATACCATTTATTAATGGCACCAAAACTATAGTGAAGTCAACAGAACAAAAAGTTTTTACTTTTTAGTTAAATGTGTATTCCTGCTAAAATGAACTAGCCTTTGAAAAATTGCCAATTCTAAGTCTGAGAAATAGATGGTTAGCAAAAGTACAAGAAGAGCCTAGAAGAGTATGTTGTTGTCAGAAATCACAGAGATGCTCCAAAATTATTTGGACAGACCAGAAGGATGTGGGAGGGAGCTTAGACTTAAAACTGTCCAAATCTGGGTCAACTTGAAGGTCACAAAAAGTCATTTTTTTACTTTACAAAAAGTACCATCTTTAATTACTTTTTGTAAAGTAACGATGGTAATGGATTATAACACTTGGATGAAAAAGGAAACTCATGTGTCCATAGTGATAAGAAAGAAACACATTTGTCGATAGTGGGGAGGCTCTTCTATACAGATGATGGCCAGCTAATAAATGCAGAAAGAAGCTTAAAATGAAACATAGTATTCTGCAACCACCCCGTGCAATTGATTCAGACAAGGATCGTGAACAGATGCCAAAATGACTGGATAGAACCATACAGTCCTGTGGTTCCAAAGCACCACCCCACAGATTGCTCCTTAATGAAAGAGAGGACAAAGCCGCTTTCCAAGAAAGAAAACTAGCAAAACTAACTTAAGCAACTGATCGAACTTGGCATCACTAATAATGGGCCAGATTGCCTTTCTGTGTCTCTCTCTGTATGGGTCATTTTCCTGCCAACAAAGTTTATTAATCTTGAGGAAATAATCATAGATTGTGGGACATTCAGGGATACAGCTGGAGTGGACCTGGACACTTGAAAATTGTTAGTTCCATGAAGAAATGTTGTAGCTTGAAATGGGTTAATTGCTATGTTACCCCCAAACTCAACAAATAATACTTGACTGGATCCAAGATGGAGGAAGACTGCTACTGAGAACATATTTTGGACATCAGAGAAATTTAAATGTGAACCATGTATCAGGCAATATTTAATCAGTTTCAACGTCTCGGTTATGATAATAGTACGGCGATGTAAAAGGAGTTCCTCTTTTATAGGAAATAGATGCAAATCATTTGGGGATGATGTGTCATGATTTCTGCAGCTTGCTTTCTGATCATTAAAAGTGATTATGTGGGCTTCCCTGGTGGCTCAGTGGTTGAAAGTCCGCCTGCCGATGCAGGCGACACGGGTTCGTGCCCCGGTCCGGGAAGATTCCACATGCCGTGGAGCGGCTGGGCCCGTGAGCCGTGGCCGCTGAGCCTGCGCATCCGGAGCCTGTGCTCCGCAACGGGAGAGGCCACAACAGTGAGAGGCCCGCGTACAGCAAAAAAAAAAAAAAAAAAAAAAAAGTGATTATGTGGTAAACCATTGATAATGCATGAATTTGGGTGGAGACTATGTGAGTACACATTGTACTAATTTTCTTTTCAATTTTTCTGTAGTTTTAGAAAAATCTGAAATAAAAGACTTAGAGAAAAAGAGAGAAACTGGTGGAAAAAGGAAACACAACCTTGATGAAGAAAATAATAAAACTTACTGGAAGGCATAAAAATAGAACTAAATATTCCATGTTCATAGATGGAAAAACCCAGTATCTTAAAGGTAGCAAGTCTACCCAAAATACTTCTAGTGTGAGTTTGTGGAATCCACTAAGCTGTTTATAAAGAGAAATGGCAGGATAATACTGAAGAAGGACAAGGTAGGAGAACTCCCTCTGCCTGCTTTTGAGACTATTGATAAAGTTCTGGTAATTAGGATAGGGAGGCATCGTACATAGGGTCAGGGCAGAAAGCCCAGCGCTTACCTGGGGACTTTGTATGTGCGAGTAGGATGCTGTAAGTTAGTAAAAGAGACGGTTACATACACAGAACTGTGTCAATTTGTTATTCTGAGGGAAAACCAAAGTCAAATTAGATCCCAACCTTAGACACATAGAAAAGTAAATTCTACCAGAATTAAAGACTCACATATAAAAATCAAAACTTTATAACTTTTAGAAGAAACTTTTGGAACATATTCTCATGGCTTTGGAGTAGTGAAGGGTTTCTTAAGGTATGAAAACTGCAGGTCAGAAAGAAAACTGTTGATACATTTGACAGATTTTTATCAAGGGAGAGGGTGCTGCACAGTAAAGAAAATAAAAGCTAAGCTAGGAGAAAACACTTGTAATATGAATTACCAGAATTTTTAAAGAATACTTAAAAATCAATTACAAAAAATAGGAACAACCCAGGAGTAAAATGGGCAAGTGGTCTGAAGAGATAATTCATAGCAAGGAAATATAAATCATGAATAAACCTGTGAAAAATGTTCAACTAGGAAGTGGGGCGATACAAATGGAAACAGTGAGATACCACTCTTCCCATCCATCAGACTGTCACAGTAAGTCATGATACCGAGTGCTGGTGAGGGATGGAGTGCAGGACGCTTTCATACACTGCTTGGGGCGGTAGAAACGATCGCAACCACGTTGAAGAAAAACGTGGCCCCAGGCAGCACAGTTGAAGACACACACGGTGAGACCAGGAAGACCCACTTCTCTGTAGGGCCCCGGAGGAGCTCTTCTCACGGCCCGTGATGGAAACCGTACACACTTGAAAACCAGAATCCAACAAATGGAAAAGGAAAACACGGTTAACATGCAGTTCGTAAAAGTTACATGTTATATATCAACATAGAACTATAAGGAGGTGGCTCATGCAGTTACAGAGACTGAAGAGTCACAGGATCTGCAGCTGGAAAGCTGTAGACCCCAGAGGGATGATGGTGCAGTGCCACTCTAAACATGAAGGTCTGAGAGCTAGCACAGACCTGGATGTCTACGTCCCAGTGCAAGTCCAAGTCCAAAGGCAAGAGAAGACCAAGCCCCAGCTGCAAGCCGGTCAGGCAGAGAGCAAATGTGCTCTTACTCTGCCTTTTTGTTCTATTCAGACCTTCAGTGGGTGGGATGAATCTCACCCACAAGGAGGAAGACTTTAGCCAATCTACCAGTTCAAATGTTAGTCTCATCCGGAAATATTTCATAGACACACCCAGAGTAATATTTAACCAAATGTCTGGGCACCAGGCAAGTTGACGTACAAAATTCATGATCGCTCTGTGTGTCTGTCTGTCTGTATCTATCTATCTATCTGTCTGTCTATCACCTACCAAAAATTAACCACCACTCTGGGTGTCTAACTCTCTACCTAACTACCTACCAACCTACCAATCTACCATCATGGAGGTGAGTACTGTACAACCAGATAACGCCTTGGCCTGTAATAGAGGACGTTGGCCTGGTTTGACTCAGGAAAGGCCTCTCTGGGGAGGGACATCTCTGGGGAGAGTGGAGAGAAGGGAGCAACCACATGACTACGTCAATATAATATTTTTCTCCTTCACTTATCCAAATTTTTTTTTAATCCAAAGCAACTGCTAGATTAACAACAGACGGTTTGCCAGGATATTATCAGGTGAGAGCTTAGGAAATTCAAATTGCTCAAATGGTGGTGTATTTGGAGAGCCCTGACTCACCTGACTTTCCTCCCAGAATACGCCAAGGAGAGTTTAATGGCCTCAAGGACTCATAAAGCTTTTATGCATAACGTAAGCCCTTTTCCACAGTGGCATTCATGGTCCCACTTCTGTGTCCTTCTCTTCCTAACGTAAGATTTGTTTGCAGTGGCCACTGTGAGTCACATCTGTCACCTTATCTGACATCCCGAGTGGAGGAAATGGGAAATCCTTTTAAAAAGCTGGTGCTAAAATCCTCTGGCAGCCCTCACCCACTCCAGTCTAGCACCAGCCCTCATGAGTCTCTCCCTCTCCTGGTCCCTCGAAGGCTTTGAGGTCAACAGCTAAACCGCAGACTGCCATGGAAATAAAATATAGTTCTAATTTTCCTATTTATTTGTAAAGATTTAAACATGTTTTCCTGCAGCCCCACAGCAAGCTCAGCTCCATCCTCTAAACACTATTGTAAAGTGACATTTTAATTTTTTTTGAAAAACTGGATTATGGATAACAAAACATGTAGCAAAAGGAGTCATTAAAATGCATACTGTAAAATTGAAACTTAAGTGTCAAGTTTTTATAGCAGTCTGTCAAATGCTTGACTATTAAAATAGCTGTTATTAAAATTTTAATGAGACACAAAAAGGGTGAAATGTGCATGGAGATTGCACATTTTCAAGACTGCACATTTTTAGCATAACACGTCCATTCTATATCATTACGGTAATGCTCCATTTGTAAAATTCACCATCTATTTTTAATTAAATTAGTGTATGTCATTTATTATGGGCATTATGTTTATTAATCTTTAATTTAAGATGACTTATCTGAGTAAAAGAGAACTTAGCACAAACAAGTAGACACGCTGAGAAGTAATGGCTTTGTGGTTCTGAAGGCAGTAAATATGTTTCATCCTTACTTTTTTTTTTTTTGGCGTTACATGGGCCTCTCACTGCTGTGGCCCCTCCCGTTGCGGAGCACAGGCTCCGGACGCGCAGGCTCAGCGGCCATGGCTCACGGGCCCAGCCGCTCCGCGGTATGTGGGATCTTCCCGGACCGGGGCACGAACCCGTGTCCCCTGCATCAGCAGGCAGACTCTCAACCACTGCGCCACCAGGGAAGCCCTTACTTTTTACAGCTAAAGCTTGACTAAGTTTAGATGTGTCTTTCCTCTCCTATCACAGAAGAGGAGAGAAATGTATATATTATAATATTGCAGACAAGCGTGCGTCATGACGTCAGCTTCTTGTTGTTTTGAGCCCTGCTATTTGCGTTTGTTTGAAATTCTCAAACCACTTACTAATTTCCTAAATTCTTCCATGAACAATATCGCAGCTGATGTCAGGAAATACACGTTCTCTATCCTCTCTTACACCAAAATAACGGTTTAGCTTATGATGGTCAGAGAGTGGTTTGTTGAAGACGTCATGTGACAGCACATTAGATGCACCGTTTTGGTTGTGTCCTGGCTTCAGTGATTCTTGTCCAAGCAGCTCAGAGAAGGAGGCCCGTTAACTGGCCCTTCTTGCACACGAGAGTACTGGGGGGAGCATCCTTCATCACTAGTAACGTTTCTCTTCTTCAAAGAGCTTAGACTCTGTCTTGTTACTTAGAAATATATTTAGAATCCTGACTTGGTTTCACTGAGGTGATAATGATGAGAAAATCCAGTGGTGGCTAGTAGGATGGTATGAGGAAGGATGTTCGATTAAGATTTGCCTCTGCTTCTTTATCCCTTCATCTGGTGAACTAAGGAGGACTCTTGTATGCGTGCATGAAAGTGTGTGTGTGTGTGTGTGTGTGTGTGTGTGTGTGTGTATGTGTGGATGTGCCTATGTGACCTAAAAGAAATGCAGGTATTGGGGACCTCATAGGGTCATCTGGACTGTGCTCCAACCCCCAGGGGTGTGCTGTAGAGTCCCTGGGGCAGCCCTGGAGCTGTACCCCTTTCTCTGCCTATGGTCACAGCAGTACTTGAGACCAACTTCAGAGTAAAGACCTCAAGGGAACCCTCCTACACTGTTGGTGAGAATGTAAATTGGTGCAGCCATTATGGAGAACAGTATGGAGGTTCCTTAAAAAACTCAAAATAGAGCTACCATGTGATCCTGCGATTCCACTCCTGGGCACATATCCGGAGAAAACCATAATTTATAAAGATACACGCACCCCAATACTCATTGCAACACTGTTCACAATAGCCAAGACATGGAAACAACCTAAATGCCCATCGACAGAGAAATGGCTAAAGAAGATGTGGTACGTATATACTGTGGAATATTACTCAACCATTAAAAAGAATGAAATAATGCCATTTGCGGTGACATGGATGGACCTAGAGATTATCATTCTAAGTGAAGTAAGTCAGACAAAGACAAATATCATATGACATCACTTATATCTGGAATCTAAAAAAATGGTACAAGTGAACTTATTTACAAAAGAGAAACTCACAGACTTAGAGAAGAAACTTATGGTCACCAGTGGGGAAGGATGGGGGGTAGGGATAAATTGGGAGTTTGGGATTGACATGTGCACACGGCTATATTTAAAGTAGATAACCAACAAGGACCTGCTGTATAGCACAGGGTACTCTGCTCAATATTCTATAATAACCTAAATGGGAAAAGAATTTGGAAAAGAATAGATGCATGCATGTGTATAACAGGATCACCTTTCTGTACACCTGAAACTAACACAACATTGTTAATCAACTATACTCCAATATAAAATACAAATTAAAAATAAATTTAAAGAAGAATAAATTAATTTTCATATTAAAAATAAAAAAAGACCTCGGTACCTTCTCCTCAGCACAGCTTCTGCTCCTAGATGAGATGCCTCTCAATAATTAGAGGCATACAGGCCAAGGAATCTGAAGAAGCCAAGACCTAATTTTCCTGTAAATGTCAGCAGGATACCAAAGTGAAAGCGTGGCGGCAACCCAGGAGCACCCAAGGACCAGTATCCATTTCCCATCACCTGTTTCCAACGTCAGATCAAATTTGAGTCTCAAACTTTGTTGATTTCACTTGGGGACCTAAAAGCACGTCATAATTATTTCAAAATAAAGGCAACTTATTTTGTAAATATGACCATTAGAGTGATTTGCATTTACTGTATTTAACTCAGCACATTAATGGATAGTTACATATTCATTTGCTTTGAGGGAAAATTGTGCACTTGCAATTGTTATTGTTTTATGAATCTATGAATAGCTCATAATTCGTAGAAGTCAAGATTCCATGTGTATCTTCAATTTTATTTCCTCACAGATAACAAGAATCGTAAAGGTGGAAATCACTCACAACTTGTAACCTCTCTTTGGTATAAGTTGGAAAGCTAACTACCTTCCATAGCATAACTGGGACACTCCAGACAATTTCTCACGGACAAGCAGTTGATAATAACAAATAATGGCCTGGCTGGTACCTTTGCCCAAACTCTTCATCTCTGGTTCTGATTACTGTTGGGTCAAATCCACAGAGAGACAGTCCATGTCGGCAGCAACAACAGCTCCAAGTGGGGCCTCCGAGATCTGATGGGCCCTCATATACACAGACTCAAATCCTGGACCAATCTCAGACACCTGGAAGACAACTTTGACCATGGAGACCAGCAAATGGGGTCTCTGCACAGGACTTTGGCATGGATCCCAAGCATTTTCCCTTGAAGGAGAGACCTGGAAGCCCTGGGCTGAGCAACAGTAAGGAAACAAAGTGATAAACCAAGAATGATCAGGACCCAGTGATGGCATCAAGAAGTCTTAGCCATTTGTGGAGGAGGAAAGCACCAGACAAATTAAAAAAGAAAAAAATAGCCAGTAGGAAAACAAAACAAATGGGGCCATTTTGTGCGGGGACAAATGGCCCTACACACGTCAGCACCTCCTGAGGGCACCCTGTAAACCAGAGCTCAGCACCATAATTGATGGCGCTAATTATGGCTTTGTCATTAGGGGAAGTTAAATGATGTTCAGACTCTGCTTAATTATGTTGTTCTTTGTAGGGGCGCATATGCTACCTTTTATAAAGTTTTCCATACAAATGGCTATAATTTTTTAAGTTCCTGATGTTACCCGGAAACCTCAGTTACGCAGAAAAACAATTTCTCCATCCCGCCTCATTCCCCAAAGAAGACACACGAACGAGACATCTTTGGAGCTCAATTCATTGGCCCATTACAATGCACCAGATAGATGAGAAGAATCCAGCAAAGGGTATAGATGGCTTCAAGGGAAGCCCTCACTTGGGCAGGCTGGAGGGCAGGGAGTAGACCATCCACATCCCTGGTTCCAGAGCAGCCAGACCTCGAAGACTCACGAGGGTGTTTCGGGCCCTCTGGTCTCAATGCAAGACCCACCCTCCTCCTCAGAAAGATCAGAAGATGGCAGCTTTCCAGAAAGCTGAGCAGTGGTGCAGGAAGAGGCTGCCCTTCAGGAACTGCGCCACTGGGAGAGCTCCCGGTCTTCTTCCTCCAGGGTCCAGAGGCTACTTAACCTCCTGAGCCCAGTTTTCTCATGCGCAAATGGGAGCAGTAACTCTGCCCTGAGGGTTGAAGGTTTGTCTGGAGGCCTCTTGTAATGACAGGTGAAAATGCCTGGCCTGTGCCAGCCTTTGTGGGCTCAAGACAAGTCAGGGTACTTTCCTCCTCTTTTCCTGGTGTCACAGGCTGTGAGGAGGGAGTGGGGTGCTTGGCAGGTGGACAGTTATGCCCTGGGCTGTGCTAGCAGAGCTGGGTCAGCTTCTTCCATGGAACATGGCAATGGGGTGACTGAGGGCCTGGCACACAGAAGTCACCAACTTCGCCTTTGGAGTCAGATGAACTTGGGTTGACTGTATTATTATATATTCACGTATTAGGTGTGATCTTGGGCAAATGTTGCAGAGGTCGCTAAATGCCACCGAACGTGAATTCGCCCCTCTTTCTTAGCAGTAGAACCCAGATTTTATTTAGAGTAGCAATGTGCCCAGGTAAAAGGAGATTTTCTCAACTTTTTTTTTTTTGTGCCAGCTAATGAAATACAAGCGGAAGTATTGGGAGGGAAGGCTGTTAAAGATTGTTGACCTAGTTGAGAGATGAGTCTGTGTCTTCCCTTTCTCTTTTCCCTCTTTTTGCTCATTGGAATATAGACATAAAGGTTGGCACCCTGGCAGCTATCTGGGGCTATGAGGTGAATTTGAAGATGGAAGCTGGGCGCTTAGGATGACAGGTGAAAGATAAAAGGAACTTAGGTCCCTCACGGCTTCATGAAGCTGTCAAACCAGGCTTGAACTGCTTTCCTTTGAATTTAAATGAGAGACTAAGAACTCATGTGTTACAGCCACCAATACTAGGATTCCCTTTTCACTGAGCTGAATCCAGTCCTAGCTAATACAATACGTCACTGGGTTTGTGGTCTTTCTGCTTCTGGGAGCAGGTAGAGAGGGGAGGGCCAGGGGGCACTGCTGGATGCTGGTGTTGTCTGCAAGCCTGCCCAGCCAGTGGCAAGGATGAGGGCCTGACAGCTGTGCAAGAGAGCTCAGGAGCACAGATAAAGAGGCCAGAGAACGGAAACCTGGGCAGAAGATGCTGGACAGTAGGGCCAGAAAAAAAAATTAAAAGGGGTGTCAGGGAGAGCTTGCGGCAGCTTTCTCTCTGGGTGGGTTAGGGGCTCCCTGGGGACGTATGTCCAGGACTCTGGGGTATCCACCCATGGGGGAGCAGACCCAAAGAAGGAAGCCTGCCAAATATTTGCATTCATGTTGAATAGAGAGGTATTTTTCTTTCCCTTTCCATTTATTCAAAGCAGTCCCACATACATGAGTTCATTTAAGCTCACATCCACCCCGTTAGAGTGGGACTCAGAGGGGTCAAGTGTTTGGTTCAAGGTCACGGAGCGAGTGAGTAAAGACACGCGCCTTCTGCTCTAGGCCCAGTGCTCTTTCCTCTCTGTCACCGCTGCCTCATTAATTCATGAGCGCTCAGCTCTGCAGGGACTTTGCACCGGGAGAGCCAGCAAGAGCTCGCCAGAAATGATTTCTTGATGAAGTAAAAGGGGCGGGCTCTTCTCACCCGACTTTAGACCTGAAAAAAGCACAGCTTTCCAGAATCTGCAAGAACTTCCACCAGGAAGCAGAAAAGGACACTGCTGTGCTTGGGGCCCCCCCGGCACAGGGGAGGGCTTATCTCCCTGCTCTTCTCATATTCCTGGGCTGACATCCTGGGCCACCTGCAGGGGCCGGGGTGACGTGGCAGAGAGGGCGTGGGACGTTGGCACCAACCTCACCCTAGCTGGGGAACCTGGTGGCAGGTGGGGAGTGACAGGAGACTCCCGTGGGAATAGAAGGGCCCTGCGTTTGTGACCCAGGGTTTAGGAAGATGACCCAGCGGCCATGGTGGTATTTCAGGGCACGGGTTTGGAATTTGGTATGCAGTTGGGGTCCCTCTTAGGAGGAGAACGTGAGGAAAGAAGCATTTGCTAACAAATTGATACGTGAGTTTATTTATTCATTCATCACCTCACTTACTGAGCGCCCATCATAATCAAGGTGTCGGGGGCACAGGGGAGAGAATTCTGTCCTGTCACCTACTCACCAGGCAACCCTGGATGCGCCCCTCCTGCGGGCCTCAGTCTGCCATTCTTCCAGCCTTAATTTTCGGCAAACCCCATGGCATTGCCCCTCTCCTTCCAAATAAAGTTAAGTGCGTTGGACGTCCTGCCACCGGGGCTCTATAATTGGCCGCAGGGACTCTGGGCCTCAGCTTGACTCCCCCGGGGACCCACCCCCCCGCCACCTCGCCACACTGAGAAGGAAGAGGAGTCGGTGGAGACACCGTCCACCCTCTGCTCTCCCTGACCTGCCCCCGAGAGCTCTTGGAGAGGAGGGGGGCCTTGTAGAGGGGCCATGACTCTGATCTTGTCTTTTCCAGACCCAGGTGTATGGAAAGGACGACACTGGGATGATTTAGGGGAGCTCCCTCCTCCCGGCTGCCGGGGAGATGAAGCCGGTGCAGGGCGCCCGTGGCACAGCCTCGGTCCACGGTGCACCACCACCTTCAGGGCGGGGCCCATAGTACTTGTGGGCTCAGGGGGTTCTGACATTGACACCCTTTAATGGATTAAGAAATGAAAACCAGGGGCTTCCCCGGTGGCGCAGTGGTTGAGAGTCTGCCTGCCGATGCAGGGGACACGGGTTCGAGCCCTGGTCCGGGAAGATCCCACATCCGCGGAGCAACTAAGCCCGTGAGCCATGGCCGCTGAGCCTGTGCGTCCGGAGCCTGTGCTCCGCAGCGGGAGAGGCCACAGCAGTGAGAGGCCCGCGCACCGCGATGAAGAGTGGCCCCCGCTCGCCGCAACTAGAGAAAGTCCTCGCGCAGAAACGAAGACCCAACGCAGCCAAAAATAAATAAATAAATTAATTAAATAAAATAAATTTATTTAAAAAACGTGTAATCAGTGTAAAGGGTTTAGGACACGGCCCCAGCATAGGCGTCAACGTGAACCGACTACTGTCATCCTCACCCTCGTTGCCATCACCATCGTCATCGCAGTCTTTGGTGGGGCAGCTCTGGGCATAAGCGGATCCTTGGATTCTGAAAAAAAAACGTCAAGCCTTGCCTTGGTGTGGAATTCAGACTCAGACCCTTGCTTCAGTTTCAGGTGCTTCTGGAACTCCTGGGCTGGGACCCTGGCGCCAGGGTCTGTTGGCCCCAGGCTGTTGTCCCCATGAACTGGTTTCCTCTCTGAGGTCTGCTGCTCCTGGTTTCTCTCTCTGGGCACGTGGCCCTCTCCTGCACTCACCTCCCTCCTCCAGCCTGCCCCTCACCCACACTGTGCTGTATCCAGGGGCACCCGGGGTAGAGATTGCCCCACACGAGCAGGTGGAACTGAGAATCCGGGTGACTCCCTCCCAGGTGCCTGGGCTGCCCTGCGGGGCCCTGGCCACACTAGCCCTGCCTTAGCCCAGAAGCTGCCGTCTCACATCCATACCCCAGCTAGCCAGGCAGATGGAGCAGAGAGGATGAATAATTAGCCTCCACGCCACTAGGTTCAAGCTAATACTCAGAACCAGGTATGACATCAAATCATTTCCAGGGGGACAGCAAATGTCATGGAGATGGGGATGCTGCCGAGAGGCCGCTGTCAGAAGCAAACAAGAGAAAGGTATTAACCCTTCCAGGGGTGTGCGGCCCTAAAGGTTGTTTTCCTTAGCTACAGGCTGGAAACCACTTCTCTGTGCGGCTGCCACCCTCAAAACCAGTCCCTGGGGGGCTCAGGAGCCTACCTCCGGCCTAAAGACTTGTTGTTTTTCTTTTCTACAAAGTCTGCAATTTCAGGGTCTATTTGTGTCTATTATGCAGAAAGACATCCCTGCAAGCTGCAAAAGCCTGGGACTGTGGGCTTAGAAGTGGAAATTTCCCCTCCTCATCCAGCAGCCACCAGCCCAAGTGATCCCTGAAGGGGCTGTCGGAGCACGAGGCCCCAAGACAGAAAGGCTTGCAAAGCACAGAAAAGCATGTTCTTGGAGTCTTGATTACATAACAAAACCAGAAATGCTGCTGGCACGGTTTGGAGTGTGCTGATGGCTGTGGGGGGAAGCGCCCCAGCCCGTCTGGCCAGAGCACGCGGTGGGAAGGGACGCGGCCGGTCCCTGCCCCCTGCTCCCAGCACCCAGCTTGACCCCCAGAGGAGCTACCCCGCCCCTCGCTCCCTGGCAGCCCCTTTCCATCCCAGGGAGCAGCGGGGGCGTGGGCCGCTGGCCTGCCTGTGCATCCTGGCCTTTATCCTGCTCAGCACACTTCCCCTTCCCGGGTCCTACCAATCCTTCAGGTCGATTATGCTACAAATGTGTGGTGTGTGTGCGTGTGCGTGTGTGGTGTGTGGCGCGTGCGTACGTGTGCACGCGCGCGCAAGAGACAGATATCGACCAAAAGAAAAAAAAAACCCTGGTGCTGGGTCTGCCGTTCACAATGTGGTCCCGGTTCCGCATTTGGTGATTTTGCTTCTTTCCCTACTGGGCTCCTGCCCCCGTGCTTCTGTGTCAGATTTTCCTGGCGATTTGGCGGAGCTATTAATGCATTAATTGAGACGAACACCCTGCCGTGCTGACACATTGGGGAGGCTTATTAAGAGCTGGAAAGTGTGTGTTGCCGCACGAGTCTTTCCAAAGTGAGCCGAGGCCTTCTTCCTTATGGAGAGGATGGCGGAACCTTGATTAAATTATCCAAAACCCTCATCAAAGAACCAGAAGCTTTCAGTCAGAGGCAGGATGCTGGGCCGGCAGGTGCTTAAAAGCAACACGAAACAGGAGGACATCAGCGAATTCAAAGTGGTGTAGACTTTGGCAGCCTTTAAGGACTGGAATGGCCCAGAGCCCCCATTGCTCAATTGGACAAAGTGACCAATTAACTATGTAGAGCCTGGAGATGGGGCCATCCGCCCAGCTGCCTTTACTCTTATTTGGATAAAGTATCCAAATATTGTAATATATAGCTATATATCCATTTGAGGTTTGTTGTGTGATAAAACAATATTTGATGCTTTCGGAGGCTGGGAAAATATTAACAGCAGGAGCTCTGTGATTTTAAAATTTCATTATAGAGGTTTCAGCTTTCTTTTCTCTTCCCCGAATCTCCCCTTCTGCTGTGAGAAGCTGCACAAAACAATAATTAGGCAGGATGTGGGAGCGTGGCTCCACGGGAGGGCGGGGGGCCTGGGAACCGGGGAGCAGAGGCGCAGCCAGCAGGGTGCGGAGGGGAGCCTGGCCCCATCAGATGCAGACTGCAGGGCTTCCTGCGAGCAGGGCCTGGGCTTGGCTGGGGTCAGTGACCCAACCAGCCTCCTGACCTCATCCTGCAGTCATGGGCGAGCCGGGCAGGAAGGGCTGCTCCCTGTGGAAGCTCAGCCTGCCCATGCAGGACAGGGGCCAGGCAGCTGGGCGGTGGGGGGGTCCCTGCGCTCCCGCTGGGTTCAGCCACCAGGACTGTGGACCGGACTCCCGTTCTCTGCGCTCATGAAGTCAGGACCCCGGAACTCTGGATCCAGGATGTCAAGGTCTCTGAATGCAAACAAGTGAACCCACAGTGGCCAAGGTCTCCATGTCCGGCCCTTGTCCTGTCACAGGGAGACCGCGGCTACAAGACAATTTCTAGTTCATTCCCTGAGGCCACGACAGAACCGCTCAGCTGTTCACAGCAGCTCAGCTGTCTGGGCGTTTGGCGGGGAGCCGAGGGAGGTTATCTTTCCATGGGGCAGACGCGCCCCTCTCCCATCTCTCTGTGGGCCTCCCGCCTTTCCCGTCCTCTCCCGGCCTCATTAGAACCTGTGTCCTGACTGGGCATCACCTAATTGGTACCTACTGGAAGACTCCAGTCAGAGCTGGATGAAATTAACCCTTCTCCTGCAGTGATGCATTTGTGATTTGAAAAAGGGTCCTTTCCCATTAATTAACAAAGAACGTGTAGTTATGTGGCCCTGGAGAGGAAGGATGCAGGAGAGTTGGGGTTGATGGGAACGGCAATCAAGAGCAGCTGTGGTGGTTTCTGGGGCCAGAGAACCCCGCCTGGGAGGGCTCTGCCCATTCTGTGCAGTAAATCTCATTAACACGGGGGCGTGTCTCCTTCCTTCTCTGGGGGCACTTACCGCTAAGTGGGCGACACTCCATTATATTCGTACTTGCAACCACGTTGATACAACGGGCCCTTTTGAGGCTGAGATCCCAGATGGCTGTGGAAGTGTTATCTGAGGTCCAAGCACAGTCCCTGGTTCATAGACGGAAGACCGGCCCTAGCTGGTCCTTGGCCATGGTGGGGGGCAGCTGTGGAAGATGTTCCAGGCTCGCTTGGCTTGTCTTAAAGCACAGATTCTTCTCAATCTCTGATAAATAAAACCCATTGTGTCAACGCAGAGAGTAGGGTTGAAAAAGGACTTGTATAACTGAGAGATGGTGAGAAATATTCAGCGAGTAACCCCGCTCCTGGACCTCTGCCTCCCAGACCGGGCTGTGGAGTGACCAGGATCGAGCTTCATGTGCAACCAAGGCTGATGGAAGTTCTCCCCCTGGGCAACTTAGCTTGGTTAGGACACATGCTCACTGCTCAGAGAGCTGCTCCTTTGCAAGGCTTTTCAAGAGTGTAAGGACCAGAGGACAGACACTGTCTTTCTTCTCCACATACACCCAGCGCCAAGAACAGTGCCATTCACATGGCCAACAAAGGAGGACCAAATGTGGACTGTCGGACTGTCGGAGGGAGAACCTGTGGATTGAGTTCTCAAGGTCATTCATGTATTAGAGAGGAGGGCAAAGTCCAGTCAAGAGTATGAGTGAAAATTATGCACGTGTTTATTTTAATCAGATTGGAAAATAACTGTAGGTTGATTTAGCACATTTCAGCAAAATCACTGTGAATTACAAAGCCGGTGGCACTAGCAGTAATGAACGTTTCCGTGACGCTCTCATGTCAGTGGCCTTCGCGGCGGTCCTGCAGAGTCACTCATGGCATCAGACCTGTTTTGCAGACGAGGACAGTCCAGAAATTAAGTGCCTTTTGCCCAAAGCTGCAAAGCCAACACACGGTGGGGCTAGTCCTGCCACAGTCTGCATCTGTTCGAACTCCAGTTCTCCACAAGGCGCTGAGCTAAGCACCAGAGAGACATGGATGTAGTGATGGCATCCATCGGCTTGCTGCCTTTCTGCCTCCTTCTCAGAGAGTCTTCTGTAGGCTCCACGAGGGAACAAGTGCCCCCCTGACCAGGCACGTCACCCCCCCACAAGGCATGGGTTTCTTCATTGGCCCCTCTGATCCCTGGGGCACCCCCTGAGTACTGGAGGTCCTGGTCCAGTTGCTGCACCCAATCTCCCAAGGGGTCCCTGCAGCGGGCACGGCCATGTGCTGATTCCTCACGTTCTCCAAGGGGTCCTCCTTGGGGCCGGAGTGGCCCGGGTCCAGGTCCAGCTCTGGCGGCACCGCTGATGTAAGTGTGGTGGAAATCTCTCCCTGCAGCCTATACTGCAAACGCTATTTTATAAGAAATCCTTTTGTTCTTCACAATATTTATTATTTAGTCATCCTCATGGACAATGGCAGCTCTCGGCTCTAATTTACTTTCCTTTCTGACTCCTTTAGAGAGAGTAAGCTAACTAGAGAAATGCCCTCCTGCCTACCAAGCTAACAAAACTGTCATTTTCAGTTTGCAATTCCATGTTCTATCTGCTCATGTGTTAGACCTCTAGCTTCTCAAGGGGAGGATCCTATTCGTCATCTTTGTCCCTGTCTGTCCCTGGCGCCCGCACAGCAGGGACACTGTGGGTGAGCTTGGTGCCCTCCACGCCGAACCAAACAGCCAGGGCTGTGTCGCTAGCCTGTTTTCAGAGGGGCCGCCCAAGGGCTGTGTTGGGGTCCAGGCCATTCCGGCATTAGAGGAGGACTCCAGGGCCAGAGTCCGCAGTTGCCATGGTCTTCTTACCGCTGGGCGATAACTTGTCCCAGCTCCAGTGCAGCGGTTGAGGCTGCAGGCTCGAGAACTAAACCGGCATGAATTAAAACCCCAACTCTGCCGGTAAGGATCCCTGACTTTGGGAAACCCACTCGGCCTCTGAACTCAGCATTCCCTGCTGTAAAATGGGGTGACTGTGTTAAGCCCACAAGGTGGTTGCGAAGATGAACGGGCAGTGCCTGGGCTGCCCACAGTTGTGGTGAGAGTTACTGCCATGCACGGAGCAGGGCAGGAAGAGGGGAGGGTGGGAAGCCGGTTAACTTCTAAAGAGAAGCCCCCTCCTGGGGCCTCCCTGGTGGCGCAGTGGTTGGGAGTCCACCTGCCGATGCAGGGGACACGGGTTCGCGCCCCAGTCCGGGAAGATCCCGCATGCTGCGGAGCGGCTGGGTCCGTGAGCCATGGCCGCTGAGCCTACGCGTCCAGAGCCTGTGCTCCGCAACGGGAGAGGCCACAACAGTGAGAGGCCCGCGTACCGCAAAAAAAAAAAAAAAAAAAAAAGAGAGGCCCCCTCCTGCGGCTCCCACCTCCAACAGACTGGAGGTGGGAGTGCGCGTGGGCCACAGGGACCTCTCCCTCCGCCTGCATGTTTATGTCACTGCTTCTAGCCCCTTGACCCCTGAATATGAGGATGAACATGCCTGAGCTGAGAACTGAGGACTGACTAACCCTTGCTTCAGGGGTGACCCCCTTTCTAGGCTGAGCACTGGAGCTGGAAGGGGTCACACCCGCAGGCTGAGACCAGAGGGGGCCCCCGCTGGGAGATGGGCTTCTGCTGCCCCCTTGCACTTGGGCTGGAAGATCCCACCAGACGGAGAGTCAGGGATGACACAAGCCAGGGTGGGGACAGGACGCCCTGTGGATCTGACAGCCGGCTCCAGAGACAGCCTGACCGGGTGCTCGTGGTTGAGTCTATGTGCAGTTGTATATAATTATACACTTGCTTTTTTGGTAACCATAACGCTATATTTTTTCTATGAAAAAGGCCATAAAACAACAACAGTAATAATAACTCTGCTTGCTTAGCAAATAGAGGAGGACAGGTATATTTTTCTCTTTGGAGTTTTGTAGTTTAAGGACCGCCATCTTTATTTCTCCTGTCACCTAACTTTTTCTGTAATAACACTGTTCCCTTAGAGATGCTCCATAAACCGCCCCCTCGCTTCCCAGGCCAGTCCTAGAGCTGCCAGTGTAGAACACCGAGACCCCAGGCTAGAGGGAGAGGGGGATATTTTATGACCAGTGTGAAAATGTTGTTGCTGCAGCTCTAAATTAAGAAGTGAAAGTGCTCCCGTATTGGGTATTGATACCTTTTGCGCGGCAGAAGCATTCATCTGAAATGCATTCCTTGGCAGGTGGAATGGTGCCAGGCCTGAGGACCACGGTGGAGGGATGGTCAGATGGAGAGAGCTGGGGCTGAGGGCAGCCCTCGACTTGGAGCCTGAAGAAGATGGGAAGTGGGCAGGAAAGGGATGTGAGTGTTGTCTTCAGAGGGTAGAGTTTCTGGTCACCTGGATTCTCGGAGCCTTGTGGATGTCCCAGGGTGGGAAGTGTCTCTCCGGCTGGGGTGCTGTGGGTGTGCAGCTCAGAGCCTTGTGGACGTCCCAGGGTGGGAAGTGTCTCTCCGGCTGGGGTGCTGTGGG
>NW_021703781.1:78267042-78350437 GCF_005190385.1 Monodon monoceros
TCCGGCTGGGGTGCTCTGGGTGTGCAGCTCAGCACAGCTGCTTGGCCCCCAGGGGGCCTGGGCCAGGGTGGCTCGGACACCTGAACTCATTTCCGGCCCACTGTCCACTTCTGAGCTGCCTGATTGCTTTCGTGGATGACCTTCAACAGGCTTTAAGTCTTACTTTTCCTGAGCCTCCAACCTGCCCATCAACATCTCTGTGATTTAGAAACAGGAATTGTATGTAACAGGAAGCGGCCTTCCTAAAGAATCTAGAGAGCGAATCCCTTTTGGAAAATCAACTATTATTTCCAAGGGCACATGCCTAGCCGGCAACCTAGTGAGAGCTTCCACCCAGGAGAGCGGTTTCTAAGTCAGGTCGAATTCCCGTGCACCCGGTTGGAGGGTTGGTTATTCACGTGATTCACCCAACTCTGGGTAAACCAGCATCCGATTCTGCAGAGAGGTTTGACTGCAGCTTCCTGCTCCCTCACAAGGCAGCTTCAGATGAAATAATAATGAACTAGGGGTGCTTGGACCCCCCCTTGCTCAGCCTCCTGGGCTGGGGACCAAGTGGCACTGAGAGTGGGAATGGGTCTGTTTGGTTTGGGCTATGGTGAGAGGCCCCTCCACTGCGTGGCTCATCCCTTTGGAGGCCCCAGTGTGCTGGACCTTCCAGGCTTGGCTGAGGTCTCCATGAGGCTGCATCCTTGCCTCCTCTCGGAGTGAGCGCAGCTGGTCCCCGCAGACACTCTCCCAGAGACCCTCCTCTGTGAAGCCCTTCAGGGCCTCCTGAGGCTCTGTCTTCTGCTCCTGCTGCCACACCTGCCTCTCTTGGAGCCCTGAGCACCTGATTGGCTACGTGACTACCTCCATCCCTAGAAAGGGGTTTCTGGAAGAGGATGACCTGCCTGTCTTGTTCCCTACTGTATCCCCACGGCCTGACCCCCAGCAGCATGATGCGAATTCCAGGAGTTTCTCACGTTAGCACCATATTGGCATCTATCAATCATTGAAGTGCCAGGCGCTGGGCTAAGAATTTAACATCTGACGCGTCGTTTATCTCCGCGCCGCCACAAGAACTTCATCGTCCTGAAGTCCCCGTGATCCTTCCTCTTACAGTGCGGAAGCAGAGGCACAGAGAGCTCCAGAACAACAGTACCCAGGGGGCAGAGCGAGGCAGGGATGGAGCTGGAGTTTGAGCCCTGGAATCTGACTGCCAGCCAGGTGTGTCCTAAATCAATGGGAGAGCACCCAGTGGGTGTGGCGGGAGCCCCCAGCACAGGAACGAGTGGACAGAAGGATGCTGTCGGCCAGGAATGCAGCAAAGAGGGACACACTCTGGGCCCCAGAGGCCGCAGCCCAGCAAGACTGCCCTGCTCAGTGGGGTTTCCTGAGGGCCAGAGCCGGCAGCTGGCCACGTGTCCTTTGGTGTTATTAAAGAGGGAGTCGTGTCACTGTAGCCCTGGTGAGTCTAGAAGGGACTTGGAGGCAAGCATCCTGCTTCCTCTGTGAGAGCCCAAACCCCATAGCCTTGGGCACGAGGACCCCAGGGACAGCCAGCCCAGAGCCCGAAGGACCCCAGCATCCCTGCGCCCCCTGTGAGGGCTGCCTGCTCGCCCTGAGTCAGGCCACCACCGTGTGCCATTCCAAATGGGCTGGCTAATGGGCCCGCATCTATTATCATTAGCGCCTCTCCGCACACAGGTTCACGAGGGGCTCGCTGAGCCGGGGCCACGCTCCACTGCAGATGAGGGAGAGCGACACCTGCTCCAGGGCTGGCGGCTGCCGCCGTCATTCTTCACGTCTCATGCAACACTTGCTCCGTCGGAGCACGGGGCCGGCGCGGGTGGGAGCAGCCTTCTGCCAGCTCTGCCCAGGCCCCGCCTTCCCCGTGGCCCTCTGCTCAAGTTCGGCTTTGAATGGCTTTTCAGAGAAGCCTCTTAAAAATGTATTCGTTGTAGATTAACCATTCAGTCATTATGTTAAGGGTTTAAAAAGGAAGATTAAAACAAAAACTCTGCCTCGAAAATCAAATTTTTTGGCAATTAAGGTGGGGTCCCGCAATATTCACTGTCTGCGAATGGCATCCAACCTCCGCCACACCGTGCTGACAGGTGTTTTCTCGGGAACTGCGGGCGGAGAACGGGGATTGGAGGACCAGCTTCTGCTTGGGGGCAGCCAGGAACCTTTCCTCTTCCGGGGCACACATGAGGCCCCTAGATCTTAGAGGGGGCTCACATTTTCTAGACAAAGGCCAGCATCCTGAGACAGTGCCTGGCCCCGTCCCAGCCCCGGGCCTGGCTCTCAGGAGTCGGGAGGCCTCGGCGGGCGCTGACCTCACACACCATCAGTACCATCGCCAGGGAGCCCTTTGGGCTTCCCTGGCCTGTTTCTGCCCATGTGTGTGGAAACCTCAAAACCACACACACACACACACACACACACACACACACACACACGTCTACTTTTTTCTTCTAGTTGAAGAGTCTTTGTGTCTTTGTACCTGCGAGCTTGAAACCCCCAAAGCTCCTGTGGAGTTTATTGTGGCTTACCTGGTTTCTGACCTTGGCCCTGGCTGGCGTCTGGGGACTGGGACCCTTTCTGACAGCTCTGGAAGTTTCCCAAAAAAAACCTGTGGAAGGAAGGAGGCCAGCTCTCCTCTGGCTGGGCGTGGAGAGACTTTTGGGATCCAGAAAGAATGAATGTTCAGGTCAAGGGGAACTTAGCTGCCTGAGGCTGAAGCCACTGCTTGCCCTTCCTGCCTCTTCCAGACAATGCCTCTGGGGAGGGCTACCCACCCCACCTTCCTGGCCAGGCCCTGCGATGACCCTTTCCTGCCGGGCTGGCTTCCAGCAGGCAGAGCGCCCTGGGCTGTAGTTTGCCTCTTGGGCACTTCTGTCTGCTCCCTCTTACTCCCCAAACACACCTCCCCCCCTTGGAGATCTGGACCATGTCTGGCAACCTGGGCTTCCCAGCCCCTTTCACAGACACACTCAGGGGCTTGGTGGTGGTAAATGCAATTTTGACATGGAGGCTTCAGACCAGGCAGGGCACCAAGCCCGGGTTTGGGTATCAGCAGACCTCAGCTGAGTTGCAGTTTTGACTGTATTTTCCTGGCTGTGTGTCTTCAGGTGACTTACTACACCTCTCTGGGCTTGGGTTTCTCCACTCGTAAGTGGAGGCACTGATAACCTTCCTCTTAAGGACATTGTGAGGATTGAACAGGTCATGGAAATGCTCAATGAACAGGCACTCCTCTCTTCTATTCCTTTAAAGGTGAGCTGCCTCTGCTCATTAGGGCTGTTCTCAGGAAACAATCTGATATCAGTCATTTACACTTTAGCATAAATTTAAGAGGGGGCATATCCTAAACGGGAGTTTGAAGTTTGAGATTGCATAGCTGAGAATACAAGATTGTTCTGTCTGTGACCTTGTAGGCATTTGCCTTCTGGGGTGGAGGCGCATGGCTTAATGTTTCAATGAATTTCAAGGGGTGCCTGAGGCTTAAAGGGAAACTTACAGAAGTCTGGGGATGATGACTGGGGAACTTGCAGGAAGGGTCTCAGAGGAGACGGGTCTTTAAGGAAGCAGCTTCCAGGGTCCTTCTCCAGGCTTCCTGCTGAGCACCCCATGCACACTTCCCTGTGGGGTCCCCTCCCCTCTGTCCCCATTGTTGTCTGTCCCAGTTAGTTCCATCATTTAGTTCCCATTTCCTGTTTGGACCTGGAAAAGATCAGATTCATTCTAAGAGTAAAACTTTATAACCTTTTGAAAACCAGCAGTTAAATATTAAATGAGGCATGGCATGACCGCAATGGTCCTGACTGCGAGTGTGCAAGTGTGTGTGTGTGTGTGTGTGTGTGTGTGTGCGTGCACTAGAAAGACATGCCAAGACTCCAGTGAGGTTTTCCACCAATGACTAAAGCCTTTCTTTGACTTTTCAGGCATACTGTCAAGTATTTAAAGAAAGACTGTGTTCCTTTCATTGTTCTTTAGCCATTTTGCTTGGAGAGCAGGTCATTTCCTTTCCTCTGTTCTAGCCACCCAGTTAGGTACTGGGTGCTTGGGTTGGGGAAGAGACGCTTTCGTCCTAAGGTAAAGAGTGTGACGTCAGTGTGTTTTCCATGAGATGGAGCCTCACCGTCAGCCCTAAGCTCAGTGTGGAGACGAGGAAGGTGAAATGCAAAGAGAACTTTGATTCACCATCAACCCTTGGATGTTTAGACGTGTGGCTGGTTCCTGGATGTCTTGACTTGGTAAGGAAGAGCCCGCCTCCTCCTGATGTCTGGACGAGAGTCGTACACAAACCCTCCCTTGCTGATGCACCTCAGGAACACGTCCTTACCTATGCCCTGCCCAGGTCCTCTAGCAAAGGCTGGGGAGCTTCCCCTGCACTGAGCACAGGGCCCAGTTTCCAGAGACAGTCAAGGAAGATGGGAAAATGTAGCACCAACCTCCCAGGCCTGTGCTTTTCAAGTCCAAACTTGAACATACCTTATGTGGGCAATAGCCCCCCAGACCTCTGTGCAGGGCCCACCTGGGTATGGGGATTTGACTGGCTTTCCCAGGCTGGTTTCACAGGAAAAGGCCACTTGCATCGCCGGGTCCCGTTAATAGGTGTGTGATGATGGAAACTCCACTCTATTGGTTATATAAAGAAGGCAGTGAAGTTTTGTTTAGACTCAGGATTTTGTCTTTTAGTATTTTCTGTACTATTAGCTGTTTTCCTGCTGTACCATCTTGTTGTCGGGGTGTGTGTGTGTGTGTGTGTGTGTGCGTGTGTGTGTATAAGTAGTCATGTGTGTAGTGAAGACTCCTAAAGTGGTAGTAAGATATACACACTACTATACTCGAAATAGATAACCAGCAAGGACCTGCTGTATAGCGCAGGGGACTCTGCTCAATATTCTGTAATAACCTCAGTGGGAAAAGAATTTGAAAAAGAATTGATACGCGTATATGTATAACTGAATCACTTTGCTGTCCACCTGAGACTAACATAACATTGTACATCAAATGTAGTCCAATATAAAATAAAAAGTTAAAAAATTCATATAGAAAAATAAATGAATGAATGAATGAATAAAGAAATAAATAAAAGACAGTAACAAACGAAAAGAAAGAAAATGCAGCCGTGCATCTGTAAAGAGGAGGTAGGGAAAGAAGCGCCCCTGGGCCCACAGCCGGCCTCCTTTCCTGCCTCTGCCTTGCGCGTGTCCAACCCGTGCTCTGCTCTCTGCCTGGTCCTGCATGTTCTCATGTCCACGATGGCACACAGGTGGGGAAGGGGTCACGGTAAGTTCCACCTTGTAGATGACAAGCTAGAGCTTCAGAGGCAGGGTCAAGACCCAGGCCCAGGTCTCTCTACTTTTCACCGAGTTTCCTATTGGACAATATTGCAGCCGGTTCACCCCCAGCAAAAGCGGCCTTGGGGGCTTCTCACTGGCTGCCACCCAGGCTGAAGCCAGCCTGGAGATGAGCTGCTGGACCAGTCTGGCCGTGGAGCCCCCTTCTTCCGCCCCAACAGGCCTCCCCCTGGGTGGGCAGCCGAGGTTCTGTGAGAGGTCCGGACACTTCTCTGAGAAGGACACAGCTGCAATAGTGACAACAACTGCTTATTCACTGCGGTACCAAGCGCTGCACACCACTGTCTCTTGTTATCCCCGCCGGAGTCGTGCAAGGTGTCTCCGCGTTCACTCCCATTTGCTAGATCAGTAAACTGAGGCACTTGAGCAGGACCTTGCCTGAGGTGGCACAGCTGTGTATCACAGAGCTGGGACTGGAACGCCGCGGGATGGGCTTCGGACCCCACCCTCATCATTCGGCAGGGCTGTCGCAGAAGGAGGGAGAGCAGGGTCCCAGCAATTACCTCCTAGGCTGCACTGTTTCAGATGCATTTTCATTTAATTTGGCATCTCCCCTCCTTTAAAAAAAAGTGTGTTTCCAAAGCCATGGTTTGGGAACCACGAGAACGCCTCTGCTCTCTGGAAGCCAAAATCCTGCAGCTGAGCAAATTGCCTGGTGAGTAGTTCAGAGCCCTGGAAGGAGGGCCACGGGGCAGGTGGCCTGAGCTTAGACAGGGCCGGGGCACCGTTGTCACATGGCCCCCGTGATGCCACGCCAGCCCGTGAGCTCACCCTGGAAATCTGCCTTCCTGTCACAACCCCTGCCAGCCCCCTTCCTCCAGCCTGGCATTTCTTACAATGCCAGAATCTAAGATGAAAAGGAAGACACCACAGTAGTTGGAAACAGGCTTGCCCCTCACTCCGCTAAGCGTTTTCACAGGGGGGACCTGGAAGGCAGTCTGGCGGACCAGCCCATGGTACACCCTGGACTTTCTGAGGATTTTTTTTTAAAGGGAGGGAGGAGATTGCAGTGATGGGTTCAAACTGCAGCTTGTTCTGACCTGTTCCTAAGGAAGGGGGGCAGGTGGGGCTCCAGCATCATCTGTCTGCACTTGAACTCAGGCGTTCCTCCCCTTGTCTGGGAGCTGAGGGCACGTGGCCCCTTTGTGCAACTGGCCACTTCGTCCCAGAATTCCATGAGAGCCTGCTGACTGGTTCAGGGGGAGCGGACAGCCTAGGTTCACATTTCTTAGTCCCAGACTCTCAGCAGTCTCCCCCGAGTAGCCGAGTCGCTGGTGAGCCGTCTGTGCTGTGTGTGTGGGGATTAATGTCCCCGGCGTGGAGGGTCAGTGCAGCGTGCAAAGGCCAGTATTAATGGACAAATTAAAGCCAACGCCAACCTGGGCAGGTGAGAGGAAGGCTCTGAGCTTGATCAAAAACATATTTCTGTTGCAGGTCTAAATAATGGGCTATAGGAGGTACATCTGTAAATTATACAGGAAGCCTTCTTCAACAACTGATTCACCCTGACAGTTTTACTGGAGTATATGAAAATGAGTATTAAAGATGTGATCTGTAGGCTTCCTTCCAGGAATTCCAATCTGGTTTCAATAAAATGGGAACACTGATTGGAAGTGAAGTTGCCTTCCGGTTTTGCCTTTGGCTATTACGTGCTCATTCGTGAAATGACTGAATTCCACAACTACTTTTAATATTCACCTTTTGAGTTCATCTCCAGCACTGGACACATTGGAATGATTAAAATAGCACTGGCTCCCCATGCTGGGTGCTTTCTAATTTAAAACAGCCCAGGTGCTGAAGACAAATGAGTCCTCCTGGAAAGTCCATTCTTTCTTTGCGTGATGTTGCTCGGTGGGAACACCGAGGGTGGAATATTAATAGTAAAAAAAAATTAAGTAAAATAATGCTCCTTGAGTAGATGCCTGGGGGAAAAGATTAAAGTTTGGTGCAAGGCAGGATGTGTACTCGGTGTGGGATTATTCTGGTTGCACTGGTTTCTGGGCTTTTTGCTTGCAGCTTGTGTCTGTAACTGCAGCCACTGTGGGGCTCTGGGTTCTGCTTCCTTCCTCCCCAGGGAGGTCCTCCTCTAGGTCAGCCATATGCTGCGAGCTGGCCTTGAGCTGGGCTTCCCCGGCAGCGGGTAGGATTGTGCCCAGGCAGCTGTAGCTCCCCAGCTCTCCCTGCCCTCCAGGCCCTCAGGGCGCAGTCTTAAGAGGGCTCTCCAAGATTAAGAACTCAGAGTGCCACCAAAAAGAGGAAGGTTAATTGGTTGATTCTTCCAACACACCCTCCACAAAGCCCCCTCACCCCCTTGCTCTATAACCACTGGGCTAATGGGCCACAGGTGCTTTTTCCATCTGACTTTCCTGAGATTTACTGCACAAGGTGGATGAGCCCCTTTCCTTCCATTTCTGCTCCAGAGTTCTCCCAGCTTTCGAAGGCAGGGAGAAAAAAATTGGACAGGGAGGTGGTCTCACCTTGCCTCCCCCAGTGTTTTTTTTATCCAAAGCTATTATGGGATTTTCAGTGGGGGAAAATGGACCTAAACTCTTGGGACACTGGGCACCGCTGGGAGGCATGAATTCATTTGGAAAGGTTTTTGTGGGATTGCGACTGTTGCCTTTTTTATATGCGAAATTCACATTTAATTTCCTCTGATCTTGTTGAAAATTATGAAAAGAGTTTTCATGCATTTAACTTGGAATGAAATTTTGCGGTATCTGCTGCTTTTCCTCTGAGGAAGACTCAATGGCCTGTGTTTTGGTGTCAAACGTCTAAGGATGTGGAATGCACATTGTTGAGTTCGTCTAAGAGAAATGCCATTTCTTGACATGACGGACAAGGCACGCTCACGTGTTGGAATTAAAGACGTTTTCCTGGTCATCAGCTGTCTGCTCTTGAGCCCACCAAAAAGAAGTCATGTGAGTGGACAGTAGCAGTAATGTCTGACTTTGTAGGAAGTTACCTATGATGGTGACCACCCAGCTAGGTGGAGACTGGGACTTCATTGACAACCCTGACCCTCCACATGCCCTTTAGAATTTAAGACTCTCTGGTCACCATTCCTGATGTGAATTATGGTGGTATTAGTGCAATACCGCAGCCACATGCAGCTCTTTACATTTAAATTAATAAAAATTAAATGAAATTAAAAATCCAATTCCTCGGTCACACCAGACACATTTCAAGTGCTCCGTGGATGGCGAGTGACAACCGTATTGAGGGCTCAGATAGAACCCATTTCCATCTTTACGGAAGGTTCTGTTAGAGCTGGAGTTTATCAGGATCCCAAGAAAATCACGAGGAAGACGAGCTCTGCTTCCACGCCACATTTAATTGAAAACCTGCCATGTGAGTGGGAACCTATGAGCTGTGGACAAACTTTGATGAAAGTGGAAATTTCCCATGTGGCACCAAAGAGTAAATCCGACCCAGAGTATTTTGAAGATGAACTTTGTTAACGATGGTTCTGCCAAAATACGGGTGATGGATAGGAACAGGATGGAATTCTGAGCAGTTGCAATATCCCAGGTCCTCAAGTGCTCAAGTCGCTGACGTTAATGACACTGGAGAAATGCTTCTCATTTTCTGCAACATTATTTTTTATTTAGTAACTCTTAGATGTCTGGGCGACTGTCCCTCTGCAGGTTCTGAGCACCCTGGCATCGAGGCAGGGAGATGGTCCCCCGAGCTCACCCCCGACAGCACTCAATCCTTGCTCTCAGCTGGAGAAGGCTTTATTTCCAGTGGCCAACACTTTCAAGGCATGGGCTCCTGCTGAGACGTTATATTTTACACACTGCAAATGGCACCGAGAGGCAACGCCAACCTCCCTGCTCTTTCTTCAAAGGCCAACAAGCGTGATGAGTGTTTGTTATAAGGCAGGTCCAGTGTCCAAATTGGCCCTGGGCAATGGCTTTCTCTGTGGCTCAAGCATCTGGGGACCTATCTTTTCTGGTCACCTGCCTGGAGCAGCTTACACTGTCAGTACACGTCCAGCCCAGCTGAGCCAAGTGACTGGCAAAGCAATAGGAGTGTGGGTGCCGTTTCCTGGGATGTGCCAACCTAGTGGTCCATGGTACTGTCTAGAACAGCGGGGTTCTGAGGAGGTCGAGTCTTGAGGGAGGGTGGGAACAACCAGGGAAGCGCTGAGTTGAGCCTTGACCATCAATTATTTTGTTAGGTGATAGTGAACACTTGCCACATTCCTGAAGTTGTCCTAGGAACCTCCTTATGCTTGTTTCTTGCAACTGTTGCAAGAAACCTTGGCTTTAGTACTGCCATCTCCAACTGCAGGTGAAGACATTCACACTGCAGGTTAAATAACTAGTCCCAGGTCATGTAGCTCAAGACCTGCTAAACTCAGCCCTGAAGCCAAGTCTCCTTGACACCAAAGCCAAGTTCCATGCAGTGGTGGCATGTCATCTCCAATCATGGGTATGGTTGCCTGGGGAATCCCGAGAGGACCGGGCTTTCCCAGACCTGGAATGAGTGACGGACATCATTTAAGGTGTGAGCCTGGGGCCCCAGGTTAGCCATAGGATTCCACTGAGCGTTCTCTGGAAATGGAGCCACCAGCCCTGGGCCCACTTTGGTACATAAAAAGGGACTGCTTCTCCCTGGGTTGAAGAGCCTGTCTTCATAGCCAAAGCCCGTGAGACAGCCTCTGTGACCCTCCCATCCAATCCCCTTGACAGAAGGGCTGCCTGAGACCAGCCAGAGCACATGTGTCTGGAATCACACAAGAGCTAGAAGTAAAACCCAGGTTTCCTGCCATTATTCCACCCAAGAGCCCACAGAGGCCCAGCCCCAGGACCAAGACACTGTGCTTCTCTTTGTCTGCAGTCAGCACCTCAGGTTTTGCTGGGGTTTCCCTGGGAGCCATTACCTTCCAGCCCAGACATGCCAGCCCCTTCAGGTGGACTTTTCACTGTAGAGCAGAAGTCTGAGTGCCTGCCTCATCCTGGAGGCAACACTCAGGGGAGAGGGAATGGCGGGAACCAGGCAGGGTTATACCTGCAAGTGTGAGGGGTAGGGCCTTTGGCCCGTAGTCCTCCAGAATCTGGTGAGATTTCAGTGCCCCGAGCCCTGGGTCACCCAATGGCAAGCTCTGCACATGCTCGGAAGGCTTTGCTTTTACCCTCAGGAAAACACACAGACAAGGCCCCCGGGGGGCAGCATGGGTGAGCTTGGTCTGTACTTTCCCTGTAGCTGCATTTGAACTGCAGGTGGAGAGAGGGAGTCTGCTGAACAGTTCGCCGAGGCCTCTGGGGTTCTTAATCCAGCCCTAGTGACTGGAGAATATTGAAAGCAAACTGCTGTTGACAATCTGTAGAAGTTGTGGTTATAAAGCGAGCGCTCCTTGTACTTCCTCCCAGTGAGTTTGCTGCCGCCCTCCCAAGTCAGGGCAGACCCACAAATATGCATCCACGTGACCAGACCTTGTTCTCCTCTTATCACAGCCTGATGGCCCTCTCTTGTCATTGTTAAGTTGTCTGCTTCCTCTGCTGGGCCATCAGTGCCGTCAGGCCTGGGTCTGGCTTGCTCTCCTCTCTGCTGTCGGTGCCTGGATGGAGCCCTGTGCATGGGGGCTCCCGCGGGGCGAGGGCACTGTGTGAATCTGTGCCCCCGGCCCCGTGTGTCCTGGGCTCATCTGACCGGCTCCTCATGTGGCTCTCAGGTTGGACGAGGGTCCCACAGCCACCCCGGGGACCCAGTTCCCCAGCTGGCCCTTTCTCTCCTTGCGTAAATCTTACAGACGTCACGGGCAAGCCTGCAGGTGTCCTAAGAGCCCACTGCAGCATCCCCAAGGCTCTGAAAGGCACCCAGGCGCCCAAAGTGCAGTCACTCTGGGCTGACTCGGGTGGAGGATGTGGTCACAGAGGCCCCCAGTTACTTCGAAAGAGCCTCCTCTTTTCCTTCCAAATCACTCCAGTGCTTCTTCGAGGAACCAGCACAGGACGAGAGCAAGAAACGCTAGACGTGGCTGCCACCTGCCTCCACGCAGGAGCCCCATCCTCCCAGCTGCTCGGCTCTCCGGATGCTGGGGGTGGGTTTCGGGGGGTGACAGTATCTTCTCCAAAATCTTCATCCACAGTAAACGTTGCTAACTACCAACTCATAAAACATATCAGCTGGGTTTATTACTTTAACCGTCTTTCCAATTGTGCTATAAAATAAAGGCAGATGCCATTTTAAGATCTTATTGTCGTCAAGGGTCAGCTTCTCCTGCAGTACCTGCTTAGCCGCCGTCTGCCTGTTTATGGCCCCTTTTTTCATAGGTGACAGTTTAAGGTGGCTCTTCTCCGGTTAAAAAGAGTTCTTCCTAACGGAGCAGAAGTGGCACGCGCGGTAGGGGGGCTCTGGCTCCTGCCCGATGCGGAGGCCGGGTCGCAGCTTCACCTGGGTTTTCGGGTGACAGCCTCAGCACACACGTCAGACTTTGCCAAATGCTCTGCCATTAATTTATGATTTAAAGTAATTAACTTTTGCTGATTAAAGTAATTATTTCAAGTGCATTGCAGTCGGGCCCAAATGATGCGCTCAGCCCCTCTCCAGTTTGAGCAAGCAGCGTGCCAAGTGCTTAAAAGCTGCACCGGGGATGGGAGAGAGGCTTCTGCCCGGCTCACGGGTCTGCCACGTTTATGACTGACTTGTACTAACTGCTCATTTTAATGCCGGGCTCTGGCAGAACGTTGACACAGCGTGAAACCTTCATCCAGTAAACAAGACAAGCTTCAGCCTGGTGACACCGATGACAGTGGAAGCTGTTTAAATGAATCTGGCCTCCAGCCTTCCAGAGGTATCATGTTTTTCGCGCTCTCTCGCTCACCCAGATTGGCCCTTAAACAGCGTACATCTTCATCTGGCCTCAGCCGGGAGTGCGGGATGCATGCACCTCGGGAACCTGGCCCCGCGCCCTGAAAATCAGCGGCAGCCCAGCACTGACCTCATCCCCCCCGCCCATGGCCCTCAGGGCCCGGACAGGGCAGGGCGGCCCGGCCGCTGTGCAGGAGGTGCCCGCTCGGTCTGGGGAAGCTCCTAGGAGGTGCTGGAGAGACACAGGGAGCAAGGTCTGAGGACAAGAGGGCTTGCCCGCTGTTTCACATCAAGCACGTTCCCTCCCTCGCCATGGCATCGCCTGCCAGTGAGGCAGGGAATCGACTGCTTGGTGCTTTCCTGGAAGGGGGACTGCTGCAGGCAGGACCAGAGGCGCCCTGACCTGGAGTCTCAAGGCTGGAAAACCCTCCCAGGCCCCAACCTCCCTCCCATTTCACGGAAGGAGGCGGAAGCCAAAGCCCAGCATCCCTGCACAGAGCAGGCGGGGGATTTGGGTGCTGGGCTCTCCATCGAAACACGAGCGTCTGGGCCCCCAGGCTGCAGGCGTGCCCAGGAGTCCTTCCCTCTGGGAAAATCCTGCAGAAACAGTCGTCACAGCAGTTCCCATTTCCCGTGCATCTGCTGTGTGCCAGACACTGAGCCCGCATGGCCGAGCTGGTCCACAGGATGCCTCAGTGATGTGAGGAGGCGTGTCACATTATCCATCTTCCAGCTGAGGCACCTGGGAGTCAGAGTGGTGAGTGCCACGCCCAGGGTCACTTAGCCAGGGGAACCATGGTTCAGAGCCAGGTCCTTCCAAAGTTCCAGGTCTCTGCTTAATCTCCTTTTACCCATTAAAAAATATGCCAGGAGCTGCAGTGGCCTCTTTGAGACCAACCCCACCCCCGGCCCTGGCAAGCCACCACGCTGGCTTTTGAGAAGAGTCATAGCTCCTTGGGGCACGGGAGCCTTCTCACCTGGGAGAACCAAGATGAAGGGCCAACGGCCAAGTGCCCTGACTTTAGAAACGATGGGCATTTCGGGGAGCTCAGTTCACGCTCCTACCCTTTGCTATTTGGGGGGGCAGTTTGGGGGATTAACTTGCATTTTTATCTTTTCTCTTAGTAATTATCCCAACACCCTGGGCTTTCAGTGCAACCACAGGAAATCTAATTTCGTATGTAATTAAGTGCCTGACGGGCAGCGATCCCCAGCAAACGATATTTCAGCTTAATGCTGTTGAACAAACATCACCGACAAACGACGATGCCAGAACAATCATCTATGCGTTGGCACCCTTGCCACCACGCGACGACGGCGGGGTTCATAAATAACCCACTTCACTCTCGGGGTGAATTAAAAGGTTTGAGTGAAAGACCATGAGAGGGGAACATTCCTCTTTCATCCAGGAGTCGGGGCCACGCCAGGCTGGTTGGGCAGATGCTCTGTCCTGCTTGGCAGGAGCCTGCAAGGGCGCCACTCCACGCACTGCCCTCGCGAGCACCGGCACAGGTGCCAAATGGCAGACTCTGGAACGGGACCAGCCAGGAGTGGGCCCGGCGGATGGGGCCGCTGCAGCGGAGGCCGGGGGAGGTCTGGGAAGGAGGCTCCCACTGCCCTGCCTGTGCAGCGAGCAGACGCTGGTGCTGTCTCTGCCCCGACCGGGATTCTCAGAGTCCAGAGGATGGCTGGAACCGAGGACCTGGCATCCAGTTAAATAAAGAAGCTTAAAGTAAATCCAGAAGCATTTGAAGGAGGACAGTAAGAGGATGGGCAGCCCTGCCGTGGGGTGGGTGCTGCCGACATGGCTGGAAGTTTGTCAGCTGAACATCTGGAGAAGCCAACATCCAGCAGAGCCAAGGAAAGAGTCTGCAGTTCAGGACCATAATTTTCCCCTTTCCCTTGTTTGATGGTTATATCAATAGATAAAAAGAATGAACACAGCACTCTAAGAAAATGTGGTTCACAGCCCAATTTGGTCAGCCTTCTCAGGCTATTCCTCTTGTCCTGGTTTTCTGGAAAAATCCAGGTTTCGAAACTGCACAGGCCCAGGTTCAAATCCCAGCCGGGCCACCTATCTGTGGTGTGACCTTGAGCCAGTCACTTAATTCTCCAAGCCTCAATTTCCTCCACTGCAAAAGGGGCATAAAAAAAACTGATGCGAGGGCTTCCCTGGTGGCGCAGTGGTTTGGGGTCCATCTGCCGATGCTGGGGACGCGGGTTCGTGCCCCGGTCCGGGAGGATCCCACGTGCCGCGGAGCGGCTGGGCCCGTGAGCCATGGCCGCTGAGCCTGCGCGTCCGGAGCCTGTGCTCTGCCACGGGAGAGGCCGCAACACTGAGAGGTCCGCGTACCGCAAAAACAACAAAACAAAACTGAAGCGAGCTTTGGAAACGTGGTGACGTGAGCTCACGTGCGACGAGCAGCAGCGGCCGCTAAGGGCGTGGCTTTGCTGCGATTGTCGTTACTCCTACAAATCCCAGGGGGACCCTGGGTGCCTGAGCCGCAATGGCTGAGCTCTGGACCTGACTCAGGGCAGCACCGCCCTAAAAGGGGCCTGGGAACAGGAAAAAGTGGTGCAGAACGAAGCAACGGAACCCAAACCCACCAGATGCTGCCGAGGGGGCTGAACGAGTGGGTCAGCGTGCAGCAGGGAGGCCGGGGCCACACAGCAAGGCACACGCATGTTCTGGTTACTTTTTACAACACTTCATTCCTTCCTGATCATAAAGATGCATACGGTCGGCACACATGTAGGGCATCTGCTCTGGGCCAGTCCCTGGCATGGGTGCTGGATACACAGCGACCAGACCACAGCAAACAGGCAGACATGCCCTCTCTGAGTGGGCATTTGGAAAACAGAAAAAGAACACACAGGAAAATAAAGGTATGTGTTATCCTAGCACCCAGAGGCAGTCCCGATTCAGGTATGCGTAAATTTATCTGGACTCAGAGAGTCATCTCCTGCTAGCTTCCCTGAACCTTAAGGACCAGGAAAACACACATAATGTAATCTTCAAAAGCATCATACCTGGTAGGTGCATCTTATCCCGTTATATGTAGCACAATAAACTGACCCTACAGTAGTGGGTGTAGTGGACTGAATAATGGCGCCCAAAGACACCTTCTTAATCTCTGGGATCCGTGCATTACCTTACACAGCAAAGAGCTTGTAGATGTGACTAAATTAACGATCTCCAGGAGGGGAGATCATTCTGGATTATCCGGTGGGACCTAAATGCCATCACAAGTGTCCTTATAAGAGGGAGGCAGAGGGAGATTTGACAGTTACAGAGGAGGAGGCCATGTGAGGACAGAGGCAGAGACGGGAGGGGTGCGGCCACAAGCCAGGGAACGCCGGCCGCCACCAGAAGCCAGGAGGGCCAAGGAGCAGAGCTCGCCTCCAGCCTCCCAGAAAGCAAGGCCCTGCCGACACTTTGACTTGAGTCCAGTGAAACCGATTTCACACTTGTGCCCTCCACTGGGAAAGGATGCATTTCGGATGTGTTAAGCCAACACAGCCACAGGAAGCTGATACAGTAGGTGAATGGATTTATTAGTCCACTCTCAGCAAGGTGCAGAATGGGGCATTTACTAAGTTGGCGACATGAGAGGCAAATGAATGAATGAATCAATGCACTGTGGTTAAGTTAGAAATAAGGAAGCCTCCGTTTTTATTTTAATTCACACGATACAAAAACAGTCACCCTTGGCAATTATATTACAGATCCTCAGTATATTTATTTATTTTACAGCAGGTGAACTGGAGCAATCAGGTACACATCCTTTCAGCCCCTCCTCACAAGGAAGTCAGCGATGGTTCAGCTCTTCACTGGCGTGGCCAGCTAATGAGGGTCGTCCACTTCCAGTGCTTGCCGGGTGGGGGGCAGAGCTGCGGGATGTGCGTCCTCCAGCCACGCCTTGCCACACCTGCCCAAACAAGTGCCTCCCGCTCACCATGGAGACGAGTGTAATTGCCATTGCTCACTATAAGATGAAAGATGCTGACCTGAGCTTCCAACAGGGAGATATGGGCATCTTTCATGTGGACATGACTTTGTTCTGAATATCCTTTTCTGGATCAAGGAGAAGAGTCTGGGCAGGCGTTCCTTGGAGCACATTTGCAAGAATGGCCTGACCACACTGTCCCAGCTCGCGTGATGAGGGTCAGAGTGACCGGTGGAAAGATCACTCTGTCTTTGGGCTCACTTCAAGTCCTGTTCGGCTATGCTGCGTCATTTTCCTTAAAGAATACTTTTGGTTTGGGGTATGCCATTCTTCTCTGTGGCTCACTGCCCCGTTTCTGAACTCGCCCCAGTGTGGAGGTGGGAAAACATATCCCAGGACCCCACCCACCCACCAGGCGGACAGAGCTGCACAGCGACAAAAGGCATAGGGATTAGCGTTGGACTGTCCAAGTTCAGAACTGGGCTCTGCTGTCTTCTCCGCCTATGTGACCTTGGAACCTTTCTGCATCCAAGTCCCTGAAGGCAAAATGGGGTTTTAAAAAGTACCACCTGCCCCACAGGTGCACGGCCTAATTGGATGCCCCCAGCACACCCAGGCAAGGCTGACACTTGGAACCTGACATGGTAATAGGTGTTATAACTGTGGCTGCTTGCCCAGTGCTGGGTCCCTTATTACCCCTACCCATCACTTAAAGGCCACGCAAGGGCAGGCCCTGAGAACCAGCAGGGAGTGGGCAGGGGATTCCTCTTCTTAGGGGCATGTTGCCTCCCTTGGACCAGCCTGACAGCTTGTTCTCTCTGACTGGGGCCTGCAGGCGGCAAAAGCCATTAGGAGCAATTTGTTGTCCCCAGGCAGGCCTGCTCCCCCTAAACTGTTATCAATGAGCTTGTCAACCCAAGGCCTAACCTCCTTTGTTCTTTTCATCTGTTCTCCCCTCGGAGGCCTCTCCGAGCCCCCGGCCTCCTCCGAGGGGCTGCGACAGGCTGCCGTACACCTGTTTGGCTGGAGGCCGGGCCCGGGGGTCCGGGCGTGGTGGGGAGACAGCAGGAGCTGCCCGGGCCGCCTGGCTCCCAGCTCTGGTCCACATCAGGATGTCAGATGACAGTTGTCATGGCTGCAGCTGGCACGGCAGCTCGTGCCAGGGGCAGGGCGCGTGGCCGCATGCCTGGATGCACTCGGCCCTCCCCCAGGGCACACGACTCACCTTCACGGGGCTGCAGCTGAGGGAGGCCAGCCTGGCCGGCCGTGTCGAGGGCCTGCAGCGGGAAGCAGGGGTCTTGGAGCCATCACCCCACAGGGGCGCCTCCTGTGAATCCAGGGTGGAGAGTGATGCCTGCATGTGCCTGGGGAGGGCCGACGCACCAGAGCTGCCCAGGCCTGAATAAGCCGCGACTGCCAAAGGACTCGGGAGCAGAGGCAGCTTCTGACTGCTCTCAGGGCCAGGCTGACTGGCTCACAGACAGGGAGGGAGATGCCGTGTATTGAGTAGTTGGGTGGCAGGCGTTCAGGTAACAGCCTGGCCTTACTGAGCTCAGGCACCATAGCCAAGTACCACGGACTGGGGGGCTTCACCAGCAGACTTGTATATCTCACTCTTCTGGAGGCTGGAAGTCCAAGGTCAAGGTGCTGCCAAAGCAGGTGTCACTCTGAGGCCCCTTCTCTTGGCCTGTGGTGGCCACACTTCTCCACATCCTTACCTGGGCTCGGGGTGTTTGTGTGGAGAGAGAGTGCTAGTGTCTCTTACGAGGGCACCAATCCCATCATATCATGGCCCCACCCTCATGACCTCATCTAACCCTAATCACCTCCCAAAGGTCCCACCTTCAAATACCAACACCTTGAGGGTTAGGGCTTCAACATATGAATGTGGAGGGCAGGGCACAGGCCCCCAGAATGGGTCTGTGGCCCAAGAGGGAAGTGAGGGTTTCCCAAGCTGCCTCCACTTTGGAAGATACGCTAGGGAGTCGAATTTGTTCTGGATTTAAGAGAGAGTGGAAGAGCCGCCAGGTGGAAGCCAACTTTCTACTGCTTTTTATTAAATCTCTGTTTAAGCAAACGTGGTGCCAGCAGTCTTGGGAAACAAAGGAAGGACGTGGGGTTCACTGGATGAAGAATCCGTCACAGGAGGCCTGTCCAAAGTTGCAGTGCAGGGCAAAGCGCAGGTGCAGGACCTGCAGGCCCAGGAAGAAGCTAAACGTCCAACTCCCGTGCGTCCCAGAGGCAGGTCTGGCAGGGGGAACGGTGGGGATATTTCCAGGGCACTTTCCTATAACAGAGCGCTGTCTGTCCCTGACAGCTCCCAGGCGGCTGTTACCACGTCCAGGTGGGGACCCTGAGGCTCAGCGGAGGGAGGAGAGTTGTCCTGACCTCCCAGCAGGAAGGCTCGGTCTTGTGTCCTCTCAGCAGGAGCCTACCTTTGGCCTCGGTGATTCCTGGGTCCAAATCCCGTGCTCTCTGCTCCAGCAGCTGAGCCAGCTGTCATGGTCCACTCGGGCTGCAGTCAACAACATGTATTTCTCACAGCTGGGGAGGTTGGAAAGTCCAGATCGGGGTGAGAGCCCCTTCCTGGCTGGAGACACTGTCTTTGGGCTGCGTACCCACCTGCTGAGCACAGGGGGAGGAAGCAGCTCTCCGGCTCTTCTCATAAGGCCGCTAATCCCATCCTGTTGGCTCCTCTCCATGGCTTCATCACCTCCACTTACCATTACATTAGGGCTTTGATTTCAATACATGAATTTTGGGCGGGGGACAAAGATATACGGTCCATAATACCAGATTTTAAAACGTATCGTATGTTTACGAAGCCTGAAGCAGAGACTGTCTCTGAGCACAGCTGGGAGGTCCCGCCCTGAGACCACGAGCCTGGGCTGGGCTGATGCTCAGGGTCCTGGTGGAAGGGGCCCGGGTGGGGCTCGGTCCTGCCCTCCACGAGTGCCCCCGAGGGCCCAGGGGTGACTGGCCCATGGCAGGGCACTGAGCTCAAGCCAGCCCTCTAGGGAGTTGACTGGGACCAGTGTGATGCCTGGGATGGAAAGAGGGGTACAAGCAGGGATACTGTCTAGACTTCACCTCCTTCTCGCTGCTCGGGACATCGTCTCTCATCACAGACCTTGTCCCTGCCCCTGTGTCCCTCGTGCTCCCAACTTCCCCGATGCCCTGTGACTGGAGGGGCTTCTGCAGAGCCTGCTCAGGACCACACGGGAGCTGGTGGGGGGGGGGATGCTGGTACTCTCAGGAGGTGGGGGCGGGCAGGGTGGCCTCCCCCAAGGAAATCCTCCTCTGCCCCATATTTATGCCCATATTCCAAGTCGTAGACTCCTCCATCAAGGCCCGAGCTCCTTGGGGGCAGACGGCCTCCCCTCTGGAGATCGGCACAGGGAGACCCCATCAAATGGTCGGCTCTCAGGCTGGCGATTAAGCAAAATTAAGGCACCTTCTGCATCCAACAAGGCAGCCTGTGGTCACTCTCTAAAGAGAAGTGGGCCCTTCTGGCATCTTCCAGGTGAGCCAGCACCTGAGGACAGCCTCAGACCCTTCCAGCCTCCACACACATAGCAAGAAATCTCAACAACCGGAGGTGGTGACCTCCCAGAGTCCGCTCTGAAAGGGAACTTGCCTCCTGACGTCCATCTCTCTCCTGATTTCTGGGGCCCCTGGTCCCCTTGGAATAGTGGCCAGCCCCTTACGACGGACGGCGTCAGGCTCCCTGGAGGGCAGGCTAGGTAGGAGCGTAGTGGCTGGTCTTCTCCCCTTTCCTCTCCCCTTCTGGACACAGACCATTATGCTAACTCGGGCCGCCCGGATCACCTCTGCAAAATAACTGTGAGCGACGTCCGGCCCCTGAACCCTGTACAGGTCCCTGGATCCCCCACAAGCACTGTGTGCCAGCCTCAGGCAGCTGCAGGGCACGGAGCCTCTGAGGGTCCACCTGGAGGGCAGGTGGTGAGCCAGGTGCCTGGTGCAAGTTGGTGGAGCTGCTCTGAAGGACCGTGCCTGTCTCTGCAGCCTTGTCTGCTGGCCTGTCACATCAAGGACATGATGGGGGGTTGACATGGAGGAAAGAGATGGGCAACTGGTTTCCCGGCCACTGGGTCCTCTGGGTGATGCCACGGGTGACCTGCACGTGCACCCCCCCACACACACGTGCACACACGTGACCGTCCAGTCTGTGTTCCTGGGCAATGTCCCCTTTCTTGGTCCTAGAGGAGGCAGAGTGCCAAGCACCCCATGTCACTTTCCTGCAGCTGCCATAGGAAAACTATCACAAACTACGTGGCTAAAAACAACAGAAGTTTATTCTCTGATGATTCTAGAGGCCGGAAGTCTGAAATTAAGGCGTTGGGAGGGCTGTGATGTGACTTGGGAGGCTCGGGGCATCCTTCCTTGCCCCCTCCAGGTCCTGGTGGCCCCAGGTGCGCCTCGCTGTCCTTGGCTGGTAGGTGTATCACTCCCATCTCTGTCTCTGCCCTCGGATTGCAGGCTCCTTCTGTGTTTGTGTCTCTCAGTCCAAGTTTCCCTTTTCTTTTCTTCTTTTTTTGCACTATGCGGGTCTCTCACCGTTGTGGCCTCTCCCGTTGCGGAGCACAGGCTCCGGACGCGCAGGCTCAGCGGCCATGGCTCACGGGCCCAGCCGCTCCGCGGCATGTGGGATCCTCCCGGACCGGGGCACGAACCCGTGTCCCCTGCATCGGCAGGCGGACTCTCAACCACCACGCCACCAGGGAAGCCCTCCCTCTTCTTATAAGGACACTGGTTATTGGATTTAGGACCCACCTTAACCTTCAGGTGTGACCTTAAGGTGTGACCTTATCTGAACTCAATTACATCTGCAAAGACCCTATATCCAAATAAGGTCACATATACACGAATTTGGGGGGGACACTGGTCAAGCCAGTACAGATTCTGATGGCACTATGTCTCCTGGGGCTCCTCAGCTTTGTCTTGGTGACTCATGGAGTGACTGAACCCCCTCTCCAAGGCCTGAGAAATTCAGGTGACACCCAACCTCATGATGGTCCTGCCTCCCTGGCTGAACCCTTTCCAGCTCCCCAGGCTGGGACCTGGAAAAATCAAGGCCAGGCTTCTGGTGGAGAGGCAGACAGCAGGGAGGCTGGGAGATGCCAAAGAGCTGGGGATGGCAAAGGGGAGAGAGAGAGAGACGCTTGTTCCGAAGACTCTGGGGAGGACGTGTCCATTGCCTTCACCCCAAGCCAAAACATTGCATGTGGTTCTCAAAGCACGGAAGCCCCCGTGACTATTATTTCACCTGACATTGTTTCTGTTCAGGTGACTCAACTTGAACTTTAAAGGCACCTTTCCTCCTCTTTGGTAATTTTGGCAGTGGAGGTGCCCAGCCTTCTGCCAGCAAAGTCACTCTTGGCTTGAGGACGATGGTTAGAATTAGAAGCTCTTTGTCCTAAAAGGGGCCATTCACCCGTCCTGCTGGGCCGAACCTCACTCAGTGTGTCCAGCCTCCCAGAGCTGTGCCTGGAAGTAATGCCCCTCACCCAGCAGCCAGGTGACCAGGGGAGCTCAAGCCCGGAGCCCCAGGGCTCCCTGTGCCAACCTCTCTCAGCCATGAGCTGGGTCTTTGAGACATGATGCTCCAGCAAGACTCAGGGGCTTCAAGAGTGGTCCCAGTGGCTTGGGGCCTTCACTGGGGGGATGGCGGACTGACCCCGCACCAGTGGGAGTGGGGTGGTGCAGGTTGCCTGGAGGGCACTCCCAGGCCAGGACACCTGGTCAATCGGGCAACTGCTCTTTGTCCCAGTGTCCTTACCTGTTCAACCTCCGACAGGTGTGCCGGGAGGGTCACACCTAGACAGAGCTACAGAAGAGCTTCAGAATGATAGAAAGTTCAGCGGCCGGCCGGTGTGATGTTCACTCACCCAGAGGGGGCTGCAACGTGATAGAGCACCTTCCTGGGGAAAAACACCCAAGATGTGCACTGGCACAGTGGATGTAGCTGTTGGTGGGACCCAGAGCCAACAAGTGTGCGAGGACAGCCTTTTAGCAGGTGCTGTTCACACAAAGGCAGTGTGGGATCGCCGGCCCGGTCCCTCTGGCTTCGGCGGGAGTGAGGCAGGGTGAGTGCCAGGAAGCCTGGCCCGTGTCCTCTGTGGACTCGGAGGCAGGATGCTGGGGACAAGCCCGTCAAGGGCACGGCAGCAAGTGACTTCGAAAGCCCTGACATTTACACAATTTAGGCCTGTTATGTTTATTTCAGGGCTTTTCTGTAAAGGGTGCAGGGCCCTTAGTGGCCGGATCTGTTAATGCCTCGTGCTTTTTGTGTTTCCATGTGCCACTTCCAATGACTGTCAATGTTGACCTAAGTGGGAAACATCCAGACATGTTTATAGAGGAGACCATGGGACCTCTCGCCACACGACTTTTGTTCTGTGGAGAAAAAGGAAGAAAGATAACACCAGAATTGGTTGTTTTTATAAGTTGGGGCCTCTTTAACATGGCTTGCCGTGCATGTGGCTGTCACCTCCCTGAGAGCCTCTTCAGGTTTCCTTCTTGGAAAATATCGAAGGAAAGGCCTTCAGACAGACGATCAAGTGGGAGCTGTTGGCATCTGCGCATGGAATTAATGGTTTTAATTTGAATATTTAATCACTGGTTGAAGAAATACTAGTGTTTTCTCCGAGCTGACACCATGTCACAGGCCGGAGAGAGAGGGTTCTGCCCTTATGGAGCTTAACATGAGCTGAGGAAGCCGCTGAGCAGACAAGGACCCGCATCGTAAGTCGTGTGAAGAGGGACACACCACGTGAGGTGATGAGAGAACAGAACCCAGGCTGCGGGGCGGGGTGAAGGAGGGCCATGAGGAGGGGACCTTTAAGGGACAGTGGGAGTTGGCCACGCAAAGCAAGTGGCAAAGGGACTGGCAGGTTCTGAGGTGAGGGGGTGGGGAAATCGTAAAGAACCAAAAGGAGGCCAGGTATCTGATTAATTCTCCCACACACTCCAGACATCACACGTGGACTAAAATGGTAGCTGGAGGAAGACGGTGTCACACCAGAAGGCGGACAGGACACGGGCAACGAGGGATTCACACGTGGAAAGCAGGTATTTGGATGAGTGAAAAATCAACCTTCTCTGGCAAAGTAGGTCTTTACGTTGCCCCAAGACAGGGCATTGCCTGTGACGTCAGGAGAAGCCACTGCTTTCCACCTGTTTTGTGGCCTTGGTTTGTGTCTCCGGGACATTAAGTCAGCTGATAAGTTGGGGAGATGTGTCTTCAGGGACCCACATAATCCATCTCTCTGTAGTGGGGTTCTCTGGTCCCATCAGACTAACAGTCACACATCAGGAGGATTTTATCAGCTCTCATTTTGTTTCTAGATGGCTTGCCAAGCCACTAACTGAAATGGGGTTTGGTGTATGACACCTTTTTCAGTTGTCTGGATCAAGTGACACAAAGAATTTGGGACTGTCAGGCAGAGGGGTTGAAGTAGAGACTGTCTTTGTTGAGTAACTGACAACGCAAGGAGGGGATCAGTGAATCAGTCATCATTGGGCTCCACTTTGTGCCAAGTTCCACTCGTTACCACGGGAGAGTCCAAGGTGCATCAGGCAGGGGTTTCAACTTACGCCTGCAGGATGGAGATACCTGGGTAGCCTTCCAGCAAGGACGGCAGCCTGAACAAAGGCCTGGAGGCTGGGGAGCCAGGAGGTAAGAGCCTGACTAAGAAGACAAACAGCTTCGGGGCTAGAAGGGAAGATAACAGAGATGCAGAGGGAAGGGAAGGCCATATTCCAGAAGTTTGGAAAGTAGGATGAGCAGCTGCAACATGGGAACTGGCGCAGGGAGAGTCCCTGCGGATTCCTGGGAGCATGTCTGCTGTGGTCTGAACGTTTGTGTCCCCCTAAATTCCTACATGAAATCCTAACTCCCAGGGTGATGGAAATGTAGGTGAGGCCTTGGGAGGTGCTTAGGTCACTGAGGGTGGAGCCCCCATGAACGGGCTTAGCTGCTTGTCCCTCCGTGGCTGGGGCAATGACGTTCTCTGAACAAGAAGGAAGGGCCCAGCTTCACACCCAGCCTGGAACCCAAACCCGCTGCAGCGCCAACCGCTGGAGAGAGCAGAGATTTGCCTCTCCTGCAAGCCAAGGGCCAGCTGTTGTTCCAGCTACCGGGGACCAGCCTGTGTGTGAAGGGGCCACAGGCTGGAGGAGAAGTAAGGGTTTCACCGCCTGAAGGGCCAGCATGGAATCGCTCCCTCGGGCTGGAGGTCACTGGGGAGGCAGCCCTGAGCAGGCCGCCGCTCGTCTGGGATGCACCTCCCTCCTCCTCTGCTACGTGAAGCGAAGCCAGAGCAGGAACGCTGGGGCAGGTTGAAAAAGTCGGGTTTGGACCTGAAGTTCGAGGGTTCAGGACTCCTGACTTCACGGCGGTCTCATCACCCCTGCGGGTTCCCAGCCATGGAAGCAGGTCCCGGACGCGTTTTAGGTTGATGGAAGCCCCTTCCTGAATGCGGGCTCGGGCCTGAGAGCTCACCTCTGTGATTCTTTACTTCTGGAAAATCCCGGCCTGTGGCTGCTGCAGAGATGCTCTTGTGCTTCTGTTATCTTTGCCCCGAGCCACGGTGGCTCCCTCTCTGCTGCCTCTTGTCTAAACGCTTCCTCTGTTTGTATTGACAGACAGAGCTCTTCCTGCGTCCCTGACTTAATTAGGGCCCTCAAAGACTGCCAAGCGCTGTGTCAGTAAGTAAATCTTCCCTGTTAGTCTGCACATTTATCATAGTTGCCTTCGTAAATCGACAGTGACTGGCAAAGTCTGAAGTAACTCTCCAATTGAAAACCGGAAGGTAACATTCAGATAAGTGAAGCATTAATGCCTGATCACGTGAAAGAATCGTTACAGAATGGTCAGCGCCGGGCAGGGCAGAGCTGGCACTCCTGGAGGTGAGGCCATGTCCGGCTGCATCTGGACACCCAAATGCAGGTCTCTCCACTCCTCTCGGCCTGTCTGTTCCGCGTGTCCTTCTGCAGTGAGCTGGGCCTCCTGTCTCCTCGACTGAAATTTATTTATTTTTTTTGTAGCACTTAACATTACCTGACATAGATTTGTTTATTTAGTTTTTGTCGGTCCCCCTGCTTCCCCGTCATGGTTTGCTCAGGCTGCCGTAGCAAATACCCAAGACTGGGTGGTTTAAACAACAGAACTTAATTTTCTCACAGTTCTGGGCGCTTAAGTCCACGACCAAGGTTGCAGCAAGATTCAGTTTCTGGGAAAGGGCTCTTCTCCTGGCTTATACATGGGCTGCTTTCTGGTCAGGTCGTCACGTGGTGGAGAGAGATTCCTGTGTTGCTTCTTTTTTGATAAGGACACGGTTTCTATAGGCTCCACGCATATGACCTCATGCAACCATAATCACTTCCTTAAAGGCCCCCTTTCCAGAAGAGTCACATGTGGAGTTAGGCCTTCAACATACGGATTTAGGGGGGATACAATTCAGTCCATAGTAACCTCCGTTAAAACACAGACTCCTCGGGGGTAGGACTGTGTCTGTTTTGTCCATTCTTGTATTCTCATCGCTTAGAACATGTTCAGGTATATTATAGGTGCCCCATAGATATACATTAAATGAACGAACGAATAAAAAGTAAATTTGGCTTGGAGAACAGCCCTGTATCATACCAAGAGCCATGCCAGGCGGTGGTGTCAAAGTGTGTATAGGCATCTCATCCTACAGCTAGCACTGGAGGGTTGTGGTGACCCTGGTGCCAGGGCTTTCCCGCCCACCTGCCAGCCAGGTACAAGCTTTCTGTCACCCATGAAGACTGGGGGTGGGACGTGCTGAGAGATCCACCTGTTCCTTCCTGTCGACTTTGGGTTAGCGCTGTCTACCTCTCAGCGCACAGGGCTTTACCACTTGTGTTTGCTTTCATGCCTTTGATCCTATTTAATCTTTACAACAGCCCCTGAGGTCAGCCTCTTGATCAGCCCTGGGTAATAGGGACGCAGGAGAGGTCTGGAGGAGGGTGCTGAGTTGGATGTAATCCAGGGGAGGGGCAGAGCCACGGTTCAGATGAGGCTCAGCCTTCAGATGAGGCTCCCGGGGTGGGCGGCTGTTACAGAGGATGTCCCGGGCTGGGAGACAGGGGACAGGGCTGTGGGTGGATTTCTCCCACCTAGAGCTCCCTCTGCCTCTCCATCCCAGGCCCCTGTGGCTCTTTTCACCTGGAGCGGGGTGAATGAGCTCAAGCCCCAAGCAGCGTGGGCCAGTGTGGATTAGCTGTGCCCGCCAGCCCACCAGCATCTTTGCCTGTCCTGGGCCATCCAGGGGAGGGAGCGGTACCCTCCAACACATCCCCAAGGACCCAGCTGGGTGCTTCGCGTCCTGGCTCAGGACTTCTAGAGGCAAAATGAAGAAGCGATGAAACATGAATGGAGAGAGACTGAATAGCCACAGCAGGCTACTCGGGGGAAATTTTGGAGTCAGCAGTCTCCCCAGAGCCCCTAAACACAGGGAACTTCCAGAAGGAACCAAAGTGAGGACCCAGTCTAGCTCCTGAGGCCCGGCACCTGGGGTCTGCAGGAACCCCAGGCCTGGCCGTACTATTGTCTGGGCCTGGCTGCCCAGCTGAGCTGGTCCCATCTTGGGACTGCGAGTCCGTGTCCTCCTGCTGCGCTCAGTGGAGAGCCTCTCCTGTGTGTGCACCGGGGGCCCTGCTTCATTATTTAGAAAGTCTTTAACCTGATGCTCAAGGTAGTTTTAGCCACATTAACATATTTAAATCACAATTAATTGGAAAATTACAGTAAGGTGTAAAGTGGGAATCATTGCTTTCAAATGGGTATCTACGCTTGTTGATGAAACCCAGTCGTTCGTTTCTTTCCAGGAAGTTTTCAGACCCCCAGCTGGGCTCTCGTGGACCTGGCACGTGGGAGCTGCATTACCAGAAGTACTGCTCTGCACTGCCACCCCCGCTTTGCCAGAAGGCGTGTGCGGCAGACCTGAAGGCCCCAGGCTGGCTGGCAGGAGGGCAGGTGCGGGAGGGAGCCCCCAGGAAGGGAACTGAAGCCCTCTCTGGACAAGGGTCGGTTCAATGGCAGTGGCCACCCCTGCTTTATTCCAGGAGAGGTGGGGTCCTGGGGTCTGAGCTATGTTCTCCAGGGTCTCGTCTCCATCATGTACGTGGTGACAAGGTAAGAGACTGGCCCCAGCGCTCCCCAGGGCAGGGCCCCAACTTTCCTGTTTCCCCTGGGGCTCCAGGCCAGAGTAGATGAACGTGCCGGCAATAATAACAACAACGGGGAACATTTGTGGAGGTCATCTCGTCCCCTTAGTGGGTAGAGAGCTCACACTTGACCTTGTTGACTCCTTCCATTGACCTCCATCAAAGAGTCACTGAACTGAGGCTTGGAGGGGCCACTCGGCTAGTAAACTCAGATTGGTGGGGTGTGAATCCATGCAGGCTGGCTCCCAAATCAGGGCAACCGACCCCTGCATCCTCCTGCTTCCTGCAAAGGTGGTCCCCTCTCTCTTCCGACCAGGTGAGGTCCTGTGTGAGTGACGTGCACCCCGAGCCTCGCTACCTGGTCCAGCGACATATGAGGAGAGAGGATGCCGTGAGCACATACGGATGAGCCCCAAGGATACAGTCTTGCAACAACCAACATGATAGGCAGCCGGACTCTGGTCCCAGTGCCCTGGGGACCCACTGTGCAACATCCCTCGGGCAACCCAAGAACAAGAAACTTCCTTCAGTATGGGAGTGGCCTGGGACGTCACAGCGGTGCTTCTCCTCTTGTGAGGCACCTAAGCCAGGGGGCTGGAGCGGCTAAGATGCAGCCAGCCTTGGCCTTGGTTCCCCAGACTCTTTGTGAACTGGCTTCACATGCTGCAGGCACTAAATCAAGGTTGTAAGATGCCCGGAGGTTCCGACTGAAAGCTGAGGAGGAAGAAGACCGTGGCCTCTGCTGTGGCGCGAGGCGGGCGGGGTCCGGCATGCAAGGCTGAGTGAGACGGGGTCTTGGCTCCAAGCAGCCCCACCTTTCCACCAGGACCTCGCCAGTCTGAGGCCCCCAACTTCCCACCTGCTCCGCAGGCATGCATCCCCTGAGGGGTTGGGGTGAGGGCATCCAGACCTTCCCTATAACTGATGGGGCCGCGTGGCCCTGCCTGTGACGGGGCAGCAGATACCCGGATAAGCGGTGATCGGAGCGCAGTGCTGGGGGATGCTTCTGTACGGGAGTGTGGGGATTCATCTCCCTTCCTGCAAACCGGAGGGATAAGAGGCAGGCATTTGCTTTTCCAGATTCCCTGAGTCGTCTCACGGGTTTGCTTCCGTCTGAGGCAGCCGTGCTCATTGCATAGCTGAAGGTCCACTGGCGTTTCTAGATATTTAACGCCTGCGCAATTAACCAGTCGTGTTGCGTAATGTGTTCTTTAATGCTCCATTTATCTTGTAATTGAACATTTGTGCTTTCTGTTAGAGCACATTGATTTTCACTTTAAAAAATTCCATTTGGAAGGGCAAGCAGCGGTTTAGATTTGAAGCAGGGAGCAGGGGGTGGGAGGTGATTTGGAAAGGGTCGGGCCCACTGGAGGGCAGCCTCAGCGGCCTTCCCTGTCTTTCCTCTGGCCTCCTGGGCTGTGCATGCATGAGCTCCAGTCACTTTCCTGCAACCCTACTGCTGCCCCCTTTTTGGAGGGGAGGGTGGGCAGCCTGAGGAAAGACACTGCTGCCCTGAGTGGGAAAGTGGGTCGGGATTCACACCAGGCAGCGGGAGGCTGGAGACCAGCCCGTGACCACGGCAGGATGCTGCCTCGGATATCAGGCTCAGGCCCAGAGGCTTCCGCCCAACCCCGGCCGCGCGCAGTCCCCTCCTCCCCCCACATTCAGGGCTGGATTCTGGCTGGAGGGATGTCTGCTCCAGCAGCCCCTTGTCCGGAGAAGCCTCGGCTCTCTCCCCCACCGTCAGCTCCGGGCTTCCCGCGTGCAGGACCGCCCCCAGAGCGCACAGACTCCCTCTCTGATGAGCCCGTCCTGATGCTGCGAGAAAGGCAGAAATCAATAGTGACATCGGGGCTCCCTGTGCCCACAAGGCCCAGAAGCCGCCTTCTCGGCCAACTGTCTTCCAGGCAGAGCCCCCTGTGGGGAGAGGCAAAAGATACATGAACTAATGAAATCTCCTGCAGTTTCGACCTGCCCGTGTGTGCGCCTGCGTGTGTGCGTGTGCACGTCCTCTCTGGATGTCTGTGCAGTTTGTTTCTTCATCTGTGCGTCAGCCCACTCATACAAGAGCAGACAGATGGCTGTGTGCCGCGGTGCATATACGTTTCTATCTCCTGAGAGAGCTGTGCGCAGAACTGGAGATTTGAGTGTGTGTGCCTGTGTGTGAAATGAAGGTCTACAGTAACAGGTGTGTGTGTGTGTGTGTGTGTGTGTGTATGTGTGTGTAGGAGTGCATGTGTATGCAGTGTGGACCCATGCGTCTGAGTTTGTCCTGGGTCTGAGCGTAGATGGGGCGTATGTGCCTGAGCGCTTGTGTAGACTGTGTGTGTGTGTTGCCGTGTGTGGTGTGCATATCTACACACATGGGTGTGCATGTATATGCACCTGCTGGCTCGGGGAAATGCGATTTACTACAGGAGAAGTAAGCTGAGGTGTGGGCTGTTTCTAACCCTGCATTTGCATTAGCCATAGACCTATGGGTGGGACTGCCTACCCTTGTGACCTTCTGCAGCAGACCCTGCCTGTCACCCTCACCCCTCCAAGCAGCTGTGACCATGCCGTGGGGGCCCATCACGCTGCTCATCGCGGCTTTTCTTGGGATAGACACTTGACCCAGAGATATCCAGGTTTCCTGCCCATCCGAGTCCTCTGGTTCAACAAGATGAATTGAGATGAAGGGATTGTTCTCTGGGAAATCATCACTTAGCTGTCCTCCACGGGGCTAGGTCACTGGCCTTTTTCTCTCATTGTCTGTGCACCAGGTTAGCAATGGAGACCAAAACAAGGAGCTGCAACTCCTGCTGTGGCGACTTAGGAATCCCCAGAGACCCAGGAGCCTGGTGGGCTTCAGCCCGTCAGCCTCTGCCTGTCCTTGGATGTCCATGGGATTCCCTTACTGCCTCTTCTTGTGTACCCACTATGTTTGGGCTAGCTGGAGAGAGCTGGAACATTCCCCAGGTGCAGAACACCTGGGCTTAGTCCTCCCTGATCTTCCTGGCCGTGAGGATTAGAGGAGCTCGGGCATCCAAGTAAGTGTCAGCTGCTCACCATTCCACCCCTCTGACCCCTGCCACCTAGTCCTCAAAGTGTTTCAGTGGTCAAGAAGTCTCTGCCAAGTGCATCCATCATGGTGGGTTTGGCTGATGGTGGAGAAACTGTTGGGTACATGCGAGCTCCCCAAAATATAGCACACAGACCGCAGCCTGGGGGATTTACAACCAGGTCTGGTCTAACCATCACCTCCACCTTTAGTCTATCCTGTTTAGTCATTTCTTTCATACAATTTATTTCTTAAAAAATAGTACATGGTCGGGCTTCCCTGGTGGCGCAGTGGTGGAGAGTCCGCCTGCTGATACAGGGGACACGGGTTCGTGCCCCGGTCCGGGAAGATCCCACGTGCCGCGGAGCGGCTGGGCCCGTGAGCCATGGCCACTGAGCCTGCGCGTCCGGAACCTGTGCTCCGCAACGGGAGAGGCCACAACAGTGAGAGGCCCGCGTACCGCAAAAAAAAAAAAAAAAAAAAAAAAATAGTACATGGTCTCCCTTCAAATACCTAAGAGGACAAAGGTGCGTACACACACACACACACACACACACACACAGTAAATGCAATACCCAGACCCAAGACAACCAGCCAACAAGATCATCATCTTGGGAGAAATTTCATTCCCTATGACTATGGCAGGTGGATTAAGAAAAGCATTTGGTGGCCCAACCATGCTTGGCCACTTTTCACGTGATCAGGCCCACCTGCCTAAGGCATATTTGTATGTTTCCCTCACTGTGCACCCTGATTCACAGCAAATGGGCAGCAGGGCTTCTTTTGTACAAGTGCTAATTTTGCACTTATTAGGGTACGTTACTGACCCTATCTTGCTAAACCTGGAATTATTCCGCAGGTTGTATTAGTTTTCTAAGGCTGCCATAACAAACTACCACAAACAGGATGGCTTAAAGCAATAGGAGTTATTCTCTCACCTTCCCAGAGGCCAAAAGTCTGAAAACGAAGTGTTGGCGCGGCCGTGCTCTCTCTGATGGCTGTAGGGGAGGGTCTTTCCTTGCCTCGCGCTAGTGTCTGGTGACTGCTAGCAGCCCTGGGCATCCCTTCATTTTCAGATGTATTATTTCTGGCTCTGCCTCCATCTTCATGTGGTATCATTCCTGTATGTGTCTCTGTGTCCACACCACCCTCTCCTTACAGGGACTCCAGTCATACTGGATCAGGGCCCACCCTATTCTAGGATGACCTCATCTTAACTTGATCACATCAGCAAAGACTCTATTTCCAAATACGGTCACATCGGCAGGTTCCCGGTGGATGCATGTTTCGGGGACACTATTCAACCCAGTGCCTGGGCAGAGAATAAGGTTTGAAAAGTGAGATGCTATGCAAGCAGTCAGAAGACAGGGCAGGATTCCATGGGGACTCAAGATCCCCCTCGTGACTGACAGACTGTATGAAAAGCAAGGGCTGAGAAGTGTCCAAAGTAGGGTGGCTTCCAACAGTGAGGTGGTGGCTCGTCTCCAGGCAGCTGTGCCCAGGCCAACTCCTGCTTCGTCCACAGTGGGAGGGGCAACTGTGGCAGTCTGCACTCTTGGGCTCCTTTCCTGAGGGTGCACGGGGGCCGTTGCCCTCCTGGGAATTCCTGCCCAGTAGCTGGAATGCTTCAGCCTCGTGGATTTGCTCTTGGAAGAAGCAGCAAGTCTTAGTCTAGATGAGCAGTGAGTGAGAAGTGCCAACACCAGTGAGGAGACTCTCTCAGGCCAGTCAGGTGAGGAGGTCCTGCTGAGGAAAGGCAACAGGAAACCAGGTAGGATGGCAGAAAGCTCCAGGGGTCAGAAAAGTGCCTGATGACATCCCATACAAGAGCTGATCAAGGAAACATGCTCTCTTGTTCATTCTGAGCTTGGCCATTTCTCTCTTGAGCACACCTCTCCAGGGAGGGTTTGAGGCCATCGTTTGGACATATGTTTTCTTGCACTGTTGTAATGATTATGGGTTGCCTAGTGTTAGCTGAGAAATGCCAAATATTTTAAACTCTACTTTCTCGCTCTGTATGGCACTAAATTTTCTTGTTCCTCTCAATTACATCTGACAAGGATAGTAATTCACTCCAGATGTCCACATCAGAACAGGTGACCATAATCTCAAAGAAATCCACCGTTGTGTTATAGACGTTCTGTTAACTTATCCAAACCTTACTTACACAGTCTTTGGAAATAATGTTTAATAATGAATAAGCATGATTTGTCCATATGAAGTTGAAAGAGTAAAAACTGTGTGAAAGGAATTTCCACAAAATCATGCTATTTCTAGTACCGTGCTTCTCAAACATTTTAAGGCCAACCCAGAGTAAGAAATACATTTTCCATCATAATCCAGCCCTCATGCTTATGTAGTTGAAGCTAAAATTTGGGAAGACAATGCTTATATGAAATGCATTTTGATTCTCATCTATTCTATTCTCTCCTTTTTTTTTAATGCTTGTCATGACCCTTTAAATTGATTTCATAGCCCACTAGTAGTTCATATACTTGAAAAACATTGTTCTAGAGTCATCAAAACATTCACCATTTTGACAAGTTTCTCCTTGCAAGTATTTCTCAAAGCTCACCATCGAGACTAAAGGGATACAAAAGAGGAAGTTTCCAGTACGCTTTGTATAAGTTAAATGTATAATTGAATACACCCTGAGTGCTATGGTTCTCCAGTGGATATTCGTAAGGCAAATTGAAACTGATTAAATGGTAACCTTTGATGTGTTTCTTTTTTCCCAGATTAACAAAGGCTGAGCACCCAAAGGAACTTGGGTGCACGATGCCGTGCTGAGCCCTCCAGCACTGCAGCATCGGCACTGTTTGAACTCTCTGAGAAGGATGAAGCTCTCACCTGCACCATGACCAGTACGGTGTGCCTTGGCAATGGGGTTGTTTGTGTGTGACTTGATACAATATTTTGGTAAATATAGGCAATAACCCTGATGGACAAGGTGGGCACATGAAATGTAGGGTGTAACCCAACCCTGTTCCATCCATTCATTCATCCATCCATCACAACAGCATCATTTTTTTATTGAAAAAAATTTCAAACATACCTGTTACCAGGTCCTAGCTTGTACTGCTCATCACACAACAGGCCAATAAATCAAGAGACAAGTTTTTGGGGCAAGGAATAGTGACTTTATTTGGAAGTCAGGAGACTGAGAAGATGGTGGACTTGTGTCCCAAAGAACCATCTTCCCTGAGTTAGAAGTCAAGCTTCTTTTATACTAAAAGCCGGGGCGGGGGGGGGGCGGGTAATAAAGCCAAACATTTCCTGGGGTTCCAGTCAGCTTCTGGAGGGGATGTGTTAATGTCTCCCTTCCTGCAGCCATTCACAGGCGGGCCTGGTCAGGATGTTTTCTGTGAGCTAAACAAAGGTATTTTAGCTTAAAGCTCATTACCTGGTAGGTAGGGTTCCCAGAGATGTATATTTTAAGCTTATAGGCAACATCCCTTTAGTGATTAGCTTGTAATAGAATACAAAATGTTCTTCCCTATTACATACCTGCAAATGGAGAAAATTGTATCAATATAATGAACTCCCAACTACCCATCAGCAAGACTCAAAAGTGATCAGGATTCTGCCTTCCTTGCATTTGTTTTTTGCCTGAAATATTTAAAAGCAAATTCCAGATACAATCTCATTTTGCTTCTACACATCTCATTGTGAAACTCTAAAAAACATAAACACTTTCTTATATCAGTACAATGCCATTATCATAAAACAAAGAGGAATATGCACTTGGAATCATCCAATACCCAACCCCGAGTCAAATGTCCTCAGTACTCTCAGGTCTGATGAAAGCATTTACATAAATCCAGATTCCAACAAGGTCCACACTTTATGTTTTGTCTCTAACTTTAAAGGACCCCCCTTTTGTTTCATTTGGGCCTATGATGTGCTGGGGAAGCCAGCTCAGCTGTCCTTTAGAGTGAACATCTCTGTTGTTTCCTTGCTGTGTTGTTTAGCACCTTAGACTGCCCCATATTTCCTGTGAACTGGAAGCTACTTCTAAAGACTTGATTATTGTTTTGGTTCATCGTTTTGGACAAAGTTCCTTCAAGTACTGCACCGAGTAGCACATCATCAGGCCCATACTGTCTGGTTGTCCACTTTTAATGATAACTGAAATTGATTGGTGAGTTCATAGGGCTGCATGACACCCACATTGCAAAGTTCCTCGTCAACCTTTCATTCAAAGGTTTCATGGACGGATCATCATTTCCTGAATAAGCTATTTCCTTGGGGTTTGCAAAATGGTGATCATGAATTCTATCATCCTTTCCATTTCATCAGCCAGAATTCTTCTGTAAAGGAGACTTTACCTCATCAACTAGGTTTATTTGTCTTCGGAAAAATATAGTTCATATAGGAGCCATTATATACCATGTGATTTCAATTGTTTGGATTTTTTCTGCTCAGTGAACAGAGATAAGTAGCAGTATATTTATTATAGAGATATTCATATTATAAACCTGGAATGATTCACCCCAAGGAGATTGTCATCTATGTGTCTCGCTGCATCTTTAGGGTCAAAAGGAAGAGCCAAGGACTTGTTGGCTGACTTAAGGCTAACAGAGTTGCTTCCTCTCCCAAGAGGTTAGAGTGTCAGCAGCACTGCTAACTTGTGTGGTTTTCTCCAGGCAGGTCCAGGAAACTTTGGCATTTCTGAACCCAGTCTTGGTAACAGTCCATGGCCACCCCCTCTCCTACAGAAAATCCCACTGCAGGATTTGGTATCTCTAGTAGGGAGAACTTGCCAGGTAAGTTCTCTAACCATGTTAGATTTGCAGAATGGAGGGAGGAGAGAGGAATTCATGGTCGGACACAGATGCGGGAGGGAACAGTTACAGAGGTGGAGATTCTCACCGTGAGCTCTTCAATGATTCTTGGAAGGAGGCTTTGATCCACTCAATGGAGGGGCACTTCCTGCTTCCACTTGTCATTCGTCTGACTGTATGAGGGATCCTTTTCATCCTAGTCAACCCACTCCCACACAAAACCATGGCTTAGATGGCATGCCAATCTTTCCATGATTTCCTTATAAGACATAGCATCTGAAGACCGACCACGTAGCTGTGGAAAGTGAGATGTTGGCTGCAAAAGAGAAAACATATTGACTATCAGTTGGTCCCAAATCTTGGTACTCGCATATGCATGGAATTAGGCTGAGATAAGAAGGGAACAATATAGCAATTTGTAGTAACAGTCACCCCTCCAACATGGCCCTCTGCTCCAGAAAGGTGGTAACACAGAGACACCAGTGACTGAGCCCAACCAGATTTTAACCCAGGGATACAAGCAAATGATCTGGCTTACCCCATGAGGGCTCAACTGGTTAAAACTGAATAAAGGGTACAGGTTGCAGGCTTTGCCCTCAAAACACCACAGGCTGTTATGTGAGAAACGGTCTGAGCATCCAATCAATAACTCATGTATTTACCAGTCAATTGTTTGACAAATCCAACCCACCACTGACAACATCACAGGTGGCTTGACTGAATGCATCCCTCCTTTCCCATCATCTTCTGTGTGTGCATACCGCCGAAGGGTCTGGGAGTATATCTCCAAGCATTTTTCTCCTGGAATCGACAGGTTCCAGACTTCGGACCAAGTACACAGGCCAAGGCAGACATCCCAGAACACATAATAGTTGTGGGAAAGCTGGTTGTGCCTGGTTATTACAGATCACACGTAACAGTGTGTAAAATCTCCCGCTGTTCGGAGATTCTTGTGCTAAGCAGGTTAATTAAACCTTAATTTGAATCTCCCAGCTTATATGGGTCTGGCCTTGAAATTATCCCGCCTAATTCTCTGTCTATGTGTGCATTAGTGGAGGGGGGTGGGGGACGGGCAAGGTAAGGCATTTTATATGCCTGAGTCATTAAATTGGCTTAATCTAATTAGTAGGTTGTGAAACAGTTGACGGGGTTTGATGGACACACCACCTTAGGAAAGCCAGTATATTTTAAAACATTATTTTTCTTTGCAAAACACCAACTGTAATGTTTTTGGTATGATAACAATTCACGGGCAGATTAAATTAGCCGGCGTTACCTAGGCATCCCAGGCAGACGCGTTTGTCTCAGGCACCTAAGGCTCTGGCTGGGGCCCCAGGACCCCAACTTCTGGAGCCACCGCAATCTGGCTTTGGGGCAGTCAGCTCGTTTTATGACTCACAACATCCGGATATTTGTAAACTTCCAAATGCTTGGAGAAAACAGCCACGGTCTTCATCCCCAGCCCCACTGTCGCCTGTGACACACGCCCTAACGCATACACACTCACACCATCCCCAAGGCTCCTGGTGCTGGACCCAGATGGGGATGTCTAACCTCCTTTTCACCTTTACAATTGCAAATATAAATCAATCTGTTGTCACTGACGAGCCCTCGGGGAAATTCCCTGCCTCAGCTCAGGACACTAAAAGATGTTTGTGAGAATTTTCCAAACCCAACCACAAATTTGTCCTCTGTCGATCGCTAGCCATCAGGCCACAAGGACTGCTTTCCTAATAGGGAAAAGCAAGTAAATTTCCTCTGGTTCCGGATCACTGTTTTTTAACAGGTAAGAGTCCACCCTGTATGTTAGGAGCACTAAACTCCCACCGTCTGTCGCCTGGGCGCCCCTGCCCACTGTATAAAAGCATCAACAAACAAGCTGATACATGTACTCTGTTCCTGGCTGGAAGCATCGGTAGAAAGAAATAAAATAAAGATAAGAACATCCTGTAAGTCTTGTAACGCAGAAGTGTTTTGGTGGTTGAAGTTGAGAAAAGGGTGCATTTACTAGTGCAACTCCATTCTCAACTCACTACAGGAGGCTGTGTGAGAAAATGGGCTAAAAACAGACAATCGATACTTTGTATCGCAAACACAGTGTGCTCTTAAATGGTCCAGTCTTCAGAGGTCTTTGAAGAGAAGGGGAAGGGGTAAGGATACCTAGCCGGGAAGTAACCAGCTGAAATACTTATCTCTATGAACAAAGGTCTCTGAAGGAAGTTACAGGATGTTTGCTGCCTGGTTGACACCCTGCGGAGATAAACGCAAGGGAATCTCATTTAGAAGGAGATGTGCCAGCTTCAGTCAAGGGTCCGCCTGCTCCAAGGAGCTTTGGGCAGAACCAAGCTCAGGACCACAACAGAGAATCTCAGATGCCAGGCGTAGACGGGGGGTGGGGGGGCACCTGACAAAATCCTCTCACGCCCCCCGTGAGGACCCAAGCCCTCAGATGGGTGGGACTGATGCCCAGAGGTTGCCTTGGGACAACAGTCTAGGTGCCGTGGAGAGGAGGAAGGCCATCCTGCCTGTGAAAACACAGAACCTCGGAAAGCAAGTTGCCCGGCTGCCTCTTGCCAGATGGTAGAGCGTCTGGGCTGGTGTCACAGTTAATGGTGGGGGGACTTTGAAGTCAGGTTCCCTGGGTTTGAATCCAGATTGCCGCATACTAGCTGAGTGGCCTGGGACAGGCCACCTCGCCTCTTGGTACCTCTGTGTTCTCATGGGTAAATCAGGGATGATCGTAGTTCCAGCTTCACCAGGGCTAACTAAATTGTGAATGGGAAAGGCCGAAAATGCGCCTACGCAGAGAGGACGTCGTGAGCATGAACCATGATGTTTTAGAAGGTTTGCTGCAGCCAGACCAGGCAGGACACTAATTGGTGTCCTCGTGACTTCCCGGCTGGCTCGTGGGGTTTTCCTTGGATCCTGTCCACTCGGTCACGTTGGCGGAGGTACTGGCGCCACCGCTGCTGACATCTTCCGTGACTGGCGGCTGGCCACGTGGCGAGCCAGAGGCAGCCAGGCGTTTGTTAGGGGAGCCGTCGGTGTGGTCTCAGAGATTCCACGGCCACCCTGGCGGGCCACCACCCCTCTCGCCAGCCAGGAAGTCGGGTCTCTGCCTCCTGCTGGGTGAGTGCCAGCCTCTGATGCCAGGTCTCCTTCGGCTCTCCTCCTGCGTGGGCTCTTTCAGCCTCCATGTGTCTATGCCTTGGACATCTTTACAGAGCTCAGGATGACCGTGCAGGCGGCCTCTGTGTTTAAAGTACTGGTCCTCTTGCCAGCCTGCACACCCTGGGGTAAGCGCGGAGCAGTGACATGCCCACTGCTCCCTTTGTAGGAAGGCAGGTGGATATATGTGAAACGGGAAACTGAGTTTTATTCAACTTCTCTGGATACTGGAGAGGAGAGTGGTTATCATCTTTTTATTTCCTTTTGTTGCGTTTTTTGGGGCTGATCCAGTAAAACATTCCATGCTCTTTTCTGAACAACTTGCAAAGCTCACTCCTCTTCCATCTCAAGGCCCCATGATGCCTCTCTGGGAGAAGACAACAGGTCCTCGGCTGGAAAATTAAAGACTTGGAATTAGGTAGAGGTACCAACCTCTCCCCATGAACCAGGGCTTCTCAACCTTAAAACTATTGATACTGGGGGCCGGGCGGGGCTCTGTGGTGGGGCGGGCTGGGCACTGGGGGATGCTTAACAGCATCCGTGGCCTCGACCCACTAGATGCCAGCAGGACCCCACCAAAAGTTGTGCTACCGAAAAACCGCGCATCTTCTGACGTCAGGAGGGGTTTATGTCCTGACTGCAGACGCTGAGATGGAAAGAGCCAGCTTTACCTGCAGCATCCTTGCAAATCCGGCTCTCACAGCAGGTGCCCAGCCTGCCTCCTGGGACCCACCTGGGTGTGGGAAGTGGTTTGCTGCACCGAGAGGAGAGGGTCCGGAGGAGGTGTAGGCGTCGGGCGGGAGCCAGGTGCAGGAGGCGGAGGCGAGGATGGTGCAGTTGTCCTGCCCCAAAATGGCGTGCCTTTCACCAGAGGGAGTAGGGAAAACTCTTGCGTTGATGGGGAACCAGGCCATGTGTACACATGGGACCAGTGGGATGCTGGGCTCCAGGAAGCAGTGCATCACCTGGGGCAGCCACCGCAGCAGGACGGTTGGTAATCCCTGGACTGAATCATAGGTTACCTGGCAGGAAACCAGAGTGAGGAACTTCTCATTCTTCAAGTGAGGCCAGTGCCATGTCATCATCCCGAGGGAGGACTTGAGAGGAAATGGGTGTCTCTCGACCTCCTTTGGGGTTGCCTGACTGCGGTCCACCCTGGGGTGCAAAGACCCCCAGCATGCATTTCCCTCCAAGCCACAATCTCCCTCAAAGCCCCTCTGCACCAAGCACGCTGTGGTTCTGAAGGTCAGGGACATGGGCCAAGGACATGCTGGACTTGGAGGTCACGCTCAGCACAGACATGCTTGATGGACTCTCATAACATTTGCTTTTATGTAAATTGAGAGATTCGAATGTCATTAAATTCAACTCTGTCCCCACTGGTGCCGGGCTGGGTGTGTAGCAGTCGATATAGAGTTTGCTTCTCAACAGAGCTCTGGCTGGTGCGGCCACACAGGGGCTCTGAGGGGCCAGGAGGTGCCAGTGGGGGAGCGGCTGGAGGTGAGTGGGGTGCCCCTAGGCAGCGGCCAGGCCCCTTCGAGCTCCTTCTGGATCTTCTCCTCTGCTTGTCCGATCCTGGGCCCCATGCTGGTTCTGGCTCTGATGAGGGCATCCGCCTGCTTCTCCTGCAGGTCATGCCCAGCTGCAAGTTTGGGGACTGAGAGGTGGGGGGGAAGCACCCGGGTTCCAGTCCATCCTGGGGGTCCAGCTCAGCTGCACAGGGGCCGCAAGGCCTGACCCCCCTGTGACGACCATCCTCCCTCCTTGATTGCGGGTCCCAGGGGCTTCTGGCTCCAGCATCAGAAGTGTCAGGCCTGCCTAGATGGAGTATCTAGCCCCACATCCACTTAAGGAAGGACAAATGCCTTTAGTAAATTCTTTGTTATTTATACCCCTACATCAGAGCTTGAGTCATATGGGCAAGAACACATGTTGGCAGACATCCTTTTTAGGCCAGGAAACATTCTGATTCAGGCTTCTGAGCAGAATGGAATACCTCTTCCCCTGGCTGCTCCAGCCTGGGGGCGGCAGGGCAGGGCCATCAGCTATTTCAAGAACACCCACCATTTCCGGTCCAGCTCTGTCTGGTCCTTTGTCTCTGCAGATACTGCAGAGTCAAGGTTTGTGGTGTTTTGACATTCCCAGGTCACTTGTCAAGTGACTGTGAGTATATACGTCTGTTTAGTTTTCTACTCTTTGATGAATTCTTATGATGTCCCAGAAACTGTGCTAGTAGCATTGTATGGTACCATTTGATTGAGCGTCATAAAACTTGGGAAGTAGGTTCTGCCCCTTTTTAGAGACAGGAAAGTAGAGGCAAAAGGAGGATAACCAGCCGGCCGCACACCATCTGCTCAGTGACAGGGAGAGCTCGGACCTGCCACCTTCCTTGTGTGCAAACCAGACTGGCTTGCTTGCCTGTTTCTTTCTCTTTTTTTTCTGGCCTTCACGGTTTTTTAGTTTAGACGCCATGACCTCATTGAGAATAGAGAAAGAGAATGAAAGTAAATGTGTTTGATTAAAAATAGCACAGTGAGAGGGATTGGCTGGTACTCAAAACACTCGTTTCAAGTGTCAAGATATCATGGGAGGCTTGCTGGCTTAGCATCTCCTGGTTTGAACTTTTCCAGGGGATGTAAAGTGCAGTTATTTGCAAAAATTAGTAAAGTGGCGGACTGTCATGTTTTTCGAGTCACTGTCCCAGTTAATTGAGGCATCTAAAGATTACATGGAGAGAGGCCGAGGGTGTCACCCAAGAAATCTGACTCTCCAGGCTGGCCTGGCACAAGCAGCCTGGGCTTGATTTGGGAGGAAGGAGCCAAGTGGGTCTCGTGTTCCTCGTGCCAGTTGGTTAACAGAGCAGCATCAACGTGGGTCTCCAAGGACAGGCCTGCGGGGCCCACCTCCCGGCTCAAAGGAAATCTGCTCCCCTAGCCAGCGGGAGTGGAGCGCAGAGGTGGGCCCGGGAGAAGTGACAGACGACCTGTGGCCATCCCCACCTAGAGAGGCACGGCCTGCCAGTTCCTGTGTGAAGAGCTGGAGGGGAGCTCCCCAGAAAACCAGACGAAGTTTTCAAAGAAGTGTTTTCAAACTCGATAATGAATTCCAAGTAAGTTAAATGTTCGCTTCTTCTGGTTAAAAACCTGACGGACGTATTATCGCGATTAGCTCGTGCTTGCCACTTCGAAACCAGAATTAATGGCTCCAAAGTGTGTCTGCTTAGGGGATTTACTTGGAGCCTTAATGGGTAAAATATATCTATTTTTCTTTATCAAAAACAAACCCCAGATAACCCGGTAACTCGTGTATCTGCGCACCTACCTCCAATTGCATTTACTCCTTTTGGCCTGAAATCTAAACAGTTCATAAGAAAATCAGCTCTTTGAGAAAGTGTCAGGGGTCATTGAAGTTGTTTTTAAGTCTAACAGCAAAATTGTAGGAAGGGGACTTGCCTGGTGGTCCAGTGGTCAGTACTCCGCGCTTCCAACACAGGCGGCAAGGGTTCAATCCCTGGTTGGGCAGCTAAGATCCCACATGCTGTGTGGCACGGCCAGAAAACAAAAACAAAAACAAAAACAAAATGGTGGGGATGTGGGGAGGATGAACGTATATCTAAAATGGAGCTATGGATTTGTTCTCAGAGACCAAATGGTGGAGAACGGAAAAGCTCAAACAGGGTAAATCACTTTGGGCGGGGGAAGTCCCCCAAGGGCTGGGAGGGCTGGCCGGCCTCACTCTGCCTGGCTTTATTAACTCATCCTTAATTAGCCCATAGCTCCGCTACAATGTAGCTTGTGCCATATGGGCTAATGTAGCGCTGAACGGTGCCCCCTGCGCAGGTGACAGTCTGTCACACTGAAGGCGGACTAGCATAAACCCACAACAGCACATCCCTAACGGCCATGGTGCCATTTGCCACGCCACAGTTATGGTTGTGTAAGCACTTCCATTAGAAACTCTTATTTTCAAAGATTTTATAAATTAGTCATTTAAAAAAAATCACTCTGGGCTGGAATAAAACCCAACCAATCAGCTCGCCGCCAGGAAGGTTCATGTTCAATGACACTCGGAAAAAACATGTGGCCAGCGCCCCAAGTTTTGGCTGTTCACTCCCTTTCCTCGGATTCCCTGAATCAAGCACAAGCGCAATTTTATGTTGAGTGACAGATAAATGTTCGTGGTCTGGAGAGAAGGAAGTGTTCTCCAGGACTAGACTTACCTGGCCGGGCAGGTATCACTCATCGTTGCTTAGACTCCTGAGTTTGCGCTGCACGTTTGTGTCGATTGGAGGAGGGGGTCCCCCGCAACTACTGGGTGTGGACCCTGTGTTCACCCAAGGAAGGTGGATGCTGGGCCCCGTTCCAGGAGGGTGGTTATAGAGCGAGAAGAAACTTACTCAGACATATGTGAGTTTCCTCTTTGACGTGAATTCTGAGAACAAAACAGCAGTGAAGGATCTGACGGTATTTGTATTTTTCCATCATTCAGGGGCCAAAACTGTGAAATTGTTGAGATTCTTACACGTGTTGCCTCGAGCTCTGGACCAGTTGACTGGGTCTTGCCGGACCTGCTTGAGCCTCGGTCCCAATGGCCCTGACGTCTTGGATTCTCACTGTCACCGTGAGGGTCACTCACCACACTCGTAAGATCCCACTGGGCCAAGGCCCTTCCATGGGTCAAATCAACCCAAAGCCACTCGGTCTCCGAGTAGCCTTTTTCTGTGATTTTTAGCAGATAATTCACTTCCTTTTTCCAAAGCTAAGATCCTTTCCTTCGGGATTTTGGTTCTGACGTCTTTCTACTCTGCTCAGTGTGTCACAGGTGCCCCAGGAGAACCCAAAGCCTTGAAGCACCCCAGAGCCTTGAAGCCGTGCTGCTGAGTGGTTCCACACGGCCCCCTTCCAGATGCAAGAAGGGGGGAAGGAGCAGAGGCAGAGCAGACCGAAGGGCCCTGTGAGTCTTGTTCTAATCTGTTGCCTCCAATGCATAAGCAGCTGGAGTTCAAGCAATTTTGAGCTTGGATAACCTAAATAATCACGTCTCTCTGTTTTTCCTTAAGAAATGGACAGAATCCATGTTAACTTCGGCAGTGGGCTCTCCACCACACAACTGAGTGAGAGAGCTTCAGCTGGCCGAGAGGTCCCACACGGGGGACCTCTGTCGTCTGCAAGGGGACAGTAAACAAAACATTGCTTTTGTGGGGTTTGGACATTTCCATCCAGCTCACATGTGATCCGTCCCATAGGGAAGGAAGGTCAAGGCATGGGAAAGCGGCTTAGGTATGTCTCCTCTAAGCACTGACCTTGCAGAAGGATGCCAAATCTTAAAGAAGGAAACCACCAGCTGGGGTCAGCAGTCCGACTGCACGTGTCCCTTCCTAAGGGTCCGGATGGGAGATGAGAACTCTGTGGGCTATGAGGATGCCCAAATCCTCGGTGGCTTTTGATGCAAACATGGCTGTGCCTTGTGGGTCCCCTCTTGCTACTGCCCCTCTGTCCTGCTTCCCCATCGAGGGTCTGCATGTCGGCTGTGCTGGGGAGAAGGCATTTCCTCCGGGGCTGGTCCAGCCTTACTCTGCTTGGGGATGTATAGCTACCCACTTCTAATAACATTCGAGTCATGACACAGCACTGGATGGGAAATAGCATTTCTTTATTAAAACTGCTTTATTAAGTCTGTTTTTCACCAATGTGTAGTGGCGCTCCGTGTGTGTGTGTGTGTGTGTTTCCTCTACGGCTACAGAGAGTCTGGCAAGTTTCACAGACTTTTCTTTTGAAAGGCAGCTCTGCTGCTTTGCATCCCTGGAATAAAATGACTTGTGCCGTGCAGACAGGAGCTAAATTTCCCCACCTCTCATTGGCCATTAGGTGACCCCACGGTTTTCAAATGGTGTGAGGCGAGAGGATGCCAAATGTCCTGCCATTTCATAACGAGCAGCAGACAGAGTTCTTTTCAAAATGCCACCGCTCAGAGCATCTGTCGTTATTAAGTAAGATGCTCAAATGCTGCAGAGGACTTCAATTTTGTTTTCCCCATCACTTATCGAGGTAGAATAATACACAGTTTGTGGACGAAACTAACGTGTTAGGGCCATTGTGCCAATGGCTGCATTTTTGTGTTCCTTTTTATTACCAACTGTAAAATAAACTTTGGCCTTTTAAAATAAGTATTATAAAAATGCCCTGTGAATCAGGAGGGTGTCACCCATTAAGTCCTTTTAACATCATCATAATGAAAAATGCAACAGGGTCACACATTCAGGACTGCCGTTCGTAAAAAGCCACATCACCAAACTGAGAAATTGCACTGCTACCTGACAGCCCTGCACTAGAAGGGGAGCAAAACAGGACCCCACACGGGTGTGTACACACACAGACAGACACACAAACACACACACACACACACACACACACACACACACACACACACACGGCCCTCTTCTGCCCCCGGGTCTCTGGAACTCCCTGGCTGATTCGATAGCATCTCCAAAGGAATGCTTTTAGCTGCTTCACACTTCGCTCTCAAGGAGCATTTGAACCCTAACAAAACGCAGACAGAGGCAGCCCTAGACAAGATGATTTCGTTTTGGTGAAAAGTCACAACGGGGAGAACTGTAGTGGCTGGAGCCATCTGGGGAGTGTCGGCGAGGCAGAAGGCTTTCTCCCTGCTCCATGTAAGCTCGTGGCCGCTTTTGATATTTGAAAATGATGCAAACCAGAGGGCCAGAGCGTGGGCGAGCTGGGGGATCCGTCTTGGGTGAGGGGTTGGCTGGCCTCTGTTCAAACCTTTCAGGGTCTGTCTTCGGAATCTGTGTCTCCACTTTCTCCAGGAGGCTTCCTGTGTTGTCTACTCCCAACATGAGGGCCTGGGTTGCCTCCGCCTGGGAGATGCCGGCTCAGATTAACCGGGTGCCAGAGTGTCCCGCTGTGCGGCTCCCATCGGTTTAAGATACAGATGTGATTCAAGAAGGATCAGCCCGTCGGCGTGTCAGGAGCTACTCCAGAGATGCTGGGCTGGGAGGGTGGGTTTTTGTCTGGCATTTGAAGTCTGTGCAGGCAGAATCCAGAATACTGACCTTTACAGGAAAGGAAAGAAAGAAGTGGAATCCACACCATCAAATTTCATGCTTTATTTTCAAGGAATTTCTCTGCACAATCGCTTTCACGGAGGCTTCATTTAAGGGTTGAATGAAAATTCGTTATTTCTTGAATGGTTATTTGACCAAGAAAAACGTTCTAAAAAGAGGGCAGGAGTAACAGTAGTGGACTTTCTTCTCTGCCGTGGGAGACGGAAGTGAAGGATGGGCACCAGTCGCACAAAGTTGTTCGTTGACATGTAGGAACGTGACCAAACGCACTGAGTGGCGTGCTGTTTATAAGTGCTAACACCGGAGTCCCTGGTCGCTAGACTACAGAAACAACTGCCCTTTCTTGAAATTTCTCGGGCTTGAACACAATCCCTCTCCCCTGTGCTTGGCCTTCTTTCATTTGATTTTCGTTTCTCAGCCACCCAGAGGGCCGACCCTCAGAGCACGTTCACCTGCCCCGGTCACCTCTTCCCCCACTACCCCCGTCCACTTTGGCCTCCATCCAGCCAAATAATGTGGATTCAGGAAGCCAGGGTGTGAGGCTCTCCTCTTCCCAGCTACCCGGAGAAACTTTAAGCCCCATCACAGCAAATAGAAAGGACCACTGCCATATAGTGATGCTTCTAAGTCACAGCTCAAAGACAACCCAAGTGTGCAGTGCCCGGTGGCCCCATCCCAGGAGGGCCAGTTGCCTAAGACACCTGAGCCGTATCTGAGCATCGGCCAATGATTCATTCACTGTCTGGCTGAACTACTGTGGGCGCCAGCCTTCTCCGGACTCTTTTCCACTGTAAACTGATTTTTGCCCTGCAGGCTCTCAGCAGCATCAGTGTCACCAACCCAGAGGCATTTCTGCAACTGCAGCAACGGCGCGCCGCCCCTCCCCCCCCCCCCCCCCGCCCCATGCCAGGGGCTCCGCGGCAGCTGGTAGCAATGCCCCACCGGACCCTGCAGAGGGGATGTCCCACCGCCATGCCTTTCCCTGAAGGGCTGGCCCTTCCACATAGATGGGCCCACTGATGGGCTCAGGTGACACACATTCTGTTAAAACCACACACAGACCCTGCAGCCTCTACTTTCTCTCTCTGCTTCCTGTGGAGAAATAACCTCCATCACAGCATGGGGGCTGAGAAGGACATTGCAGAACACTTTGTCCTTTTAATTTGAAGATGGAGAAACTGAGGATCAGAAAAGGGAAAATTTCCTAAATTTGGGAGCCAGGTGTGGCCAAGGTTGATCACAGCCCACCTGTGGTTGGGGTCTGATCCCTGGAATTGAGGCATTTCATGGGGGAGGGGCAGCTTCCTTCTGGGGCCTCCTTGGCTGTGACATCATCCAACAGGGCAATTCTTTCTTTCGAAGGCCGTGGTACAACAATCTTGTCTTCCTGCCTTCATTCCATCATTGAGGTGGGCTCCATATGTGTGACTTACCTGCGTGGACACGTGCTGTGGCTTCCCCACGTCAGAATTAAGTTCCAAACCCAGGCTCTGTACACTGTGGCCTGTCCCACCCGCCTTTGCCCATGTCCCTGTTGTACCGTCGTTGCTCTACTCACCGACACTTGCGGTCCACTCTTGTCTGCCACAACCTTCCATGCAGGGTTTTTTTCCATTAGGAAAACAAGCATAAACATTTTATGCATGTCAGAGTGATTTCACCAATTTCTAAGGAAAAAATGCAGCAAGGAAATGTGCAGGTAATGGGACTTAATCAGAAAAGGAACAAATATTAGTAAACACAGTACTGGTCAGAACACACTGGATTTTACCGCCGTAGCAAGCCCCAAGTCTCAGTGTCTTCATGCAGGAAAAGATTTTCTCCTGCTCTCCTATAGGTCCAGCTCAGGTTGGTGTGTGTGGGCGCGGGGCGGGGGGCGTCTCCACTCACTGAAGTTATCGGAGACACACGATAGCTGGGGCTTTACACAGCTTGTGCTTCCAACATTTCCAGAGCCTCAGGGAAGGGAAATGGCAGCTCACATCTGGTTCTTAAAGCTTCATTAGGAGTGAAAGGGAGGCCTTCCATCCCCACTTCACTGGCCAAAGCAAGTTATGTGGCCGCACCCAGTTTGAAGACGGAGGGGAGTTCTCCCGAGAGAAGGAAGGCTGAGTAACCCTTGCTGAGGACCTCCGCTTATGGCCACAAGCATGAGTTATGAGGCAGGCGCTCTGCCAGGCTCCATGCAGTTTTATATAGTGGGTCTTCAGTCTTAAAGCCCCTCTCCTGCACCTGGAGCGTTAGTTCCTCACTTATGTGTTGATCATCCCCTAGGCTTCCCGGCTGCATAAGTCGTGCTAGGGTGGCCCTCACCCACACGCCCCACATCCTGCTTTCTTCCCCATCCCTGTCCCGAGACCCTGGGCTGTAACCTCCTGTTGCTGGCCAGCCTTTCAGTGAACTTCATGCGGTAGGGCGGCCTCCGCCTTGGGCAGCTTCCTAACCACCGGTGCTCATCAGGCACTGGCGCTCCACGAATATCTCCTCGATGAGAAAGCGATGGATGGAGACCATCTCCAAGGAGCTTTTTCCCGTTATCCCAGGCAGCCACCCTCACTTGGTCCTCACAGAAACTGTTGGGCTTCATCGGTCCCCCTGCGTAGCTCTTATCAACAGCATCCTTGTGCCATAACAGTCATAGCAGTGCCTGTGCCGTTGTGATATTCACAAAATGGAATGCAGCATCCAAGCATTACGAGGCATCCTGCTCCCCATCCTTCCATGAGCTCCTCAGGGTGCCGGGCACTGTGTCAGCACGGGCTTCACACCAGAGTGGACACCTGCTTCACGAGGCATCTTACAGCCCACGAGGGGCTGCAGCCTAGTGGGAATGTCATCTATTATGGTTTGCATGCAGGGGGATATGGGGGTGGGAGAGGGGAAAACTGGGTGCTCCAAGAGGTGAGCTTGAGAAAAGGTAGGATAAGTGAGTAACCGAGTGAATGCACCCATGAAGGAATAAATGAAGGGGAGGGTGAATGAATGAAGAACGAGGATGAGGCCAAGCCCACAGCACCTCCTTCTCCCCTTCGCCACCTGCTCCGATGTGACATTTCCTCCACCTGAGGACACTCAGGGAAGTGCAGGGTTGCCTCCGCGCTTCCTCCTCTTGCCACTAACTGAGAATGGTGACTCGTTGTCCTGGTTGAAGAAAAGTGCGCCAACTCTCCAACTTGGGTCCTTTCTATTTCTGCAGACTAGACGTGACACTTTCATTTTTTTGTTGTTTTGTTTTTTTAAAATTTTATTATTTATTTTATACAGCAGGTTCTTATTAGTTATCTATTTTATACATGTCAGTGTATATATGTCAATCCCAATCTCCCAATTCATCCCACCCCCACACCCTGCCCCTGTAGAAGTGACACTTCCATTTTAAATAATTTTAAATGATTACTTTAACTGTCTTCCATCACTCCCAAGAACATAGTTTTTGTTTTTTCATCCAAAAGCCATCTCCAGATAGAGCACTGGGTCCCTTTGTCCGTCTCTCCTTCTGGGTTTCTTCCCTGATCCCAGCGCTCAGACACACCTCGTCTGTCTTTCTCCTTCGAGAGATTCTCCTCCCCACACCAGGTCATCACCTGCAGACACAGAGTGAGATTCCCACAGCTGGCTTGAGATGCCTTCCTGCCAGTGTCATACGGCCAAAGTGGGATTTGTCACAAAACCCTCAGCACAGTCAGTGTGTATTCTCTTTCTCGCATGAAGTCAAAAATATAGCTGAATGGACTTGAGGACATGGGGAGGGGGAAGGGTAAGCTGGGATGAAGTGAGAGAGCGGCATGGACACATATACACTACCAAATGTAAAATAGATAGCTAGTGGGAAGCAGCTGCATAGCACAGGGAGATCAGCTCGGTGCTTTGTGAGCACCTAGAGGGGTGGGATAGGGAGGGTGGGAGGGAGACGCAAGAGGGAGGGGATATGGGGACATATGTATACGTATAGCTGATTCGCTTTGTTATAAAGCAGAAACTAACACGCCATTGTAAAGCAATTATACTCCAATAAAGATGTTAAAAAAAACAACTATAATTCAAAGAGATACACGCACCCCTATGTTCATAGCAGCACTATTCACAATAGCCAATGCATGGAAACAACCTAATGTCAATTGACAGAGGAATGGATAAAGAAAATGGGGTACATATACACAATGGAATACTACTCAGCCATATAAAAGAATGTAATAATGTCATTTGCAACAACATGGATGAACCTAGAGATTATCACACTAAGTGAAGTAAGTCAGAAAGAGAAAGACAAATACCATGTGATATTACTTACATGTGAAATCTAAAATATGACACAAAAGAACTTATCTACAAAAACAGAAACAGACTCACAGACATAGAGAACGGACTTGAGATTGCCAAGAGGGAGGGTGGGTGAGGGAGGGATGGATTGGGAGTTTGGGATTCGCAGATGCAAACCATTATATATAGAATGGATAAACAACAAGGTCCTACTGTAGAGCACAGGGAACTATATTCAGTATCCTGTGATAAACTATAATGGAAAAAAATATGAAAAAGAATGAATGTATATATATGTATGAATGTGTATATATATGTATGTGAAAAGAATGTATGTATATATATGTATGTGTATATATGTATGTGAAAAGAATGTATGTATATATATGTATGTATGTGTATATATATGTATGTGAAAATGTATATATGCATGTATGTGTATATATATGTATGTGAAAAGAATGTATATATATATGTATGTGAAAAGAATGTATGTATATATGTGTATGTGTATATATATGTATGTGAAAAGAATGTATGTACATATGTGTGTATGTGTATATATGTATGTAAAAAGAATGTATGTATGTATATATATGTAAAAAGAATGTATGTATATATATGTGTATGTGTATATATGTATGTAAAAAGAACGTATGTATATATATGTATGTGTATATATGTATGTAAAAAGAGTGCATGTATATGTATGTGTGTATATATGTATGTAAAAAGAATGTATGTATATATATGCATGTATGTGTATATATATGTATGTGAAAAGAATGTATATGTATGTATGTATGTGTATATATGTATGTGAAAAGAATGTATGTATGTGTGTGTATATATGCATGCAAAAAGAATGTATGTATATATATATGTATGTATGTGTATATATGTATGTAAAAAGAATGTATGTGTACATATGTATGTAAAAAGAATGTGTGTGTATATATATATATATATATATATATATATATAACTGAATCACTTTGCTGTACAGCAGAAATTAACACAACATTGTAAATCAACTATATTTCAATAAAAAAATATATAGCTGCTTGCAATTCTGGTCTCCTGTTTGAGTTTTATGTTTGACTTTGTTATTTACAGACCAAGAATTTATTAAAAAGTCTTGAAGCAGCCTTGGGGTGACTGCCTGGGGGCCCCCTTGTCTCAGTAAGAGAGCTCAGAACTGGGCCATTTTTGTGCTGTGCCTGATGATTCCTAAGCCTGGTGCTGCTTCTCTCCATGTGTGCAAAGACGTCCCTGTCACTGCCACGTGGGGGTCAGCAAGGGCCACTGCTTGGGGACTGGGACTGGAAGTAAGGGAGCTGTCAGAATATGAAAAGGAAATAACTACCTTCTGCTCACCCCAGGACTCCCTTAATTTATGGGCCCTGAGCTGGGACAGGTAGCCATCCTAGGCTCTGCCCCCATCAGCCCCTCTCCAAGGAAACTGGGCCAGAGCACAGGGTCCCCCCTGTGGATAACGCCAAGATCCAGGTCTCCCCCGCCCCCCACCCCCAGCTGCAGCAAAGCCCAGCCCAGGTAAACATGGCTCCCAGTCACTGGAGAGACCAAAGAGGCCTTTGATGGGAAGTGGGAGATCCCAGGACAAGCATTTTTCACACGAAGTCCACCAAATCCGGGGTGTGAGGGAGCTTGCCCCCAGGTGCAAGTCTTAGGGTCCCAGAAGTTTCCTGCGTTACAGTTTATGAGTAGGAGACTCACTGAACGGTGGCTTACAATCAGTAAGACAACTAGTTTTGAAAGTGGAAGGAGAGACAAACCAAGGCAAACAGAGCTCAGGGAGGAAACTGGAAAGATAAAGGCTGATTCATCTGCATGGTTGTAAAGCCCTCCAAGAAGAGGCTCAGGGCTTGACAAACCACTGGGATTCCCAACCATGCGATTTGCCTTGGCAGCGACCACAGAGCCTGGAAGCCCTGAGACTCTTGTCCCTCACTTATCCCCTCTAGACAAAGAGGCCTCTAGTCACCAAGACCTGCCATGCTGTCAGCACCCTTTCAGATTCACCCTTTCCCTTCACACTGGTCCCTGCTGTGTCAGCCATACTAGGGAGCTCTAGGTTCAAATCTCAGTCCTTTCATTCAGCATTTACCAAATACCTACTGAGATCTACAATGTGTCAAGGACTGTGCTAGCTGTGGGGCACTGGGCGAGTTCCCAATCTTTCCCATACCTCTGTTTCCTTATAAGTAAAGGATAAAAATAAAAGCATCATAGAGTAAGTGAGAGGATGAAATACGATAATGAACATAAAGCACAGGGCATGATACTTGACACAAAGGAAGGAACAAGTAAAAACATTAGTGATTATTATAGAGGAGTTGACTTCCTGAGCTAAATTTTGAAGGTCAGGTAGACTTGGGAGCTGAGGTGGGGAGGAACAGTGCTGGAGGTGACACTTAATGACCCTCCAATCATGGCCAGGGTACTGCCCATCTCCTTGACTAAAATCGAGGCTTTTTGAAGACATGTAACAATTTACCTGCCTCCTGAGGGTCCTCCCAGGACCCAGAACTCTGAGCACTGCTGTTAAATTCTTGCTCCTTGATCTGATGGACCAGTGGCCAGGGTGGAACGGTGGTCCCACTTCCTCTGATAAGAAAGATGCAGTAAGATCCAACAAGGAGTCTTTGTGCCACTGAGAAGAGCCCTATGAAAACTTAACACCTGATGAAAATGTTCATTGGTGCTGTCATTACTATTATTGTTAGCGTTATGATTTTAACGATCTCTTATGCTCAGCCTTACTCAACTTGTCAAATACCTTGGTAACAAGTAGAAAAAAAAATGCTCAAGTAGGTGGGGTATTCACCCAACCTGGATACACAGGGGGTCTCAAATCCACCATGCTGTCTTTGGGTCCAACTGGTCAACCAGATGGCAACCAACCCGGAGTAGCATCATCTAGCCCGTGCATCTTCAGACCATTATAGTCCTATCATGGGGTCAGAAAGTTTAAAACAAGGAAAAAATATACATATAAACATTTCAACTATTAGCTAATTGAAATGTATGAAAAGATGTTCTTAGAGATCACCTATGGGTCGGTGGAATGCTTTCTTTTCTGCTCTTTTTTTCTTTTCTTGGAATGTTCTATCACAGTGGAAGAAAATAACAGGTCACCTCTATGCCTTTGGCAACTGGAAACTTTCCAAGGTGAACTAAAAATAAGTGATGGATGAGAAGGTATTCTTCTGATACCAGTGAGAGAACTGGATTGGGTCAGAATGGCCCCGGTCTCTTTGAAGGAAAGAGGCATGCAGAGTGGCCAGGGAGGCGGCAGGTGGTCAGAGAAACCAGGTTTTGGTTTTGTCTCCATCAGTCATGAGTCAGGGCCTGCAGGGGCTTTATTCTCACCTGTAAATTGAGGCGGTTGGGCCACCACCTGAATGCTAAGAGCTCTCCTCTCTCTGAAGCGCCCCCCTTTCCTGTAGCTAAAAAGAGCGGCCGGTACTCTGTGGACCTCTCAGGATCCTGCCTGCCTGGGCACGGTGGTCCTCGGGGCACCTGGTGGCAGAGCCAAAGACACAGCCATTAGCAACTCAGTAGCGCACGATCCCCAGGTGTGGGACCAGTAATGACAGTGAGGAGCAGAGACGGGAGAAGATCTGGAGGTGGTACCACACCTGCCGGGCTCTGACTGTACTAAAGTGAGGCGGTGCCCCCGCCAACAAGGGGTGGGGAATTCTCCTGGCAACTCACTTTTAACAAACTACTTCCAAAGCTGCTTTAAATCATTTACCTGCTTCAATATCCCAACTGCCCATGTATTTTTCAGCTGTTCCCATCCCTACAGGCTATCTCTCCAATTCAGTAAATCCAATTTGTCATCACTCAGATATGTTTTCAGGCTCTGAACAACCATTTTTTATACAAACCCAGCGGGATTAACTTCCATCAATTGTTTAACTGCAATCAAGGCATGTTCATAAACATGTAAATATATCTACTATATTCCTTTATGAGACCAGTGAGTGTACAACCGGCCAAGAAAGCAGGATCAAAGGGAACCCTTCTCGGTGCTTTACGGGACTATTCATGAGTATGGATTGCTATGTCTCTTTAATTTTCCCTTGGCTTGAGGGAGCCTTATTTTCCTAGGGATTTAGGTTAGCTCCCAGGTGGTAAAAATCAGGATCAATCTTCTTTTCAAGTTAAAAACTCACTCTCACATCCATTCTTGCCATTCTTCCTCTAGGCCCTCATTTCCCACTACCTCGCTAAGAATAACTGCCAGTCGTTTGTGGAATTTGTTTGCTAATTCCCTCAGTACCAGAAGGTTCTTGCTGGTGACTTGCAATAAAGTCGACCAGCTCAAATTTCCTAAGTTATCTTGAGTCATCTTTGGTTGTTTCCGGGCGGCTTTAAGCATTTCTGAGCTCTCTCAAGTTTAAGCGTTCTGTTTTTCTTGTGAAACAAAAGCAGTGCAGCATTTTCCAGGGTTAGGAGGACCTTGTGTTTTACTTCTTTCGTCTGTTACTTGAGCATTTCATGGTTATATTTAAGGAGCGTCTCCCATTTATCAAACACCGCTCTCCTCACTAGGGATCCATCAGTGAACAGAGAGACATGGTTCCTGCCCTCATGAGGCTTCCCTTCTAGAGGAGTGAGACAGACCAAACAGAGTAAATAGGAGAAGTAGGTGAAGCAGGTGTTTTGGTAGAAGATAGTAAGCCGGAACGGAAGCACGAATGAAAAGATGGGTGGTGGCCTCTGGGTGGGTCCCCTGCTGTTTTTCTGAGGTGGGCCTGGCTGACATTCTGTCTGCTCTCCTCCGGTTCTAACCTGTCTACCTCCTGCTTCTCTTCACCTGTGCTCTGCACATCACTTTCCCCTCCCTCTGAGCTCTTCCTGGTGCCCCCTCTGCCCTGGTTCTGCTCTTTTATTCTCTGGTCTCTGGACACCCACTGAGGTCCCTTCCGTGATGGTCCTTTGCTCCTTGGCCTCTTGGATTTTAGTCTCTTTTTTTGTCCAACAAGCAGAAAGAATTCAGGCCTAAATAAGGCCAACAGTGAAGTGCTGCTGTACTTCTGTTATGAGAAAAGTCTCTTTTCAGTGAAGCAGGGGAGTGGAAATTGGAATAAAACATTGGAAAAGATCAGAAATAATTGGTTTTAGAAATATATTTAGATATCTTTATGTAAACCAGAAATTTGAACAGTTTTTGTTAAAACACATTCCATAGAATTTGTGTTAAGAATCTCCATTTTTGGTCAATGTAGTCAGTCATGCCTTAATGTATAGGTCTTCACAGACCAAGTGTGAAAATGAGACATACTTGCCGTTCTGCAGAGAAAGATGCATTTTCCTCAGGAGCCAGCCAGCATTTTGCAATTTATTATTTAACGTGTGTTGCTAGATTTTTGTAGACACTTTAAAGCCAGATTGGAAAACGTATTTCAATGCGGAATCCATTCCATCTGACCTGTCTTTCTGGGCCACTGTCTGGGGCGCATCTCAGTTTTCTCCGTGTTTCTCCAGCCTCGTTGCTGCCTCTCCACAATCCTTCACTGGCCACCCCCACCCCCCCGCCCCCGCCTCCCCATCGTTATGCCCCATGAATCCCGGGCATCCTGCCATCCCATTACAGCCTCCTTCCTCACGCCCCCCCTCCCCCTGACCTCTCAGGCAGTTCCTGGCATCCCTCCAGGACCCCCTACCTCTGGCTGTTAGAGTTTCAGAGCACAGCAGCTGTGACCCGCTTCTCTGCTGGGCCCTGACACTGGGCTGAATGGAAACCTCGGGTGCTCCAGCTTGCGCAGCCCTGGGGAACGTCCCCACGCGCGCTGCAGGCTGGGTGAGCTCTCGGGCCAGAACCAGGGCTCTGGCACCCAGCTGCCCCCCATCGGGTGGGAACTTGTCCTTAAAAGGGACACGGGAAGCCTACCTCAGTGCCCACTCACCAAAGTTACCACTGCCCTCGAAGACCAAGGTCCTAGCAACTGAAGCTGAAGGTTAAGTGTATCTCAGTTTGCATTTTTTCCCTCTGAGGAACGTTTCCAAGTTGTAACCTTCAAGGTGCTGCAGACTCACTGCTCTGGGATGTGCACTGGCCACGACTGGTCCCATCATTGTACCCAGAGGAGGGAAGGGTGGAGGAGGAAGTGGGGGAAGGGCCATTGCTCCCTTGCTCTGGCTCCATTTAAAAAAAAAAAAAAGAGCCTTGGGCTTCCCTGGTGGCGCAGTGGTTGAGAGTCCGCCTGCCGATGCAGGGGACACGGGTTCGTGCCCCGGTCCGGGAAGATCCCACAGGCCGCAGAGCGGCTGGGCCTGTGAGCCATGGCCACTGAGCCTGCGCATCCGGAGGCTGTGCTCCACAACGGGAGAGGCCACAGCGGTGAGAAGCCCGCGTACCGCCAAAATAAATAAATAAATAAATAAATAAATAAAATAGAAGAGCCTAAATCAAATACCTGTCTGCCCTTTGTAACAATCAAGTGATCACGGGAGTGCTATGAGGAAAATTAGGTGAGCTCAAAACATCTTTACACGGAAACTGGGGGGAATGGCTCCACACCCCAACCTGGTAGGTTCTGGGGGCACTGATGGGTCAGGGACCCACAGCCTCAGCAGCCCCGGAGTTAAATCCTCTGGGCCCTCTCACTCCTGCAAAGTATTGTTAGGGGGCTTCAAACTTTTCTTCCTGGTTTCCACTCTTTAATTCTTCTCTTTTCAGCTTTTAAAAAATGAAGCAAAGGAAGAGTGAGGCGTTGCGCAACACGATCTTCCCAAGGTAGGAAGCAGGGATACAAGGGCTCTTTGTTTCCATCCCTGAAGCCCTCGGACTGATGTCAATGCCAGAAGGCCACGCTGACAGCGATGCAGTCATCCTTCTGCCTCATTTACATTTCAGCCCGTCTGCGTTCTGACCTGTGTAGAGGAATGCATCTCATGTAGAAAATGTGAGAGCAGAAAAATAGACAAACACTAGATGCCGTCAGAGAACAGATGCCATCTGCAGAGCCTGACGACACGCTCCATCCAATGTTCATGATTTCCAGCTACGTTCGAATAACTTCTGAGCCTCTCTTCATTGTCTCTGCAGTTTGAGTCACTGCCTGTGTTGTGTTTCTTTCTCTTCTCCCGTTTAGTAGGTCAACGTACACACTGAAAAAAAATTCTTTCATCTGGTGCAGGAAACGGGATCTGAGAAGCTTCGACCTGGGTATCAAGTCCTGCTGTAGATGTTGGAGAGCTGCCTGGCACCATCTCGGTGGTTTCTGAGTCAGGTATCTTGTTAAGACCATTAAGATCATTCTTCATAAGGCTGGAAGTACCCTCCACGATAGAACCGATAAAGACACTTCACAAACAAAGACACTGACTTTTCCAGTACCTTCCAGCTAGTTAATCGCCAGGTGCAGAAGTGCCAACTGTTCTCACCTCTGGGCTACTTACTCCTAAACTTCCGTTTATATCTTTAAGAGCTAATGCTTTGCGAGAGATCTTTTGCAGAAAAGTCTGGAAGATTTTTTTTCTTATTTTCATTGTTTTTATGGTAAAATTATCTTGTTACTTTAAATATTATTTTAGCTATGTTTTATAAATTTTCTTTTTTTGTAGCATCCTATTTGTTTTTGTTTCGTTTCCCCCCTTGAGAATATGGCATATAATTTTGTATTCAACACAGGGAAGGCAGGCCACCTTTTATAGAAATCCAAGTTACGTAAAATATCAGAAATGAATGAGCGTCTAACCATCCTGATACCTGACCCCAGATATACTCATAGTTGGAGATAAAATTTAAAACCGTTTTTCTGAAAGACTTTCCTAAGGGCCTATTAGAGATGTTGGCTTCCACGCACAGAGCTGCTACCTACCAGGAAATGGTGAAATGCTCCAGGCTGCTGGGCGAGCCCAGCCTGGGCTATCATCTCCTGGGAGGGTGGCTTACATCCCAGAAGTGATGCCAACGCTTCCCAAAGAGGGGATGTGATGAACGCCCAGCTTGGCCACAGTGGGAGACAGAGCAAAAAAATTACTCTATACAACTTATTTAAGTGTGACCTAGCAGACACCCAGAGCACCTGAGCTGGTAAAAACACTCAATCGAATTAAAAACCGAACAATGAAATGAGTGGGTGGGAGAATGTGACAGTCCCAGCCAGGCAGGGAGCACAGAGAGCTCTCCGCTGAGTCTCTTTTTCCAGGAATACTCCTCCTTCACTTCATCCCCCGTGGGAAGGGCTGGGTCTTGAACTCTTTGTGAAATCTTCAAACACATCGTAAGAATTAATCACAATTAGTTCTCTATTTTAACAGCTGCCTGCTACCTCTGAAGCCCGCTGCAGCTGTGCCCCCTCCCTCTGCTGACATCATAATCCCATTACAGCTGGAAACTTGCACACATAAAATGCAGATTTAAGCTGATTTTGAAACAACTTATACTTGTTAATTGCTCCAATCTATATCACAAGCATAAAATTGCAGCTTTCACTTGGCAGCCGGCTCCTCCTGGCCAGGGGAAGTGGCCCTTTCAGTCTTTCTCTTGGTGAAGAGTGGACCCCAGTGCACAGCCCTATCTGGCCGCTTTCAATCCAATGACATACTTGTGGACAGAATTAGTCCAGAAGTGGCATCTGTCCATCTGCTCTTTGCTCATATCTCTCCCCAGATGGACTTGGCTGGCGGCGGAGAAAACGTCTTGAAACCAGGTGAGCCTTGGGCAGCAGGGCCCCCGCTGCTGCCACAGCCCAGGACGCTTCTCTCCGGTTTCCACGAGGAAATCCGAGGCTGCTTTTGCTTGACTTGCTGAGTCAAGTGGGAGAACTTGATTTCCTGGTTTGGTTGGTGCTATTTTCCAACAGGGCACTTGACCGGTTCCACTCTAGCCTTTGTATCTTTGCCTCGTTTTCACATTTCACATTTGTGAATGGCCTGCAGCTTGACACATGAATTTCTTCCGCCGGTGGTGGCACAGGCTACGAAATCTAATGAAAAATGAGTATTTTAAGAATTTGCATGTGTGAATGCGTGCCCGCCTGCGGTATGCATGAACATACAAATACATGTTTTACCCCGGTTCTGAGATATTGGGGGGTGCTGGCGTTGCTGTGATTAAATTAATTATAGATAATTATTTTGTCTTCTAACAAATTGCATTGTAACAGGATGAAGGGAAGCCAGGAGGAAGAGTTCAAAATCTACCACGTTAAAAAAGTAAGTTAATTGTAACGCATGAGGCTATCTGGGACGCTCTGCAAAAGTTCCAGCGTGAAGCAGACTCACTGACATTTTAAATCACAAAGAAGAACCCTTTGTATATTTTGACATGGTTCTGAGTGAATTGATTTTTAGGTTAAAAGGTTCTTTTTCCCCCCATGTCTTTAATCGGGTGACTTTTGTAGCCCCATCTGCTGTTCATCAGTGGAATTGTTAAGGATTATGAAAAGCCTGACATTTTTTCTTCCTTTATTCCAGTAGCATTTTGGATTTATTCCGCAGAAATTCAGACCTAGAGAAATCAGTGACTATGTGTTTTGATGACTATTCAACAATATGCAACTAGGATGGCAAATAGGATGAGAGAACTGCTTTTAAGAAGGAGGAACTTCGAAGTCACCCAAGCCTGCCAAATATTTGGTATCACTCAACAAGAATTAGAGCCCTTCTTGGTTTCAGGCGATGGATCCAGGGGCAGACAATTCTTTTTCCCAGAGGCTATGACATCAGAATGAATCCTGAGCCCACGAAGATGTCCTGATTCTAGGTTAATCTTAGAGTTCATTTGGATAGAAAACGATGCTTGCCTCCCCCATGCAAAGGTAGGCTTTGGCAGGCTTGCCTCAGTGGCCCTCTCAGAGGGAATCAGGTTCTCAGTTGAGTATTTGGACCCTCCTCCTGGGTGGGGAGCTCCCAAGGGAAACCCCAGAATGCCTCAGAGCTCCATCCCCTGGCACCCTTTCATCACCACCTGCTGTTGTCGTGTAGGAGTTCTTCCAAGAGCGTCATGAATTGCCCGGCCCGTCAGGCCTCTGATCAAAGAATGCAGTGCCCCAGTTTGGCCAACACCTGAGTCAAGATTATTCAGCCTGAATTGCCAAGTGTCTCTTCCTCTGGCAATATTTTAATAGACTGAGGTTTAGGTCGACATCCTTTGGACAGCCTTCCTCTGGCCCTCATGTTACCAACCCATCTTGTGCTGTTCTCACCACTGAGTTGCACTTTACCAAGCAGATGACCTTCCTTGGACATCATAGAACTTGGTCATTTTGTGTTCATACTGCAGAGCTGTGACCCCTGCTTTTTAAAATCAATTGGAGCGTAATAGCAATTCCTGAGCTGGAAGGCAGTTGATATATCCTTCAATATATACATAAACATTGGGTCTCTGTCATGAAGAGAAAACCCAGCACTCAATTTGCTCTTTTCTTGTCCAATAAGCACCACTATTGTAAGGAGTAATGCCAGTTCAGAAAAAAACCTTAGCTGAAACTCTGCCTGCCCTGAGTCTCATGTCTTAAGAAGGATTCTTAAAGCCATACTCGAGGCTTGGAGTGGAGGTCTCTTTTGGAGAGGGGGTCCAGGACTAGAAATGCTCATTGCCAAAACACAGCTCTGGGAGGAATTATTTCATTTCATCTGTGTCAACTGATTGTTAAAGAATGATACACTTAAACTTCACACACAGATAAAAATGTATATTTATTAAGGCTTCCTAGATATGCCCTAAATGACCCAACTGTATAACTCCCAATCCTTCCTGCACTGTTTGGACAGTTATGAAACCTAATAATGAATTTGTTTTCTTAAGTAAATGTCATCTTGCATATCCAGACCGACATTCCATTTGAAATTCAGGTTTGTTTCTAAGTTTGGGGCCAAGGAACACTTCTCCCTCATCTTGTCTAGGGTGGGGCGGACCGGGAGAGTGCAGGGGTAGGTGTTGATGGTGGGTCTGCTGGGGACTTCCTCTGGCTGGAGCCAAGAGCAACTCTGGATAAAGACCCAAGGCAGCCAGGCTGTGTCTTTATCCTGCGTCTCTGCAGTTCTCTTGAGATGGCAGAAAAACTTTTGGGTAATTGGATACTCAGAATTCATGTGCCTGGACCATTTGCAGTGGTTTGTATTTTACTCGTGTCCATCAGATTTCCCAGGTCTCTTTCGGTCCTGTGTTCCTAACCCTGCAGCATGTTCTTTCATCCAGTCGGTAAACAAGCAGTCCCTCCGGCTCCTGCACAAATGCCAGTGCATGGATTGGCCATTAAGAGAGCCTGTTATGGGAGCTGTCACTGGTCCTTCCGGGAAGGGAACACATCCCCAGGATGTTGTCCCCTGCTCCCCTACCCCAGAGTTGGGACTCTCCTGTCCCTGAGAAGCAGGTCTTTTGATTTTAGTGGTGTGTGTTATAGCTTCATCCATTGTGTTCAGTGATTTGTTCTTTCAGTCTCCATTAATGCCTCTGATTTCATTTCACACTTAAGCAAATCGGAATCCTTGGTGGATCCACAAAAAGAAGGGGGTACACTTTGGGACTGTCACACTTTGATAACTGGAGCGGCCTTGAAGGCAAGGCCAGGCTGGTGATGGGCAGGTCCTGTCTGCCTGGAGCTGTTGTCCTAGTGGGTCTGCGAGCAGGGGACCCATGGCCTCCTGGGCCTCTCATGGGGGGAGATGGACAACTCAGCAGCCTCCGTGACGCGTGGACTGTCTGGCCCTGCATGACCCTGGTTGACCACAAACTTGACACTGAAGTTTCCAGAGAACAGTTGTCTGGCCCTGTATTTTCCAAACTGTGTTTTCCGAGAAGAATGACGTCAGATAGAAGGAAAGCTAGATCTACCTCACAGCTGGCTTTGAGAATTAGAAAGGAAGGAAAGGTGGAAAGAAGGAGAGAAAGAAAGAGAGAAAGAAGGAAGGAAGGGAGGAAAAAAGGAAGAGAGGGAGGAGGAAAGAAAGTGGGAAATAGGGAGACGAAATGAGCTAAAAGAGCTCACTAGAGCTAATTAATAATTTTATATACAATACAGTATAACTTATATATAAATATTGTATATATTATATATAATAAATGTGCACACCATTTTTAGTAATAGCCACTATGTTTTAGATTTGTGCCTTAATTAAATTTGCAATTAAGTTAATAAGAACAAGCTGGGGTGAACTTGACATGACTTCCATTGTCTAAATTACACAGTCCTCATGTGTGAGGGTATCTAAATACACTTGATGCAAAGGGAGCAGCTACGTATATTTCTCAAATCGTAATAATGATTTCTGTATTGGGGGACCCAGATAGTCAGTACTAAACGCATGCTATCAGCACTCTTCCAGGTGAAGGCCCCTAGTACCTGGGCCACCTCCAGCATCCCTTGAGAGGCTACTTAGCAGGTCCCTTGTGCTCTGACAACCTCTTGATTTTGCCTCTTCTGAGCATCCTCTAGATGAGGATTTGCCTTGGGTAAGTCACTGAACTCTCTAGACTTCAGTTTTTTTAATCTGCAAATGATATCGTACAAAACTGCTCAATAAATATAATCTATTTGGCTGGCCATCCACATGTATTGATGATCTGCTCTTAAATATTACCCTGGTTTGTTCACAGGCGGTTTTCACTTAGTTTTTTCTTTTTTTTTTTAAATTTATTTTTGGCTGTGTTGGGTCTTCCTTACTGCGCGCGGGCTTTCTCTAGTTGTGGCGAGCGGGGGCTACTCTTCGTTGCAGTGCACGGGCTTCTCATTGCGGTGGCTTCTCTTGTTGCAGAGCATGGGCTCTAAGGTGAGCGGGCCTCAGTAGTTGTGGCTCACGGGCTTATTTGCTCCATGGCATGTGGAATCTTCTTGGATCAGGGCTCCAACCCATGTCCCCTGCATTGGCAGGTGGATTCTTAACCACTACACCACCAGGGAAGTCCCTTCACTTAGTTTTAATTGGTTTTATTTTTGTATGAGATGCTGTTAAGAAGCCTTAAAATAATATGGCATTCCTAATAATTTCCAAACAAACTGAAGTGCAGTGAGATTCTAGAAAAGTCCCAGATTATTAAAATAATTTTAATGATTTTTTTTCTATGCGACTGATTCAAGAGCATATAAATAAATGCATGAATTCATTTTGGCATAATTTTTTATGAAACAATGAATTTAATTAAAAGTATCACTGGTCAAAAAGTTAATTAACATTTCGAGGTTTCTCCAACAAAGTAGAATGAATCAACAGCAAGGACAAAAATCTCTAACATAGCAAGAGAAAAAAAATTTGCTTACAGCAAGAGAAATCTGTGGTATTAGTTATAATTCATATTTTTAGGTAAATTTATTGCCAATCCTCATAAACATCTTGATGATGAAACATGCAGCAGACAGTATCAGAAATGAAGACTGAATTTCCACTGGCTGGTTTACGAACCAATGACACCTGAGTGGTTAAGGGCTATAAAGACCAGTTCTAGGGGCTTCCCTGGGGGTCCAGTGGTTAACACTCTGTGCTTCCACTGCAGGGGGCGTGGGTTTGATCCCTGGTGGAGGAACTAAAATCCTGCCTGCTGTGCAGTGTGGCCAAAAAATAAAATGATGTAAAAAAAAAAAAAAAAGGTTCTAATCCCACGATACCTCAAACACTTGGCTTTTTGCAATTTTCTTTTTCTTTTTTATTGAGATGTGATTGACATATACATTACGTAAGGTGTACAATGTGTTGATTTCATACATTTGTGTATTTCAATCAATAAGATTAGCACCTTACCGTTGGCAACCCTTTTATCACCTCACATAATTATATTTGTCTGTGTGTGTGTGTGCCAGGGTGGTGAGACAATTTAAGATCTATCTTCACAACTTTGAGGTATATATTACAGTGCTGTCGACTGTAATCACTGCGCTGTGCGTTAGATCTCTGGGACTTATTCATCTTCTAATTCTGCAGTTTTATCTTGGCAGGTGCACTTTAGTACTTTGTGCAGAAAAATGCATTTCCATTTTATGTTAGAAAAGCTCCAAGGAGACAACACCAGTCAAGGTGTGGATTGGATCTGAGGTGACACTGAGGCTCCCCTCACACAGAGGAGGCTTCATCCCTGGCATCCTTCACTCCCCCAGCATTTGCTCTCCACGTGCCGTGGACTGGCACAATGCCAGGTGCTGGGAATCCCAAAGTGAGCACGAAAACACCTAACCCGCCCTCGTGGAGCTTCAGGTTGAAAATTTCTTCACCTGAATGTTAAAGAAGTATGAAAATTGTGCACTTTATACAAACCCCCCCTTATTCCTTCTAAAAATACAATAGAGAAATGATTGATAATAAAGTTGTGTAAAGTACAGAAATCACATCCCATCATCAAGGATTCAATCTCCCCAACGAGGCTTCTCTTTAAGGGTTTCCACTAGGTATTGAAAGCTGGTGTAAAGATCAGTGGATGGGAAGGAATGTATCAATGAGTAAAATTCAATGCAAATTCAGAGTAACTGGACTGCACCTGCCTTATTAGAAAATAGGTCTTTCTCATAGAGTTTGTATAAAAGTTGGCCAAAGGTCTGACCTTGCATTCTTCATACTCTATTTTGTTTCTGGAAGAAATGAAAATATAGATGCTATCGGGGCTCAACAGAGGTTATCAGCATGCCAGGTTTCGTCGTTTTGTTCTGGAGGTTAATTTAAAAAAGGAACTGCTGGGGCTATCTCAGCTCCACAGGCAGACAGGCTTCACGTCATGACTATTACCCGGATTTTCAGTCGCTGTGTCGGGTCTATGGTCACCCATGAATGTCCATCAGGCACTTACTACATAAGGTCCCAGACTCCCATGGGCACCCAGGAGTCCTCCCAAAATAGGTGTGAAACCTGGTCTTGGCCACCCTCTTTCTAAGAGGGTACACTCAAGACTTTTTGGATTTTGTCATATCTTACATGCCGTGTCACTCTTTTCTTGTTTACTGAGTTGAAAGGGACCATCATTTGGAGCTTGGAAACTCGGGGATCCGAGCGGAAGTCTTTGAGTAAACAACGCTGACGGCCAGCATGATAATATGTTCAGAAATCTATTTCTCATTTATTACTGGTGACTTAAAATAGTAGCACCACGCAAAGTTGCTGCTGTGTTTTGGACGCTGCACACCAGAGGATAATCAGGTAACAATCGACTGAGTCTCTTATTCAGCAGTGACTTTTAATATTTATCTGTTGATCAAATCCACATTTTGGGGGGTATCTTCTCTTGCCTTTTCCCAAGCTGAGGTGTTTAAGAATTTCTGTCATCAATTCTCTTCAGAGGACAAACAACTGCATTTTCTTCCCAACGGTCCTTATCACCGCAAGAGAAGTATTTCCCGAGCAGACATACCTTATGCCTACATCTGTATATCCGTATATCTCTCTGTATATAGATATATGTGGGTACAAACACATATATATGTGCACACACACATATAAATAAGTAAATAAGTAGTACACATGGATGACACTTGGAGAGCCCATCGAAAGGGATTGACTTTCTTTTTAACATTTTTGAAGACTGCTTTGTGGTCCTGTTGACCTGCTATTAGTGAAAGCTTAGCTTTCAGCAAAGGTAATTAAATTATAAAATCACTGCTGCAATCATTAAACTACTCATAAAATAAGAAATGAAAAAAAGAAAACCCGAAATAAACATCTTGTAGGTTTCTCTTCCTGTAATACTGCTCCCTGATGTTAATTACATTTAAATGGGCGAGTGCTATTTTGGTATCATTCATCGCCTCCAAAAGAACTTTCCAGTTTATCATACCTGTCAACCTCGGTGCATCACAGGCTAACACTTTATTAAGAAAAAAATCATTAGGGAGCCGCTGATCCCATTTAAGTACATTGGGCAGAATGTAAGACTAATTAAAAAGCATATTTTTACATTATTAATTTCTGAGTTTCACACTTAATGAATGTGAAATGACAGGGCTACTATTTTTACATTCAGGCACTCTGGGCTTTCCAGTCAGGGGAATTAAATTCTGGGGATTTTTGCAAAGATGTTGCTTGAGAGAGATATGTTTTCAAGGAAAGCTAAGCTTTTTAGCTCTGCCTTTTCCTGGGAAATTATCCTAGAGCACATAACAGCCGCTTAAAAAGAGTAGTTAAATAGATGTTATTTTTTTCATCCTACTGCTCTAAAAGTCTTTTAGATAAGGTATAAAATATGGTTTTTAAATGATATTATGATTTGCAAACACTAAAAAATAATTGCAGTGCAGTTGAGAGAGAGAAAACATCTAATCTTTATTGTGTAAGACAATGTGATAAAATAGTTTACAGCCAAAAGCTCATTTTGCATCTGGAAAATTGTGTAAACTGATGGGGAAAATCTCATTAAAACAAAAGGTTAGTTTTTTAATATTCTCAGAACAAAGCAACACATTACCACTGCATTTTTCTTTTTTCCTCTTTATTAAATCAGTCATGCAAGTGTCTAACGTTCGATATAAATAAAGGCATAAAATGACAAGACCATCCATGTAGATGGACAAAGATGAATTATGTCAGGACGCAAAAGATCCATGTTAAGAAAGATGGTGGGTGTTCTGTAGGAGCTCATTAGCTGTAGGGAGACGATTAGTACTAGGTGTTATGTTACTTAAAACTGCGCTGGCTGAACGCTGGCTTCCCTTTCTAGGCATCTGTGCACACAGCCCATTTTTATAGGGCTACGGGAGGAGGAGGGAAAAAATCCTTTCTTTTCTTTCCCCTTTCTTTTTCAAATGTGCTTACAATTACCTCTCTGTATTTTTATTGTCTTTTTACAAACCACAGAAGTCACACTGGAGGCAGAGCTTAACTGCTGAGGCTTTCCTCATGTAAATATTAGGAAATTACATTTGTACAAACTGCGGGGCTTTGTCAATGGGGGCTGGAGAACCTCCAACACAAATTAATCAGGATAAAGTTGCTCTGGGTTGAACATGACCAGAGTTTATTTTCTTAAAGTATTAATTTGTCAACAGCTTTCCTGCTTCGGCTTGACTCGTTTGGAGGGCAGAGAAGGAAGGCACATTTGCAGTCTTCCCGGCTCTTGCAGCGCATGGTTTGAGAAACCGACTGCAGTCAGTCAAACCAAGGGTGGGCTTAATTTTTCAGTATTAATTTTCATATAAACATCTGATATCACGGGACAGAGATGTGAATAGACGTGTAGGTGCTTCAAGAAGCTTGTTTTCAGGGGGGAAAAATGAAACCGATTTAGTTTGATGCTGAAAAATTGACATGATGTTGTGTGTTTGAAAGGATTTCCAAAAGAAATGCTTTCAGTCTTCATCTCTAATTTTCCGTTCCTTGTGAAATCCACTCCGTGGGCCCCCGGATCACACCGCAGCGTCAGAGTTACATTCACTGCCTCCTGCCTCCTCCGTTCCGAAGACATGGTGGTATTTTTAATTATATCTCGATTTTCTTAAAATATTTGTTCCTTGTTATGTCTCTGGCATGGAGGAGTGTGGGTAATGACCTCTATTTCTCAGAGTTGCCAAAACAAATTAAGGACAATGTTCCGCTCTCCCCTTGCCAAATGTTTTAATGCTCTTCCATGAAAGCAAGTCTTATTCGTAATGTATATTAAACCTGAAGTAAACAATGCGTCCTGTCAGAGGCAAATGCGATTGTGTCACAGTTACCAATTTTGCCTTTGATGAAAATAGATCAGATGAAGGATTGTGTCATTTAAAGAACACATACATCTGTGTAGTCTGTGCAGGAATCCAGCACGCCTATAAAATGTTCCACCCAGGTACAGTGAATTAATAACATCTCTTTGAACCACCTACTTATCAGCTATTTCTTAAAAAAAAAAAAAAAAGCCTCAAGTATTATGTTGACCAGGTGTCAAAGCTAATGCAAATGAACTCTCAAAAATCCCACTCTAATTTTCCCCACCTAGGATTAAGGTAGTATAACGATGGACTAGTTTCATGATGATCCTACCCTTTCTTCCCCACCCTCTGCTCCACGCGCAAGTGCAGAAGCAACAGGCCCAAGTTCAGAGCTGCCCAGACTGGGATGAGGGGCAGAGGTCTCCTCCCCGGAACTCAAGAGAGGACCTGGCAGGACCAAACGGCTTATTTTCCACAGGTCACCACAGGTATTTTGAAGGAAGATCGCCCTTAAGAACAGTTAATAAGAGACGATCCTGTACGTGCGGATTAACTGGCTTCCACCGCCCCTTAGGTCTTCCTGGGTTGTTTATGTTAACAAACATCTTCAAATATTATTGACACTCCCCGTGTTTTATGAGTTTGCATTTACCTTGTTCACCATTTTATTATTCAAGGTTTCCGTCATCGTTGCCAGGCACTAATCAGTGTTTTATACCGCTCCGACGGGCTAGCCGTACAGAACAGGGTGCCTCTAGGGTTAACACAGTCAAGAACGAGAAAAGTGTTTTAGACATGGATACAACATGTGGTTTACTATTGTCATGAAATGAGGTGAACTGAGACTCTATACATATGGATTTTGAATTGCATAAATTTTGATTGATATCATTTGAAGACCGAGGCTCTGAAAGCCTAGATTTTGTGAAAGACGATACACAGACCAGCTATTACCACATACAATCATACCAGGAAAAGCATCTGAAATGAGCAAGACAGCTGGCTTTTAAATAGCTAAAACATAACATCAATACTTATTTTGAATAATGGAAAAAAGAGGTAAAAGACGTTGACCCCTGCCTGACAGAAACATGTTCCCAAAGTAGAACTGGCCCCCTGGGGGCAGCCCCTGCTCCACGGTAGCTGCCAAGCCTCCTCTCTCTTTCTTTCTTCCTCTTTCTGCCACTTTCTCAGTCCCCTGCCCCACCTCCATCCTCTTTTCTTTCTCTCCCTCAAAAAAGAAAAAGAAAAAAAAAAAGGTAAATATTTTTTGGAGCAGGAAGTCACTATGGACAAGCGGCTAGAAAAAGAATTTTCACAAATTCAGGAAACACTTGAGAGGTAAAACCAACATCCTGAGACAGAAGACAGGCCAGCTTCTGACACCAGGTTGGACCTGTGAGGCCTGAAACCTCCAGCCAGGAAGTGCTAGCCACTGGGTCAGGGCTCCAGAGGCCCTGGCCAAGGCAGGGGGACGGGAGCAGAACTTTCCATGCACCATCGAAACCAACAGGCCTCTTCATGGGAAATTGGCTGAAAATGTGCTGACCGGCATAAAACTTTTATTAGAATCCGAGGACAGGCAGGCTGAATTTCCAGGGAATGATGGTTTGGCGAGGGCGCAGCCAGGACGGGGTGCTCCACGGCCCCTGCCCAGTCTTTCGGGGTTCCTCTCGCCCCCCACCCCCCGCACGTCCCTGGCGGCCCCTGCGACCCCGGCACAGCACACCGGGCCGGGATCGATCGGGGCGCTGGGCCCCGACCCCAAAATCCTGCGCCCTGGGGGTCGGGGGCGCGCGAACCCTCCTGGCAGCCGAGCTGCCCGACCAGGGGGTGGTGCAGACTTTCTGGAGGGGGAAAGGGACATAAATCAGGGAATTAAAAAAAAAAAAGTTTGTGCACATTTTCAAAACCCACGTTGCGCTCTCTGAGGTCCTTTTCATTTTAACCAAATCAGGGGGAACTTGTCCTCACAGCGGCGAGGCAGATGGAACAATAAATCACAGGCGCCGTTGCCGGCCTGCAGTGCCCTCTCCACAGCTGTCACTTTTTTGTCTCTTTGGTTTTAGCTGACACGGTTTGAGGTCCACGGTGAACCAATCTGGACCTTTTTTTTACAGTCATATCCATCAAAACGACCAGTGGCCATCAGCCCGCTGCGGACATCGATCCGGCGGCCCCTGCCTCTCCGACCGCCCCGCGCCACCGGGCTCCTAGGTGAGACTGGGAAGCAGCACCTCGTTTTGGCGGTTTTTCCTCTTTTTTTTTCACCCCCCCTTTGCCTCCAGCTACAGCTGTGATTTTGTGAGCAGCCTTGGCTAACGTTATTAAAGTTGCATCACGATAGATACAGAGCAAAGCAGATCCGGGCTTTCGCGCTGGAGCAAGGAAGACCGGCTGCCTCGGTTGCAGTTGTTTTTTAAGTGCGCGGAGGCGCCGGCGATGCTCGGAGTTTCCAACTCGTTGCTTATTTTGCAAAGTAAACAAGCAAATGTTATGTGCATAACCTTAGCTGTCTCGCTAAAGGTCAGCGCGCCCCTGATCATTTCCCGGGCCGCCTTTGGGGGGCACTCTGATGCCGAGGATTTCCTCGGGTGCTGGGGAAACAAGACGTGCTCGCCTAACAAAGACTCAATCTACAAAGGCTGCAAAAACAAAACAGTGATTACATATGAACTGGAGCGCGGAAGTTTACTTCGGTGTATGAAATATCAGCCCCGTGAGTGCTAAATAGCGAGCAGGCTGGGCTGGGGGCCAGGGTGTCTGGTGTTCCCCCGGGCGCATTCCGTAGACTCTTCTTGGAAAGGGAGATGCCCCGTGGCAGGCTCCTACAATAGTTGCCCAGGACAGGATGCCACCGAAAATTCAGGAGATTGGAGGCTAGGTTAAAATAGTCCGTTCCAAGTTTCTTTTAGAATTGCATTTTCTTCCAAAATGGCATCTCCCCTTAAAATCTTTGAAAGCACTTTCATGTAAGCAGAGCTAATGTCACAAAGGTACACAAGTTTGAACTCAAGAAAGAACGAGCCAAAAAAAAAAAAAAAAAAAGACCGTTTATATGTGGGCATAGGGAGCTCACAGATACACAATTAAAAGAAAATGGCTGCTTAAAAATCCCCAGTTAGGTCAGGTTAAATTTATTATATTCTTTTATAGCTGAACTCTATGGTTTTGACTTGAGGTGACAGCTGAAATGCACCAGAAACCTTTGGAATTTCAGTACTATATATTACTATAAGGAAGAAAATAAAGTTCTACCATTAGAAGGTAGGGGCTTGCCTTAAAATGTTCAAGGGAAAAAAAAGATGTTAATTTTTTCCTGCAATTCTTTTTTTTCAAGTATGAAGTGAGTTACGTGAGCAGAACAGCCAACCAAGCATAATATAAACAACTATGAAACACTGCCCTTGCTCCGGATTAGAAATATTCAGGTGGCTATAATGCAAAAGGGAAGGATTGCTCCTATTTTTAAGTGAAAACACCTAATTGGGTTAATGTGTATATTTGTCCTTATGAAAAACATCTTCTGGGCAGGACCCTCAGCAGCTGTTCTTGTGCTCTGAGCACCACTGACCAAAGATGTCGTCCAAGAGGACAAAACATGAATCTTTTTATATGAAGCTGCCAATGGCTGTCCACCGTTCAATTCCAAATGAAATACAGAAAACTCTCTACATTTTAAGAGGAATCTATTCATACAGTTTCTTTTTTTTTTTTTTTTAGCTTTCCTGTTAAAATCACTTCTGACTTCAGAAAAGAGATTAAATATGGAATCCATTCTTGAAATAATATCTGTGTCCGGTGGCAAATGCCTTGCCCTGTGTCAGGTGTCTGCAGTGGATTTTGTAACTCTCCATACCCTCCAGGCAATCGCAATAAAGAGAACCTCTTAAAGTACCAGGAAGGCCATGAGCAGATGCCAGGAAGAAGTTACCCGACTGTTCCCTTATGACTGGAAGTAAGAAGTTGCAAACTGAACAGTCCTAATGACATTGAGCTAGGCAATGTTGCTGCAGTCCGGCTGAAGGTCATAGGTACTGTTTTCCGTACCGTTTGTCAGGGGTTTTGTCTTCCAAGGGTACAGCCAACCTCCGGCCAAACTGTGTAGCTGTAGCATAAAGCAGTTTTATTTGGGCAACAGTGGAGGAAAAGAAAGGCAAAACTAAAAAAAAAACAACATCAAGAACAAAAAAAACTGAATGCAAGTCCTAATAAACTAAGGTCATATTTCCTTGTACTTTCTGATTTGTATTTGATGGAAATCTGGCAGAAATGGCCAGTTTTCAAAATCCAGAGGCAGGACCTTGAAGGGCCAGTGCCCAGAGCTGCAATCTGTGTGTGTATAAATGCAAGAAATTAATGTCCTATTCCCGGGAAAGGCATGAGAGCAGGGTCTGTATTTTTCACTCTCGGAGTGCATTTGGCACAAAGAGTGGAAGAAATTCTCGAATTCTACCCTAACCGCAGAGTCACAGAGCTTTCCAGCTGCATTCCCAGCAGACAGGGGTGTGCTTGGTGGCAATTAAGGAATCTTCTTGGTTTGCACAACATATTTTTCAAATCATACAAACCATTAAAAATAAACAAAACACCTTTGCCGCCAGTGCTGTCTGGTGCTCTGCTTTCGCCTCCATCCTTAAATCTGCATTCTAAGAGCTAAATAACCAGGTTGTCAGCTCAAGATGAGATTGTATTTTTCACTGTGGCCTGAAACACTCCCAGATGATACGGCTGAGGGACAAAGCCTCCCTGTGGTTGTGCTATTGTTTGATTTCTAGTTTTCACTTGACTCCAACCTCTACTGCAAAAGTACTGGAAAACCAGAGAGTCACTGGGGCTTGATGTTTCTTGCATTTGTCATCCCAAGGAAAGGATTTTACTTGCTTCTTTAACCAAACAGTTTAGTGCCTTCTAGGGCTGCGGAGAAACTCCTTGAAGGGAATTCTGTTTATCGACAACACCACTTTTAGATATTCAACTGAATTTTGCAGTATCCCTTTTTTAGCTGGCTTTTTTTTTTTTTTGCATTTCTTTCTTGGCTAAATGTACAACAGAAAAAAAGACATTATTTAAATCTCTGCACCTCCGTCTGTCAAGACCTAAGACTTGATAAGGACATATTTTTCTTATTTTAGGTCTTCAAAGGAGCAAAATGAAAAAAAATAACATGGATACTATATTTCCTCAAGCTTTTTTCTCATGTCACCTAAATCACTCACTAGTTATTAAGTATAAATCCTGCCGTGGGCTTCTAAGAAAAATACCCAGGAATGGAAAAAAAAAAAAAAAGAAATTTACAAATAAGTATTATCCAGGATGGGAGATTAAGGTTAACGGCCAAGATTATACTGATGTGTTGTAGGGTGATGTGCCCGGGTGACCAGCTGACCTGAGCAATCTGTCCCCTTTCAGGAATCACAGCCGGGCTTGGCCAACCCTACGGGTGGTTGGTGGTGGTATTTTTAAGTTATTCACATTTTATTCTCTATTTCTTTTAAAAGAGTATGACCAGCAGTGCTCAGTGATTGCCTATCTTTGTTCTAGAGGTTTTCTAAAGAGCACATGAATAGATAGACATGTATTTGCAGAATCATCCCACCTCAACAAGGGAGTGGCTCTGTGGGCTGAGTTCTCTCCCCTGCAGACCTCACTGCTGTAGGAAGTGGAGGGTCTGTAATGGCGAAGAGGACTGACCTGAGCACAGAGCTGGCCTTTCTCCCCACACCATTTGAATATCTTAAGTACAGAGCAGCTGTGAGCAAAACAAAACATGTCATGTGCCCAGGTGACATTTTGTAGCAAACAAGCAAATCACAATCCAGGAAGGGTTGTATTTTATGCCAACAACAACCTGACAGTTTTCTCTGTAAAGAAAACATGACACTTTTCCAAATATCAGAGGAGGCGTCCTCTGCTCAAGGGATTCCTGTCCTGTCACTGAGCTGGAAGGTCGCAGGCTGGCCTCCTGATTTCTGTGGCTTCACGAGGTGATGGTGGAGGGTTTGCACGCTAAATGCTGTAGGCTAAGGGAAATCTTTCCCTTCATCTCTGAAAGCAGTGACAGGAGGAAAAAGGTCCTTGGTTGACAGCAAGTAACCTCTAGGTGTAGGGGCTTTGCCCTAAGCAAGGGGAAGTAAAATCGCCCATGTTAATGTGTGGCCAGAGATGCCCCACATATGCAAGGGACAGGGATGCCATGCATACTCCTCCCTGACCCAGGTGCTGCTGTGGACCTTGGCGGGAGGAATTCCTATTATGTGCAAAAAAACAAGAAAAATACCCCCAAACATGTTTTCATAACAGCCTGGGACTCCCAGTCCTTGCAACCTCCACTCTGTGCTGGAGTTGATCACACGGACTCCCTCTGCCCTGTGTCCTGCACACAGCGGGGTGGGGAACTCCCTGGACGGGGCCCCACACTGAAGTTCAAGGGAACTTGCTTCTAGGACACCTTCTCTGCTGAACTGCTTTGAGGTGTCTTCAAGTGCTTGTGGTTACTCTGTCATTTCCAAAAGGTGTGCACCAGGAGAAAGGCTCTGTGGGCGTGGGTACCGGGCAGGTGAGCGTGATGTAGCAGGAACCAGCGAGCATCCTAGGAGGCCCAGGAGACCAGGCGAAAGCAGCATTAACAAGAATGCAAGGCTGACAATGAAGACACACTTTGGTCCCTTTCACAGTCAGGAGACTCAACTTTGAACCCTGATAAACATTGATGCCCTGTTTTTATCTGGTCTCAGCTGTGTCGAGGAAATAAAAAATTCTTTCAACCTATTTCTTTTAAGAGTGGGGTTCCATTTTCATCAGTAGAAAGGCAAAATGTCGCTTGCCATGTCAATACATAATTCTTTGAGTTAAAGTCAAACAGGCTCTGCCCACAATGAGAAAGGGGAAGAAATCCAATCCAATCCCAGGCTTGAAAGCAGAATGCAGAATGGAAACCAGTGTGCTCCCTGACCCCCACTGGCACACCACCCCTGCCCCCTGCCCTGCCCACACCTTCCACTGCTACTTCTACACTTCCTGTTGCCCCTTTTATAAGCAATAAGAATTTAATAACTGAGGGCAACTCTATAGCAATATTTATGTGGGTCAAATGGCTTAAAAGTATGCAATAAATGTGAAGTTATGAACCACATTGCCCCTTTTTAAATAATGCAGTGAGCATGGAGATATTATGTTTCATATTCTGGAAAAAGGTGTTTCAGGCTAAGCTCCTGGCGTACAGCAGACATGAAAAGTTACACGGAGCCCATAACAAAGTCACTGCCTCCTTAATAAGGCGTGTTATGTCAGTTCCTTAACCTAATCTCAGCCCACAGCAAGGAGGTCCCAGATGGTATCAACAAAACCTCAGCTCTTCTCATTAGCAATCAGCAAATTCTCCTGGTGTCTGCAAGTTTCAAATCAAGGCAAGTGCCTCTACCCCTAGTGTGAAGCCCAGTAGGATAATAGAAATAATGTTGCCTGATCAGTGGGGTCCCACATTTATAACAGGCTGGAGTGAATTTGGTGAATTTGCATTGAGCAGCTTTCACAAGTTCCAGGGGCCCCAGGAGCCCACGGGGTGCCGGGGGCAGGGGCAAAGCTGAGCACACATAGCCCCTGCTGTGGGACCTGGACGGCCCAGCCACTGTAACACCGTCCCGGGCAGTGGTGGGAGGGCAGCTTCATTGTTCAGAAGTTTGCGGAAGTTAGATTTCCTGAGATTCCCTCTCTAAACTGGAGTGACGCAAGTTGCCTGGGCTTGGGTCTGTGGATGGAGGAGATGATGACTTTGTAGTTGGCTCTCCCTGGGGCTGGAATTCTGCCCTGATGCCTGGGTCTGACTGGTTCTGCCCTGGCTCCGTGAGGAACTTGACAGAAGCCAGCCAAGCAGGTTCTGGGCATAGTGATCTCCTCGCTCGGGTCGGGAGAATACCTGTGCTTTACCCTGAGGTCTGCGCCCCTGCACTCGGGTCTGCACAGCTGCCCTCGGCTCCAGGAAAGCAGTGCCTGCAGTGGTGAGACCTTTTCTTTTCGTGAAAAACAAAACGTCAAATCAAATCACAGTCTTCACCAGGACAGGCCTCATGTGGGCAGGCTTCAGGAGGGATAGACTTTTCCAGAGCTGGACAGGCAGGCCTCCCCGCCAGCAACCTGCACGCACCCAGTACCCACCCAAGATCTATGGACACCAGGTCAGGAAGCAGATCAGAGAAGCAGCTCAGGAGACGGGCAAAGCTCTCCAGGGAGGCCCCCTCACCCCGCCCCACCCCCTGGGGCCAGTGGGCAGGTCAGTGTAGAGCAGGTGAGGTGCTCAGCTGTACCTCAGTTTGGGGGGATGGGGTGTTGGAGCTCTGCTTGTTTGCCACCCTCCCAGTCCTTGCTGCCAAGGTGACAGCTCAGGGTCCCTGCCTTCTGTTTTGAGAATGGGCATCTGTGTGTCTGCACCATTGGGCGCCTTCTCCATGGTCAACACGAGGATGCTCTGTACACGGATTAAACACGTGGTAGATTATCAGCGAAAACACTCTTCTTTCCCAACCAGCTCCTTTGCTACTTCAGCCCTCAGTTAGCATCCCACACTCTGTGTTAACAGAAAGAGCGCTCATTTGAGAGAGTCTGAGCCGGGCAAAACTAGGAAGGTGGTGATGGTGACAAAAAAGCCATGGACTCGAGATCCAAGCCTATCATGCATGCCACGTTGGTTTTCATTGTGCCTGGATTATGGGGTCGGGGTCGGGGGGACAAAGCTTCTCTCATGCAAATAGACTGCCTCCACTCTCTATGTGTATCACAGACATTTTATTACTCTTAACTTCCTCATAGCCTGAAAAAGGAAGGAGTTGGACGGACAGAGCAAAGAGGGAGGGAGGGAAGGGCAGGGAAAAACTACATTAGCTGCTTACAATGTGACCCCGTACCAATATTTTCTTTCTTCGTGTAGTTTGAAATCATTTCTATTTGTTCCGATGCAGCAGCTCTGTCCCAGCCTACTTGTTTTTTCTTTTAAACAATAAGAGTTTGCCATACAGAATACATATCTACAGTTTTTGTTGTTTATTTTAAGTCCCACATTTTCTTTCAGTAGGCAAAGGTAGGCAATGCCATGGGAGAGCTCTGGGCCCGCAGTACCTCTCCCCTCCCATTCCCTCCCCTGCAAATTAAGGTCACTGAACTTCTGAGAGCATCTGCGATGGGATGAAGACTGAACTTCTAGAAACACCTACATCCTTCAAAGAGAAAGGCTTAGCTCGAGTCCAGCTCATGACCCAGCATCTTTGCCATGTTATGAGGCATTTTTAGACCTCCCTGAGCGTGAATCAGTGGAGACCAAAGATACAATCCTTACTCTATGGACATAGATTTTTCAGGGCATCAGGAATGATACTTTTGGCTCTGCTTTTATATCCTGGCAACCCTAAGAGTTTATTTCCTCCACGAAATTATTGACCTCGATGCTTGGGAATTGAATTTAATTCTGAAGGGTGGCTCGATGGAGGTGAGTTGGAAGTAGCAGAAGAGGTTTCCACCCTGCAGATGCAACTGAGATGAGGGAGGACCCTCCAAGAGGGAGCAGTGCGTGCTCACAACAGAACTGGACCCAGGGCGCTCACAGAGGGCGTTAGGTGCACGTGGCCTGGGTCCAGTCCTATCTGATGGTAACTCACCTTTGGAAACTTGAACGGGTCACCACCTTCTGTAGAACCTCAGCTTCTTCTCCTGGAAGTTGTAGACACTAGTAATCCTACATTAAGGGTTAGTAGAGCAAAGGTTTGCAGAGCACTCAGTATAATTCCTGCATGTATAATTATAACATGTATAATTCTATACATGTTCATTCTTTCTTTATTTAGTACCAGGGCCATACATTTTTTCTGTAAAGGGCCAGAGAGTAAGCATTTTCAGCTTCCTGAGATATGATCTCTGTTGCAGCTATTCAGCTCTGCCACTGCAGTGTGAAAGAAGCCGCAGACAATAGGTCAATGAATGGCATGATTGTGTTTCAATAAAACTTTATTTACAGAAACAGAGAGAGGGCGGGATTTGCCTGCAGGCTGTACTTTGCCGACTCCTGATTTATATATTGTTACTTCTATCACCACCACTGACCCCTTGATAGAAACTTGTATGCTGTTTTCCAGCGGTCCCAGTCTGCTCTTGGGCAGCCCAAATTCTGCTGTCGGGGGAATTTCATTGTCCCTGGAAATCAGTGTCCCATTGATCTTAAACACTTTCATTTTGTGTCTTACTCAACTCAGCTTTAAAAGCACAATTGTGAAAGGAAAAGAGTTTTGTTACCACTAAAGACAGTGGTACTGATACAATAATGTCACTACTGCTTAGGCTGATGGGCCAAGCTCTCTTTCTGCATGACATCATTGAAGTTTAAATTGAACCCTTGGTTGTCATGCGCACGATGAAGGAAAAATTCACATTTCATATTTGGAGGAAGAATTTTTTTTGGTATCTATTTCTTTTTTAAAACATCTTTATTGGAGTATAATTGCTTTACAATGGTGTGTTAGTTTCTGCTTTATAACAAAGTGAATCAGCTATACATATACATATATCCTCATATCTCTTCCCTCTTGCATCTCCCTCCCTCCCACCCTCCCTATCCCACCCATCTAGGTGGTCACAAAGCATTGAGCTGATCTCCCTGTGCTATGTGGCTGCTTCCCACTAGCTATCTATTTTACGTTTGGTAGTGTATATATGTCCATGCCACTCTCTCACTTCGTCCCAGCTTACCCTTCCCCCTCCCCGTGTCCTCAAGTCCATTCTCTACATCTGCGTCTTTATTCCTGTCCTGCCCCTAGGTTCTGTAGAACCATTTTTTTTAATATTCCATATATATGTGTTATAATACAGTATTTGTTTTTCTCTTTCTGACTTACTTCACTCTGTATGACAGACTCTAGGTCCATCCACCTCACTACAAATAACTCATTTCGTTTCTTTTTATGGCTGAGTAATATTCCATTGTATATATGTGCCACATCTTCTTTATCCGTTCATCTGTTGTTGGATACTTAGGTTGCTTCCATGTCCTGCCTTTTGTAAATAGAGCTTCAATGAACATTGTGGTACATGCCTCTTTTTGAATTATGGTTTTCTCAGGATATGCCCAGCAGTGGGATTGCTGGGTTGTATGGTAGTTCTATTTTTAGTTTTTTAAGGGATCTCCATAGTGGCTGTATCAATTGACATTCCTACCAACAGTGCAAGGGGGTTCCCTTTTCTCCACACACTCTCCAGCATATATTGTTTGTAGATTGTTTGATGATGGCCATTCTGGCTGGTGTGAGGTGATATCTCATTGTAGTTTTGATTTGCATTTCTCTAATAATTAGTGATGTTGAGCATCCTATCATGTGTTTGTTGGTAATCTGTATATCTTCTTTGGAGAAATGTCTCTTTAGGTCTTCTGCCCATTTTTGGATTGATTTGTTTGCTTTTTTGATATTGAGCAGCATGAGTTGCTTGTAAATTTTGGAGATTAATCCTTTTTCAGTTGCTTTGTTTGCCAATACTTTCTCCCATTCTGAGGGTTGTCTTTTTGTCTTGTTTATGGTTTCCATTGCTGTGCAAAAGCTTTTAAGTTTCATTAGGTCCCATTTGTTTATTTTTGTTTTTATTTCCATTTCTCTAGGAGGTGGGTCAAAAGGATCTTTCTGTGATTTATGTCATAGAATGTTCTGCCTATGTTGTCCTCTAAGAGTTTTATAGTGTCTGGCCTTACCATTAGGTCTTTAATCCATTTTGAGTTTATTTTTGTGTGTGTGTATGGTGTTAGGGAATGTTCTAATTTCATTCTTTTACATGTAGCTGTCCAGTTTTCCCAGCACCACTTATTGAAGAGGCTGTGTTTTCTCCACTGTATATTCTCGCCTCCTTTATCAAAAATAAGGTGACCAATTGTGAGTGGGTTTTTCTGGGCTTTCTATCCTGTTCATTGATCTATATTTCTGTTTTTGTGCCAGTCCCATACTGTCTTGGTTACTGTAGCTTTGTACTATAGTCTGAAGTCCAGGAGCCTGATTCCTCCAGATCTGTTTTTCTTTCTCAAGATTGCTTTGGCTATTCGGGGTCTTTTGTGTTTCCGTACAGATTGTGAAATTTTTTGTTCTAGTTCTGTGAAAAATGCCATTGGTAGTTTGATAGGGCTTGCATAGAATCTGAAGATTGCTTTGGGTAATATGGTCATTTTCACAATGTTGATTCTTCCAATCCAAGAACATGGTATATCTCTCCATCTGTTTGTATCATCTTTAATTTCTTTCATCAGTGTCTTATAGTTTTCTGCATACAGGTCTTTTGTCTCCTCAGATAGGTTTATTCCTAGGTATTTTATTCTTTCTGTTGCAGTAGTAAATGGGAATGTTTTCTTAATTTCTCTTTCAGGTATTTTATCATTAGTATATAGGAATGCAAGAGATGTCTGTGCATTAATTTTGTATCCTGCAACTTTACCAAATTCATTGATTAGCTCTAGTAGTTTTCTGGTAGCATCTTTAGGATTCTCTATGTATGGTATCATGTCATCGGCAAACAGTGACAGCTTTACTTCGTCTTTTCCAATTTGGATTCCTTTTTTTCTTTTTCTTCTCTGATTGCTGTGGCTAAAACTTCCAAAACTATGTTGAATAATAGTGGTGAGTGGACAACCTTGTCTTGTTCCTGATCTTAGAGGAAATAGTTTCAGTTTTTCACCATTGAGAATGATGTTGGCTGTGGGCTTGTCATATATGGCCTTTATTATGTTGAGGTAAGTTCCCTCTATGCCTACTTTCTGGAGAGTTTTTTTTTACCATAAATGGATGTTGAATTTTTTTGAAAGCTTTTTCTGCATCTATTGAGATGATCCTGTGCTTTTTCTCCTTCAATTCATTAATATGGTTTATCACATTGATTGATTTGCATATATTGAAGAATCCTTGCATTCCTGGAATAAACCCCCCTTGATCATGGTGTATGATCCTCTTAATGTGCTGTTGGATTCTCTTTGCTAGTATTTTGTTGAGAGTTTTTGCATCTATGTTCATCAGTGATATTGGCCTGTAGTTTTCTTTCTTTGTGACATCTTTGTCTGGTTTTGGTATCAGGTTGATGGTGGCCTCGTAGAATGAGTTTGGGAGTGTTCCTCCCTCTGCTATATTTTGGAAGAGTTTGAGAGGATAGGTGTTAGCTCTTCTCTAAATGTTTGATAGAATTCGCCTGTGAAGCCATCTGGTCCTGGGCTTCTGTGTGTTAGATGGTTTTTAATCACAGTCTCAATTTCAGTGTTTGTGATTGGTCTTTTATAGTTTCTATTTCTTCCTGGTTCAGTCTTGGAAGGTTTTGCTTTTCTAAGAATTTGTCCATTTCTTCCAGATTGTCTATTTTATTGGCCTATAGTTGCTTTTAGTAATCTCTCATAATCCTTTATATTTCTGCAATGTCAGTTGTTGTTACTTCTTCTTATTTCTAATTCTATTGATTTGAGTCTTCTCCCTTTTTTTCTTCATGAGTCTGGCTAATGGTTTATCAATTTTGTTTATCTTCTCAAAGAACCAGATTTTAGTTTTATTGATCTTTGCTATTGTTTCCATCATTTCTTTTTCATTTATTTCTGATCTGATCTTTATGATTTCTTTCCTTCTTCTAACTTTGGGGTTTTTTTGTTCTTCTTTCTCTAATTGCTTTAGGTGTAAGGTTAAGTTGTTTATTTGAGATCTTTCTTGTTTCTTGAGGTAGGATTGTATTGCTATAAACTTCCCTCTTTGAACTACTTTTACTGCATCCCATAGGTTTTGGGTCATCGTATTTTCATTGTCATTTGTTTCTAGGTATTTTTTTAATTTTCTCTTTGATTTCTTCACTGATCTCTTGGTAATTTAGTAGTGTAATGTTTAGCCTCCATGTGTTTGTATTTTTTACAGAGTTTTTCCTGTAATTGATATCTAGTCTCATAGTGTTGTGGTCGGAAAAGATACTTGATATGATTTCAATTTTCTTAAATTTACCAAGGCCTGATTTGTGACCCAAGATATGATCTATCCTGGAGAATGTTCCATGAGCACTTTAGAAGAAAGTGTACTCTGTTCGTTTTGGATGGGAAGTCCTATAAATATAAATTAAGTCCATCTTGTTTAATGTATCATTTAAAGTTTGTGCTTCCTTATATATTTTCATTTTGGATCACCTGTCCATTGGTGAAAGTGGGGTGTTAAAGTCCCCTACTATGAATGTGTTACTGTCGATTTCCCCTTTTATGGCTGTTGGCATTTGCCTTATATATTGAGGTGCTCCTACATTGGGTGCCTAAATACTTACAATTGTTATAGCTTCTTCTTGGATTGATCCCTTGATCATTATGTAGTGTCCTTCTTTGTCTCTTGCAATAGTCTTTATTTTAAAGTCAATTTTGTCTGATATGAGAATTGCTACACCAGCTTCCTTTTGATTTCCACTTGCATGGAATATCTTTTTCCATCCCCTCACTTTCAGTCTGTATGTGTCCCTAGGTCTGAAGTGGATCTCTTGTAGACAGCATATACACGGGTCTTGTTTTCATATCCATTCAGCCAGTCTGTGTCTTTTGGTGGGAGCATTTAATCCATTTACATTTAAGGTAATGATCAATATGTATGTTCCTATTACCATTTTCTTAATTGTTTTGGATTTGTTATTGTAGGTCTTTTCCTTCTCTTGTGTTTCCTGCCTAGAGAAGTTCCTTTAGCATTTGTTGTAAAGCTGGTTTTGTGGTGCTGAATTCTCTTAGCTTTTGCTTGTATCTAAAGGTTTTAATTCCTCCGTAAAATCTGAATGAGATCTTGCTGGGTAGAGTAATCTTGGTTGTAGGTTTTTCCCTTTCATCACTTTAAGTATGTCCTGCCACTCCCTTCTGTCTTGCAGAGTTTCTGCTGAAAGGTCAGCTGTTAACCTTATGGGAATTTTCTTGTATGTTATTTTTTCCTTGCTGCTTTTAATATTTTTTCTTTGTATTTAATTTTTGATGGTTTGATTAATATGTGTCTTAGTGTGTTTCTCCTTGGATTTATCCTGTATGGGCCTCTCTGCACTTCCTGGACTTGATTGACTATTTCCTTTCCCATATTAGGGAAGTTTTCAACTATAATCTCTTCAAATATTTTCTCAGTCTCTTTTATTTCTCTTCTTCTTCTGGGACCTCTATAATTTGAATGTTGGTGTGTTTAATGTTGTCCCAGAGGTCTCTGAGACTGTCCTTAATTCTTTTCATTCTTTTTTCTTTATTCTGCTCTGTGGTAGTTATTTCCACTATTTTATCTTCCAGGTCACTTATCTGTTCTTCTGCCTCAGTTATTCTGCTCTTGATTCCTTCTAGAGAATTTTTAATTTCATTTATTGTGTTATTCATCATTGTTTGTTTGCTCTTTTGTTCTTCTAGGTCCTTGTTAAACGTTTCTTGTATTTTTCCATTCTATTTCCAAGATTTTGGATCATCTTTACTATCATTACTCTGAATTCTTTTTCAGGTAGACTGTCTATTTCCTCTTCATTTGTTTGGTCTGGTGGGCTTTTACCTTGCCCCTTCATCTGCTTCACCCTTCTCTGTCTTCTCATTTTGTTTCACTACTGTGTTTGGGGTCTCGTTTTTGCAGGCTCAGGTTTGTAGTTCCCGTTGTTTCTGGTGTCTTGCCCCAGTGGGTAAGGTTGGTTCAGTGGGTTGTGTAGGCTTCCTGGTGGAGGGGACTGGTGCTGGTGTTCTGGTGGATGAGGCTGGTTCTTGTCTTTCTGGTGGGCAAGACTATATCTGGTGGTGTGTTTTGGGGTGTCTGTGACCTAATTATGATCTTAGGCAACCTCTCTGTTAATGGGTGGGGTTGTGTTCCTGTCTTGCTAGTTGTTTGGCATACGGTGTCCAGCACTGGAGCTTGCTGGTCATTGAGTGGAGCTGGATCTTAGCGTTGAGATGGAGGTCTCTGGGAGAGCTTTCGCCATTTGATATTGTGTGGTGCCAGGAGAGCTCTGGTGGACCAATGTCCTGAACTCAGCTCTCCCACCTCAGAGGCTCAGGCCTGATACCTGGCCAGAGCACCAAGACCCTGTCACCCACACGGCTCAGAAGAAAAGGGGGAAAGAAAGAAAGAATGAAAGAAAGAAAGAAAGAAAGAAAGAAAGAAAGAAAGAAAGAAAGAA